>NW_024420310.1:3420897-3509710 GCF_014898765.1 Herpailurus yagouaroundi
GCTCTCTCTCTCTCTCTCTCTCTCTCTCTCTCTCTCTCTCTCAGTAATAAATAAACATTAAAAAAAAGTCTTTACTTTTTAAAAGTTTTTTAATGCTTATTCATCTTTCACAGAGAGAGAGCCAGAGTGCGAGTGGAGGAGGGGCAGAGAGAGAGGGAGACACAGAATCTGAAGCAGGCTCCAGGCTCCGAGCCATCAGCACAGAGCCCGATGTGGGGCTTGAACCCATGAACCATGAGGTCATAACCTGAGCTGAAATCGATGCTTAACTGACTGAGCCACCCAGGCTTAGGCGCCCCTAAAAAGTCCTCTTTAAAATGTACAAAGTAAACTGACATGATGTGTTTCCCCCCGTGACTTCTGGACATGATTGGAAATCACTGAATCGGGGCTTTTCTTCCCATCAAGGAACAGCTCTGCAAGGGGAAGGGGCATGGCTGGGAGCACACGGCCAGGGTTAGAATGCAGGCGTCCTGGGACTCCAGGACGTACTTTGTCCCCAGCACCACACAGTTCCCCTTTCAACATTCGTGACACCTGACAGCCTTGTGATTTTCCTCCAGCGATTACAAATGAGGACATATTCTTTTCTTGCCTTACGTTGTCATTAGTTAACCCTTCTGGGCTTAGGTTCCTTAGCTGGGACGTCTGTCTCCCCACCCCACCCCTCCCTGGAGGATAAATCTTTCTACCAAGAAGTGTCAAAAGATCTCAGAAACTATAAAGAGAGCAGGAAACCTTCACTCCGTCTTACAGACAAGTGCACAGCAAGTGTGGGGATCCACTTTCCCCCTCATATTAGAACATACCAGAAGGTACACTCTGTTTCCAGAAAATGGACCAAAGCTTTCACGTGGCTCAGCACAGCCTGCATGAGTCTCAAGGCAAGCACATCAGGGTGAGTCGTTCCCAAATTGGCTTAGCAGCGCTCCAGCGTTTTGGTACTTTGTGATGGCCGTCCCCCCAAATCCCGTGTGTAGGCTGCACATCTGCTCTGTGCGTGCGGATAGGAAGGCCGGGGGTGTGCACAGGCCTCGCTCCTGCATCCAGGAAGCCACCCAGGCCCTGCATGCTATGTGCAGACAGCAGGTGACTCCTTGTTGCTGACGTTAAAGAATTAAACCAAAACTTCTATCCAAACATTGGTTCTGCCCGAAGTAGGAACTGCGAAGACTTTTTGTAAACAGCGTGCGGGTGAATGGTCAGCAATTAACAGCCATCCCTGTAGCGTGTCTTCCAGAATCTTAAAGAGATACTCAGAATCTTACTGGCAGCAGGTAGAGAGATCATTGTAGCTCTGAGCCGTTTCTCTCTCTGAAACATCACAACTCGTGTTAATATATTCAAAGTCAGAGCTACATTGGTGGATAGAATTAATGCCAGAGAAACATTCACCCAGCTCTCTCCGGGAGCTGAAAACGAAAGTAGCAGTACATATGGAGTCTGCAGGAGGCAGTGAGATGTCAGTGTTTAACTGAGGTAGAGAAGGAGAAGCATGGCTCATCCCGGAGCCTGGCACCGTAGCCGCGTGTGGGCTGGTCAGACGAGGCTGGAACGCAGTGATAATAAGTAAACTCTCCACACTGGGCCTCTAGAGCAAACGGATGTGCTGGCAGGAGCTCCAGGGCGTCCTCTGAGGACCAGCTTCGCCACACTGGAGCTTCATACGTGTCCACCGTGCTAACCCTCACGGCGGCAGCGATGTTCCCGTGAGGCCTCGGTGTGGTGACGGAGGCCTGGCAGCCTGCCGTCGCTCTTCACGGCCAGCCTAACCGGGCCCGTCTCTTCCCCGTTCCCCAGGAACACTCCTTCCCCGGTGTCTCTCAACAACGTCTCTCCCATCAACGCGATGGGCAGCTGTAACAACGGCCCGGTCACCATCCCCCAGCGCATTCACCACATGGCCGCCAGCCACGTCAACATCACCAGCAACGTGTTACGGGGCTATGAACACTGGGACATGGCCGACAAACTGACAAGAGAGAACAAAGGTATGCGTGTCTGCTCCCCCCACGTCCACGGACCACGGTCGAGTCAACCGTGCTCTGAAGGGCTAGAGTTTTCCATGGTGGCCTTATCTTTCTGTCTCTCGGGCTTCCAGGGTGTAGATGAGGAGAGGGGGGTTAACTCAGGGCTGACATGGTGGCCAGTTTTTTGCTGAGAGAGTGAACAAAAACCCTGGGGATTTTTTTTTCCTCTTTCAAAGCTTAACCTAATCTGAGCTGTGATGTGTTGGCAAATGACTGTTTCAGATTTTCACCCCGTGGTAAGGATCAGTGCAGAGAAACCGAGGCCAAGTGAAAAAGAATGATTTGCAAATTAATTAAGATCCTGTTGGCCTCTGTCATCAGCTTTAATCTTTTTTTTTTTTTTTTTTTTTTTTTTTTTTGGAAAGGTGAGGTTGTGTCTGTGGTAACACGTGGCTTTTGCTACAAACAAACTCGGAGAGGACCCTGCTTCACCAGAGACTGAGCCAGTGCTGTTTGGCCACTTATTTGACGTGGCTGATTCTGGCCCAGCAGTCACGGTCAAGGTGGGCGTAGATGCGGGCCTTTCAGAATCAGACAGCAGAGACCGCCCGGCAGTTTAGAGCAGTGGGACCGTGTGGCCAGGGACTGGGAGTACAGATTGTGAAGCCTGGTGATTTAAGTTAGAATCCCGCCTGGGTCATGCAGTGCTAGGCAACCTCAGGCAAGTTGCTGAAATCCATGAGCTGCTTCCTAGCTTCCATTGCTGTAATGGATATAATGATGTATAAAGCAGCTAGTGTAAAATGGCAGGTACGAGAAAGAGATCCAAGAAATATTTATTCTCTTACTCCATGTTATTATGTATCTATATGACTCAAAAATTCTGTGGCTCTCAAAGCACGTTCCATAACCTGAGACTTCGACCCACAGCCCAGCTACACACTCCCACCGAGCCCTGGGACTATTTACATGTATTGGTTATATTGGTAACCAGGAAGAAATTGGGCAACAACTTCTACATGCCAGGCACTGTGCTGTTCGCTGTATCGTTTGTTGCCTCATGTGTCCCTGTTTTGTAGATAAAGAAAAACTGAGACTCGGTGAGGTTAAGATTAGCTCACCCATGACATCGCAGCTCTTAGTGTTGGAAGCAGGAATTAGATCTAGAACCGTGTGATTCCAGAGTCTGAACCCTTCACCTTCAGAGAACTCCTGCCCTCGGTTACCTGAGTAGTGGGCAGTTCTTAACTTCTCTACTTTTCTACGCTTATGAAAATCCAAAGACAACTGGTCCAGATGGCCAGGCCCATCCAAGAGTTCTAGAACTGCAAGCAAAAGCATAAGCATCTTAAGGCTTGCGTAGCTTGTCTGCCTCCACTCCTCTCTATCTTATTTTGTATTGGTAACTGGAGGGCAGTTCGATATTTATGGATTGCCGTCATAATTGCATCCATTTTCAAAATCTGTTAAAAGTAATTCCTTCTAAATTAACTGCAGAACTTTCCAGGAGCGATGTGGTGGCTGTGCTGATGTTCAAGGGAAACGGTGCTAATCTTGTCCTTAGCACAGTGTGTCAAGAGTTGTTAAGTTCCCTGCCTGATACTGAATCAAAACGACTCTGCACTCTACCAGCAGAAAGAACATGTTCCCGGCTAATGCTGGCCTCGGGCTCTGCAGTGGATTGGGGAGAGGGCCCAGTTCGGAATCTCCTGTTTGAAGCCTTGAGTTCCACACGCTTGTCATTTTTGACTGCGTGGAGTCAGAGACCCTTCCCCCCTCTGTCTTGTCCACATAGGCCTTTGGTCTAGAACCCTGTTCCCTACCTCCCCAGATGCTTACTTGAAGCAGTCATGAAAATGGTCACCTGGGTATCTAGTTAGGAATGCCACGGTGGGCTTTGTACAGAGAACACCCAGGGGGTGTCCTGCCTCACACGCGGCTCACGTTCACTCAACAATGACTAGGTCCTTGAACATTTCCCTTAATATCGTGTTACGTAACAATGTATTTTAGATGCCAAAAATAATTTACTCCTTTATCAGCAGAAGTTACTTGTATTGCATAGTACAGGTTTAAAAGTATCACATAATCAAATGAAGGCGTCTAGTCTTTTCCACATACCTCCCACCCCGCTCCAAAGCAGACTGTCTACAACTGCAGTCTCCGTGGTTAGCAGTGTGGTCTCAGCACTGCCCCTTCTCCCAATCAGCTGGAGGGAAATCGGCCGGGTAGTCTTGCCATCCACGTCCTTGGGGGTGAGGTGGGAGTTGTGAGGGACAGATATCTGCAGGTCGCCTGCCTTCCCTAAAGGAATTGGTAATAAGACTTACCCCATCAGATGCCTCGTAGACATTTATTTAGCGTTAGATGCCGATGGCTATAATTGCTGTCCAGGTTCACTGGCTGTGTCTGCATCATGCCGAGAAAAATCGGTAAACTCAGTTCATTTAGACAAAAGGACAGGAGAATACTTTCAACTCAGTAATACATGCAGTGGCAAACAGCTCGATACCCTATCGACCATCGTTCCCTACCATTTTGTGTATATGGACCTCCGTCTAAATATAAATTTATAATATCTAAAAATATAAATTGTATATGTGATGTCAAAATAGATTTAAATACATTTTATTTTATCTATGTATTTTGTGTATATTTCAATATATATAAATGTTATGTATCTTTATTATATGAACATATACAAATATGGAGACAAATACATTTTTGTATATAATGTGATGTGTGTGTGTGCATATGTGTGTGTGTGCGTGTGTGTGTGTGTGTGTGTGTATACCTCACAAACCTCCACAGGATTATAATGTATTTGTAGAATCTGCTATCTGTCTGAGAAAATACATCGTGATTTGAAAAAACTTACCAGGAATCAACAGATTTAAATGGAGTTGTGCTTTATTAATCCCAGTAACACATACAAACATTATTTATGCTTCAGAGTTTTTAGATCTACCTAGAGATTAAAATAATAATGCCTCCTATACCTGTGGAGCTTTGGGCCCCCAGGAGGTAGTCTGTACATTTTTGTTGAATGAATGAATGAATGAACAACGAATACTTTTTCGGCGTCCATGTGGTTGCGTTGGTGCGTGAAGGCAGCTTATGCAATCTGGCGCATATTGCTGAGATGATCCTTAAAGGCCTGACCAACGTCTGCTCTGATTTTCAGAATTCTTTGGCGATCTGGACACACTGATGGGGCCCCTGACCCAGCATAGCAGCATGACCAATCTCGTCCGCTACGTTCGCCAGGGACTGTGTTGGCTGCGCATCGATGCCCATTTGTTGTAGTGGGTGCTCCCCCCATGTCCAGCATCACCACCCATCACTCTACCTCTACCAGAGCACCAACGGTCACTGGTGGAACTCCACTCATTTGGGAAAGTTCTCTTTGATTCTGTTTGTTTTTACACTTCTTTTGATACCTGTGAAAAACAGAAGTCATTGTAAGTGGACACTACAACTTGAGAGCGGTATATGTTTTATTACTTAGTCATTTTTCAGTATTTTGTATGCATTTCTCAGATCCCACCATCTTTTTGTGCTTGATACGATGACACAGTCCCTACAGTATTGTTTTAAGACCACACTACCCAAAACAAAGAATGGGAAATACTTGTGATGATAACAAGTTCCTGAGAACTGAAATGAGATGTCATATATATATATGTATATATATATACATATATATATATGTATATATATATATATATATGATCTTAGACACAAAGGACCTACAAAGATTCAAATTTTCAACAATAGCCATTCCCCAAACTCTACTCTTATATCCAGAAGAGAGCGTATTTCAGAATCCGTTGTTAAACTTTTGTGGTTCCCACAGACTCAGTCTCCAGGTGAGAATTTTCATTGTCAAAACCCACTGGTTAGATGTTGTAGCAACATCGTAAAATCAAGAGTATTAAGAAAATAGACAAGCGTAGCAATGCCACTCTTCAACAATACCGTGGCATACAACCAGAGCACTTTTCTTGCTGGCATCCATTCCCTGATGCCCTATTTTTAAAATTTTAATGAGATGAAGTGGCAACATTTATTTCTAAAGTGTAAATCCTCACCTGGGATTCTCTTTGTGTAAAGCTCTCCTTTTGAGGGGCAGTTAAGTGGGTGCACACCCTAGGAGCCAAAATACTGCCCTCCAGTTTTAGAGATGAGAGATTAGGAGAGGTCTGGAAATGTCCAGGGAACCCATACCTCTGCTGTTCTGCAGTTGGTAGGCAGGTCCATTCCTGGCAGGATATTTTTATTGTATTTTGCTCACATCTCTGGAAACAGAAGTCAAGTTTATCACTACCTAGGAGTAAGAATATACAGCTTGCCTCCTAGTGACTTTAAAATCTGGACTTTGCCAATTATAAGCCGCATTTTCTATTTTACAGTGTTTCTCTTCCGCCTCCTCTTTCCCCACCTCCTCCTCCCCCCCTCCTCTTCCCCCTTGTCCTCCTCCTCCTCTTCTTCTTCTTCTTCTTCTTCTTCTTCTTCTTCTTCTTCTTCTCTTTGATCTTTCATTTCCTTTTCCTTTTTCTGGGCTCATTAGCCTTTGACTCAAATACTGAAATCACTGATTTTATTCAAGTCTGTATTAACAAGAATCATTTTCGTGAACATTCCAGAGAAAACTCTCAACTCTCTAAATACTGGCTAGCTTTTTAACAACAACGGAACAAAATGTGTCTTTCTTTGAAAGATCCCTGAAGATTGGGAACAGCTCACCTAATTTGGAGACATTTCTACATCACTTGTAACTATCCCCACCCCTTCTGATCCTCTGCATTCATTTTATGTCCCCAAACATCACAGTGTAAATATCATCTTTGGTGTTCCATCTCACCAGAAGAATCCCCCACACATAGTGCACACTATTCATATGTCGGCTCTTTATACTTACCTGCTGGTATGTAATTCCACGTCGCCTTTAATCTGTTGAGTTTATCGAATTCTGTTCACCGAGTGATGACCAGATAAATAATACATGGGCACACGAGAGGTGCAAACTTGTATGATTTTTAAAGCAAGTCTTGTAAGTCTGTGACAGGAACAGCAAGGGATCGCCCTGCACTCTCATCATTGTCAAGGTTGCAAAAGAGCCAGACTTGAGCTCCGCCCTGGTCATCTTTGAGTTTAAGACCCTGTGCTTTATAACGAGGTTGTGGAAGTTGTACTCCAATGGCTGAGGCCACGTTGCCAGATGACTGCTGGGAGCGTCCCAGCAGCTGAACCCAGAACTCTCTACGCTCCCAGTGCGGTTGAGCTATACATTCGCAGCGTCCGCAACAACACACACACCTGCAGACATGCACACAGACAAATGAAACCGGAGAGAATCTTCTCTGAGCCTCTTAAATGGGGAAAATAATAATACGAAAGACTCCAAACACCCAAGGTGGGTGTCACATATAAAATTTCAGCTGATGGCTTCAGTGACCCAAGTTCTGTTTGTTTTGCGCGGCTTACCGGGTAGAGGGCCTGACTATTACTATATATAATGAAGCCCACTGGCTTGACTTGTAAGTTCAGCCTAAACCACGATCCTAGACCATCATGGATTTAGGGGTAGATTCTTCTTGAAATTCACTCTCCGGAAACTAGATGTTAGAATGCGAGGGGCAGTTTCCAAGAGAAACGAGCATCTCGCCTCGTGGATGGATGAAAGACTCGTAGCTCTAGTTTCAGCGAGTCCTTTTATCTACTTTACATACAACAGGGAGGCAGCAGAGAATCCCGCTGCCTGATGTCACCTCTGGTGGGTGACTGTAAAGTGTGTGCCAAATCAACAGCACGATGATCACATCTGACAGTTGAGCTCAGGATCACCACCCGATTATTTAGTAGACCTATTTGTAAAGCAGCTTAGAAACCAATTAAACATGGAGGATGCATTGCCTTCCTATCCCCGGAGATGAGACGTCTTTCGGTTTCACAATTAAGGACTGTTGCTGTTTCCTAGGCACTGTATTCATCACATTGTAAATGGTGATCTGTGTTGTAGGCGTGCGGCGATGTGAGGGATTGAGATATTTTGTCAAGTAAATCTCTTCAGTGTACCAGTTTGTGGGAGGGATATAGGACATGTGGATGGCGGTGAGAGATCCTGCCTCGAGACCTTGACGGAGGCTTGGTGAGACGCATCTCAATAAGCACACAGAGGTAGGGCAACGGGCAGAGTAACGGGAACCTGAGCGAGTACACAGAAGGATCTCAGCCCTGCAACGTGACCCAGGTGGGGCCACCACTATGCCTTCCTTTGTCACCCAAGCTCCAGCCACAAAGGGTTTGACGAGTTTGTGTTAGGATGTTGGCTTGGCTTTGTATTTTTAATTAACTTTGGATTTTTTAGTGGTTTTGTCATATTACTGTCTGATTTTGGTAGGTAGGATTAATTTGAAAAGAGTATACTAGTGTGGTCCTCGGGGTAGAATTTAGCCGTAAGCATGTTGTTAGCCAGCCTGTAGACTGTTAATTACTTAATAATCTCATTGGGAAAATACTTGTAGTTTTATATTTGGATGACATAATTGGAAAAGCAGATTAGCTGCTGCTAACTTTTAAAAGACTTGACACTGACATCAAAAGATTCAAATCTTCAGTCGATAACCAAGTTGCTAAATTAGAAACCATTGGCTAAAATGTGTTTTGTTGAGTTTCCAAGTGTATGGATTTGCATTTGGACATTGCACCGCTCAGTGCGTCGGAAAGATACTTGCTCTGTCATCTTTCCCAAAGCTGTCTAATTCACAGTTTGTTTTGTTCAGATGTGCATCCCGGAGGTTGAAGTTGGAGTCTGAAGTTGGAAAGCATTTTTGAAGGCAGGATCCATTTAGCTGTGAGGGCTTCCCCCTCACGTACTTCTCAACAGACATGATAAAATTCACCTGCGGGAGTTGGCAGGTGGGAGACCCACACCGGTTCACTGGGTAGGACTACTCAGTAAGGCAATGAGCTGCTTGCTTAGAGAAGCATCACTATCCCCATTGAGAAACTGTGTGGCGAGACGATGTAGCTGCACGATATCAAACGAATGGGTCGATTCAGTGCCCCCGAATTCAATTCTGTGGGGGAAAAATATCGAGCCAGTTGTCACTACTCTGTTACGCAACTGGCAGACTAAACTCCTCTTCGTCGTTATGGTTGTCGTTGTTGTTGTTGTTGTCTGTCATTTCCACCCGCACAGCCTTATTCTCATAATTAAACCCTGATTCATTTTCTCTTTGGTGTTAGCAAACTCCAACAGCAAAGATGGCATCTGTGTATCGATAATTGGCATTTACCCTGGCAGGAGGCTAATCGGATAGGCTGGTCTCAGACATTAATCCTACCATCTGATATGTTCAGGGAAAGAAAAAGTAATTCCCTTTCCATTCTCCTCCTTGCAAATCTAGAAGCCCTCTTTACCAAGAGCATCACATTTTCCTCTGTAATCCATCGACTCCAAGAAAATTGCATTGTGGGGAGGGCGGAGGGGGGTGGGGTTGGGGGGGGTGGAGGGTAGGGAAGGCAGTTCTTGCCCCTTTCTGCTTCTGACATGAGATGTTAACGAATCATTATTCATCAGGCTCACATTGGGTTAGGGGACACTGAACTGCTTTTCCGATCCATGATCAGTCATCGTTCTTCTAAGAGATTGGAGCTTTGCTGTTTCATTAACTGTGCAGTGTAGACTAATGGTGTTTAATAAAAATCATTCAAAATTTCAAACTCTTTCTCCAGTGACCTCAATTTTGTTGGCTCTTTGACTTGTACTAGACTTTGAGGAGGGAAGGGGGAAGCAAAGGAAGCCTGCTACCAGGCCCCTGGGCAGGATGCTGTGGTGGCAGACAGCTGTGGGAAACCTCCTGAAGAATGCCACAGTGGATGGTCTCAGCCGGGGATAGCTTGTTCCCACTGAGGGACTCACTGTTCTCCAAACTCTGCAGCAGGAAGCCAGCTGCCATATCCGGAGCTTAGTAAGAATTGGAAGTGCGTTACCTCTTTGGTTTTGGCCGGCACCACTCGTGTGGCTACCAAATAGGAGAGGTATCTCTGAGAGTAGAGCCCAGGGGGGGGGGGACAGCGGTAGCCAAATGTATCCCAGATGCTCCAGCCCTTCTGTGAAATCAGTGGAGGAGGAGCTCCAGGCAGGAGGCTGCGTTGGAGAAACCCACAGAGAAGCCAGGCTGGTGCCATGATGCCCAGATCGAGAGCTAGCCTCTCCCCTGGCCAGCCTGGCACGCAACCAGCGGCGGATTGGTAAAATGGTTAACAGCCAGCCCCCGTGAGAACAGAAAGCGCCTGATTTGGAGCATTTGCCAATTTCCGTAGTGTCAATATCCCCACCATGGCCGATTCCAAGCTACTTACTGTGACGTCGCAGAACACAGACTTGGGAGCAGATGCACGCCACGTTGGGGGACAGGGCAAGACAGCTCCAACACACCACCGAATGCAGCTATTCAAAGAGGGTTCAGATTTCACACTGACGTTCATGTGGACACACGCGTGCAAACACGCACCCATGCACACACGTACTCTTCTGTGACAACTGTTACACGGCTTTCAAATGTGAATCGATCCTCTATGACTGTAGGTAGTTTGTGATATGGCCCAAGAGGTATGGATTTTAAGCAGGAGACAGCTGAGAAGAATGGCCTCTTGAGACCAAAGCACAGATGAATGGGGGTGGGGGCAGGCGGTCATCATATCTCAAGGGAAACCAGCAGTGAGATCAGCCCTTACAAAATCCACCTGGTTGGTTGAAAATAGGATAGGTGAGTGTTTTTCTGTTATTGTTATTTTTCACATTCCAGTTGGTATTTCTAACCTATAAATGTAACTCGGATACATGACTTAATCCTTCCAATGACAACCTTTGTGTAGTTAGGAAACATTAGGGCCTCTATGGAGAATAGCATAATCCAAAATGCATTGTGTGGTTTTCTCGGAATATGGAAACTCAGTATTTCTCCCACCTCCCTGCTGTTGTTCAGAAGATTTTTACTTTAGTTATTAGAGACCGAAGTTACGTGTTTAACATGTGTTTTTAGTTAAAAGTATCTACTTACTGTCCTAGCTCTGAATTCAAACCAGAACGTCTCCTGTATCAATTACATGACTAATACTCAGAAATGATCATCCAAACCAAAATAATTCCCTTTTCTACTCAATATAAAGAAAACCAGGGTCACTAACAAGAAGGCATAAACCTCAGTATATTTTCCTAAGAGAATGAGGTTTTCATTAAACACACACACACACACACACACACACACCACACACCCCTAGGCCTCCTCGTTATAAATCATCCTGAGAGTAGAATAGAAAGTCTCAAAGGGCCCATCCTCTTGGTCCTGTGCATCTTCTGCAGTTAATAAAAGGTTTGTATCTGGAAGGGTTGAAGAACTTGCCCTACAATCCCATTTGTCTTGAAACATTTCCGTGTTCTGTCTGAGCCTGTGTCCGTGGCCGAATGTTAGTCCCCGGAGGAGGCCCATGTCTTAATTCTTTCTTTCTGGCCTTTCTCTCTTGTGCCCCTGCAGTTCCTTCTGTGGCCAACGCAATAACAGAGTTGCAGGGGGGTCTTCTATCCCCTCATGGTGTTCATGCAACGCTTGTCCTACTGGTCAGGTTTAATTGACATCACACTCACACAGGGACTCAGAGTTGCCATAGGCAATGGACCGGTTTGCATGGAATACAGAGAGCTAGAAATATGTTCATCATCATCCACTGATTGCCTATTTCAAAACCGTCCTCACTAATCAATCATATTCACCCACAAATATTACAAATGAGATCGATTCGGTCTCAAGACAATCTGTCAAATAGTTTTCTTCCTGGATGATTCGACTCTCTGGATATTCTGGAACGAGAAATATCTGAGATGAAATCCCTCACATTTATTCAATTCTACAAATTGCTGTTTTGATTCCTATTTTCATCGGAGTAGTGCTTCTGGAGAGTGTTTGATGTAGCGTCATCTTCAGATAAAATGAATACATCAAAAGTGAGCCCAGTATTGATACGATGCTCGTAACACTTCTTGGGATCAGAAGATACCTAAAATTCTTCCCCTTGGCACACTTGGTTAGTTGGGTGAGATGTCCTTAAGATCCTCCACAGAAAAGACTGGTTTCTTTTCTGGTTTTGTGCTGGTGGTTGTGGCTGTGGCTGTGGTTGTTGTTGTGACCTGTTTCTCTCTCTCTCTCTCTCTTTCACACACACACACACACACACACACACACACTTTCTCGCTTGCTTTGGCTCTGGCTTTCGCTTTCCTGCTCGGGCTCTTTCTGTCTCTAAACAAATGAATAGTTGAGTTAAACGTGAGCTTCTGAATTGTACTTGTTCATGCTTTTAAGACATAACAGATTAATAAAAATAGATGTGTTCTGATTTAAAACATGCCACTTGGAAAGGCATGCTGTATTATGAAATCATGATATTAGAAATACTCGTCTGTTGAATCCATTTGTCCAATTGTATAACTTTGTGGAGCAGTGTTTTGACCTTTACAACATCATTTTGGAGCAAGTGGAGGCCTGGCAACGGCAAACATCTTCGGATGTTGCCGTAACCGTCACAAATACGAAGAACAAATTTCTGTTCTACAAATTTCCCAGAATGCTTCGGTCAAGAATTTTTTTAGGTTCGCCTGTTTCTTTTTTTTCTTTCCCCCCTCTGTCTTTTTTTTTTTTTTTTTGAAGCTGCTTACTATTACTGACTGAAGAAGTATGTTGATTGATTATACTGTGTACTTGTGTTCTCTCCCTTTGTCTCTCTCTCTGTGTCTCCCTCTCCATTAAAATAGTGAGATGTGGAGTCTTTGGTAAATCTGCATTTAGACCAGGCTGTAGGCTGGGAATGAGATCGAAATCTCAAGAAACCTTGATGGGTTTTCAAAGAGGGACACTGTGTTCATTGGGCCCTTCCACACCCGACAGGGACAGGTGATAAGACAGAAGTAGTTTGTGCAGAAGGGCACTTTTAAAATGTCCTCTGAGACCCAATGCAGTTTAACAAATGACTCCACCTGTTTTTCCAGCAAGTCGCTTGACTGAGACCTGAAAAATACCCCCTGAAACTTACCGGTGGTGGGGGTGGGGGGGTGTCTTCTGCCTGGTCTACAGTGTGTGTGTTTGCTTTGTATCTAAGAGGCGCATTCACGTCTTGTGTGCTCGTGTGAAGTATTTCCTAGCATTTCCTTTAGCCTGTATATAAGAACCAGAAAGATAATCCCAACGTGTTGTAAATGAAGATGTGGCTCTATAAACCTTTCCTTTGTTCTTAAAGAGAAGACATTTCCATGCATATTTTAAACAGAAACTTTGTATATTTAAGTGTCATGAAAAATGTTTATTGAGTACCCAGAATGCCAGTTGGGAATTTAATTGTCATCATGTGCTTGGGCGGGGGGGCGGGGTGCTGGCCAATGCCATGACTGTGGGCCACTGTGGCAAGCCGTAACTGCACAAACAGAAACGTGTCGCCTGTGTGCGTGTATGTGTGCGTGCGCGTGTGCGACATGTCTGGCTTGCTGGGTCCTTCACGGGATTTTAGCTTTCCCTTCTTGCAAAACATTCTTTTACAGTTCCAGGAGGCCATGGCCATGTTGCCGTCTGAAGGCAGTGATTTGAAATGAAAACTCTTTTCCTCTTGGAAGCTTTTATCGTAACATTATGGTCCAACCACATGGATTCCGCTGGCCTTTGTGAGGGAAGAGGCTCTGTTCCAATCCAGCTGAGTTTCCAAGATAAAACTGTAGGTCAAGACTCATGGCGGGGGAAGGTTGAGGCCACCTCAGCTGCAGCAACATATGAGCTGAGATGAGCCCTTCAGGGTTGGACTGAGCCTGCCCCGAGCTGTGGCTCATCGCTGGGGCCACTGTCCCGACCGGGACTTCCCCGCATGTCAGTGGACAAGGAGAACCATCAGAAGTAGCCTGGCCTGGACCCTGAGAAGAAAACTTCCTGAGTCCCTGCCCTTGGTGGAAGACCGTTTCCCACACTGGCGGCAGCCCGGGTGGCCATTAAAATGCAATGGATAATTCATAAAGTGCCCCCTTTGTTTTACCACGACCCAATTAGCCTTTTGAACCACGTGTTCTTGAGTGCAGCTTTCCATCATCACACTCACTGCAAATTCTTCGTCTTATCATAATTTCAGATGTTCCGTATAGACCAAGGTAACTGTCCTTAACATCAAGCAAGGAGTGAAACGCTATCTGGTTCCGAAAACTGGTTTCATGTGCTTTCTATGTATAAAACTGTACCTGCCTGTGTGGCTTTGCATTTCTAATGTGTGGCGCACAAGCGTTTTGTTGGTGCTTTGTTCTCAGTACAGTAACTCTGTGTACAAACATTCTAATGTAGTTTTGTTGTTTCCCAACATGATGTCTCTGTAAAAATGATATTGGCTGAGCTGGTGCATCGGTTTCTCTCATAGAGGCATTAACTATACTGCCAATGCATTGAATTATTTAAAAATGCAAAATAAAATTTTTATGAAAATCTCATTTTAGACATGGAGATTATTCTGCTTACAGACTTTCCAGCCTGAAGTCCCTTGTTAGCACCCCTTTCAAAGTATAATACATAGTCTGTGCTCTCACTTACCTCAACAGCTTTAAAACTGAGGGCTGTAAAGAAATCAACTCTCACGAGGCCGACTCATTTCATAAGAGAGACCCTCAGACCGTCATTCAAAGCCCATTTCAGAGCAAATCATCAAATGTTTCGTTATCTGGATCCCTGATACACAGTACAAAAAAAAAAAAAAGCTTCCAATTAGGAAGTCATAACTGTACTGGGTGCTGAGGGACAACGAGGAAATTCTCAAAACTAGGGTGCAAACTTAAAAGCACAGTGATATTTAGGTCGATATACGATTTGAAGTCATCGGGAAAAGGTTATGTTAAGTGTACCATCTTTACTAAGGCAGGAGAGCATGGCATGTTTTAGAACTATTTCCTTCAAGATGTTAAACATTTTCCAGACCATGAAAGAGGAGGTCTCAGGTATCTAGAAATTTCTCTGGCCAGGCAAAATGAGAAAGCTCAATGCTAAGACATCATATGGCAGTTACGAACAGTTGTGGGTTTTTTTTTTAATTATTTTAATGTTTATTTTTGAGAGATAGAGTCAGAACGTGAGTGAGGGAGGGACAGAGAGAGAGGGAGACACAGAATCTGAAACAGGCTCCAGGCTCTGAGCTGTCAGCATAGAGCCCAACACGGGGCTTGAACTCACAGACCGAGAGATCATGACCTGAACTGAAGTCGGACACTTAACCAACCAAGCCACCGAGGCGCCCGCACTTAGAGACACTTGTAAGTGAATGCTGTTAACCCTCGGTGGAATTTTCTGCAAACGAATGAACTACATTGGGCTTGGCCAGATATTCTGACACTACATAATGGTAGTCCAGGTGTGAATGCTAATCGAGCTACGTGTCACTGAAACTGGCGGTTGTGATGCTATTGCTGAGAGTTCCAAGTCTTTTCCAAAATGTGGAGCCTCTGATGGTAAATAGGAACATTTTTTCTTAGGAGATAATGAAGAAATATTTGATCTGAGCCAATAGAGTTAAATGGATTATAAATTTGTTCTCCAGCAGCCAAGATGTTTTCTACTCTCAAAAGCCGAGGCCGTGAATTCTGATCGTGCCTGGGTAAAAGTATGCACGCGTGCAGAGAAGAACTGGAGGAAATGTGCAGAATGACACTTTTAAAGGTTAGAGTGCCGGGATCATGCTCCCTGGGCAGTTTACGCAGCCCTCACCGTGCACCAGGCACTGTCCTAGCACTTTCTGATATGCTAACTTCTGTAATCTTCCTAATGGCCCTATAGAATAGGTTCTATTACGTCCCTCTTCTGTAGATGACACAACAGAGGCACAGAGAGGTTAAGCAGCTTGCCTAAGGTCACACAGCCAAGATTTGGACAGTGTGACCCAAAGGCCTTGCTCTTAACCGTCTACTGCCTCTATCGTGCATAATGCTCTTGCCTCCATACCCTCATTTCATTTTAGAAACAAAAGTAAAGAAGGGCCCTGAGCCCTCAGGAAAAGATGTCCCCTTAATCCTTCCAGACGACTCTAAAGGGAAGGCATGGAGTCAGCCTTCTGGAAATGCCTCTTTGCATGAGGACCTACAGGGTCCCGGGTGGAGTCAGCAACTCAGGAAAGGTTTGGTGAGGGGTATCCTCTATATGGCTTTGGATCGGCCTATCAGTTCACTCGGGAGATGGGGCGGCGTGGCCGACCCCCCACTCCCGGTCTCTGACCTGCAAGCACGGATGCCCTGGGCTGTGAGGCAGGATTTTAGAGCGGCCTCTTGTTGCTTGCCTTGATGGAAGTGCTTACCCTTTCCGTGCCCCCCTTTCTTACTCTGCAAAATGGACTTGATGAGATCAGCCTTCTCCCCGCTTCCCGGAGAGGAGCAAGGTTTCATAAAGACCAGTGTTTCTCATCCGACAGCCCCGCTCGGCAACTCCAAGGGCGGCAGAGCAGTGAGGGCAACCGCAACGTCCACAGCGTGTGGACCGTTAGCAGAGGGGGCCACGTGGAGGGAGCGCACCGAGCCTCACGCTTCGCGCAGAGAACGTGTTTAGCTTTGCGAGTTTCTGCAGGAAGTGCATTTGGGGCTTCGGTGGGCTCTTTTGCCCCCTTTCCCCGTTTTTTTTTTAGAAAATGAAATATAATCATAAAACCTTTGGCCGTGATATATGAGGGGTCTATGTAACTTGTTAAGGGGGATTTGGCCAAGTTTCAGGTATGCACATTCGAAGTTGAGACGAGTTCTCAGTGTGAGTAGTTATGTGCAGATCATGAGCTGTGAATTCAGGAGGCGAGTGGGGGCCAGGAAATCACCTTCCAGCCCTGGCTTTCTAGCTCTGTGACTCCATCCTGCAGCCTACCCACCTTCCTGAGGATGCGGGAGGGAAGATTCTGAGAGTCAGGCCAGAACAGGAGATAACGGTCCTTCCAGTGCTCTAGAGAAAACACCCCAGAGGAATCCGAACTTGCATCAGGCTTCTCCAGGGAAGGGATTTCCTGTCATACTTTCTAACTCTCCAGGTATTTCCCAGTTAGTTCAAACCACAGTGCACTTGAACTCACTGTCATCTCCTAAATAAGACCAGTCCTTGCAGCAGGCCAGAGAGTGAGGCGAGTCCTGACAGGAGGCCTGTGCACCTGTCTGGAAACGTCTCAGACGAGGCCGGATCAGGGCAGAGGATGATGGCGGTGCGCCGAGATTCTCCCAGAATTCTCCACTCTGAGGACACAAGAAAACCCAGGGAGTGGGAAGGAAGCTCCCCTCACAGAAGTTCATTTAGATAGACACCCCCCCCAACCCCGAAAGCCTCAGCTGGGCTAAAGTCTTGGCAGACAGCAGTGTGGGACTGGTTCGCTTAGAAGCCCACTGACAAAACCCGGGAAATCCACAGCCCTTTGTTTTAAATACAGCCCAAATAAGCAGATTTTGACCCATTTAGAGCCTGCCCGCTTTGCCTAATCCAAGTGCCGAGTCCACAGCCCCCAGGAATTATCTTGTTCTCTTCCTCTTCTGGCTGGAGGCCTCTCAGGAAGGTCTCCTGTGAGGGACACCCCCACCCCCACATGCAAAGCTGCCCAAGTGGCCTCCAAATAAAGCTTGCTTTACTCCACTGCCACCTTGTGGTCATACCTTTTTCCTCGCTGGGTCCCCCGATCCCTCGAACTCACTACACCCGGGCCACAAACGATCAGCTGACAGGAGCGGTGGTGGGCTCCATTCAGAGTCCCCTCCTGGCACCCTCCAGGCACCCCTGACACCCCCTACACCGGCCAAGTCTTGGCCTCAACTCACTGGACCAGTTGTGTGACAACCACCAGATACATCCTGATGCAACAGCCACTGTCCCCCTGGAAAGGGCCAGCCCCCGCGAGGGGTGGCCCAGATATCCCCAGCATCCTGTTGTGGCTCAGTCCCAGCTCCTGCCCTACCGGCTACCTCCCCAGGCCCTGCAGACCAGCCAGCTAGATGGGTGGCCTCTGCCCTGGCTCTGGGCTTAGGGCTGGGCTCGTGTCCTACAGTCTGACAAAGGGCACCTCAACCTTGGCTGAGCCAACATCTCACCAGAAATTCTCATTTAGTTGATTTGGGTACTGCTCTCCCTTCCCCTGAACTCCCAGTAGTGTGGTTTCTAGAGCTCTCTAAGTGATCCCAATCTGCAGTCAGGATCAAGAATCATCTTTCCAAGGGCACCCAGGTGGCTCAGTCGGTTAAGCATGAGACTTTGGCTCAGATCATGATCTCGCAATTTGTGAGTTCGAGTCCCGTGTTGGGCTCTGTGCTGTCATCTCAGGGCCTGGAGCCTACTTTGGATTCTGTGTCTCCTTCTCTTTCTGCCCTTCCCCCATTCTCTCTCTCTCTCTCTCTCTCTCTCTCGCTCTCTCTCAACAATAAATAAAAACATAAAAAAAGAATCCTTTTTCTAGCCAAAGTTCCTCCAGCTGGGGCTGTACCCCATCTCTCACTGCCCGCAACCCAAGTATTTGGCACTGGCAAGGCATCCAAGGTCATTCAAAAGCCAACAGACATTCGGGCTTGGGAGCTGACATCTAGACTCCATGGTACCCTCTCCGGATCCCTGAATATTCTTAAAAATCCCTGTGCAATCTGTTACCAACAGAAATAGCCGTCCACAAAACAATTGTAATTGCTAAGCAACTGTCAAGTGCCAATCGTACCCCTTTCTGAGTTAAGACCTGCCAATTCTCCCTTAGAATGTAACCTTTAGCCGGGGGCAAAGAGGAAGTCTAGGTTTACATCTGACCTCGCACGAACTCCCCGTGACTATTCCTTTTCGGGACCTCAGTGTCCTATCAGTTCAATGAGAATGATAACAGCTTTGCTTGATGCCCAGTGGGAATAAGGATTTAGGGCACAGCATACGCAATTTCCGGCCGAGGGACTAATATGGGACCTAGGCTGGCCCTTTCTTCCTTGGGCTGGAACCCTCCTCTCCTGACCATCCTTCTGCAATGTCTGAGGCAGCACCTAGGGAAGTTCCTGAAAGCAGACCCTTTCTTTTAAGCCCCTGCTTCATCCTAAAACCTTTGGGTAGTCTGCGGTATAGTCCATACGTTTCATGTCTGTTTTAATACAAAATGTACCTTTTCCACTTCAAAACCCAAATTCAGGCTCCACGACGATGTTCCTTGCTTCCTCATGGCTCAGCAAACTCAGCATGTTGCCTTGAACCAGATACCCTCAAAGACCCTCTCTAGTTCAAATGCACTATGAATTTATGTCTGAGAGTGGCTCTCAAATCTGACCCTTTCACTTCATCACCCCGGCCAAAAGCCTCAGTTGAAGTTCTAATCGTCGTCATCACATGCCAACTCATCTTCCTGCCTCCCTCAGCTTGGTGGCACAACTTACTTCCCTGCAGCTGTAGAACTCATGTTACTTTGCTTGGTCAAGGCCAGCAGGAGAGGGAGTCTGTCCTCTAGACTGTCTTTTTTTTTTATGTTTATTTATTTTTGAGAGAGAGAGTGCGCAAGTGGGGTGGGGCAGAGGGAGAGGGGGACAGAGGACCGGAAGGACGCTCTGTGGTGACAGCAGAGAGCCCCATGCGGGGCTCGAACTCACAAACCCTGAGATCATGACCCAAGCTGAAGTGAGATGCTTAACCAACTGAACCACCCAGGTGCCCCTGGGCCCTCTTTTAAAGAACTTGCTGGATTAGGTCAGGCCCACCCAGGAGAATCTCCACTTCCATGAACTCAAATCAAACTGATTAGGGCCTTAATTACTCCTGCAAAATGCCATCATCTTTGCCATATAATACAGCCTCATCACACAAGTGACATTCAGCCTACTCACGGGTCCTGCCCATACTCAAGGGAGCTCACACAGGGCGTGAGTGTCAGGGGCAGGAATCTTGGAGGCCACTTAGAATTCCGCCTGCTACATGCCTCTGAGCGCCAGAAGTCTCCGCCTCCTGTCTAGCAGACCTTTCCCTTCCTCTCTATGATCTCTAGAGCACTGGACCTAAGAGCTTCTTGAGCAGTGGCCCTGCCACCAACAGAATCCTTTTCTCCCTGCCTTAGTTTCTCCAAGCGGAAAGTTCTTCAAGCAACCCTTGTTTCTGTGCTGCCTAAAGGAGGGTGATAAATTAATGAATGAATTGTGTTAAATTCATTAGTCAGATGAAAGGTGCTATCGGGATGCAAATTATTATTATTTTAAAATCTTGTGGCTGTCATCGCAAAGTTTGCACTTGGTTATTAGACACAGTGCCTTTGCCATCTATCAGCCCCCAGATCAATAACAATGCTCGTATTTTGTTTCAAACCATTAATTTGAAAATAAGCACCTTGGAATGATCTGCTCTGGGAAATCGCCAGCAACAATTATAAAAAGAGATGTGCATTAGCTGAAGCTCAAAGAGGAGAGCCAATCAGAAAGCAGGAGGGACACGTTCCCACTGGTTGCCTCTCTCTTCCCTCTGGGGACTGCCTCTCAGAGTCTCCCACCTCCCCAAGGGCCAGGCGCAGCCCTGAGGCTCTTTCCCCTTGACTGCAGCTGTAGCAGCCCCAAGATGATTTGGGGTTCCTTGGGGGCAACTCCCCTTCCTGGTCCCCGCTTCCCAAGCCCTCCTCGAAGACCTGAGCCCTGCTCCCCAGACAGCGTTAGTCTCTCCACGGGGCAACCTCATCCTCTGCAGTGTCTCACTTGAGTCTCTGCTCCCTTCTGTCCCTCCCCATCAAGCTGCGCAACCCCTCCTGACCTGTTTCCCTGCAAGCCCCACCCCCATGTTGGTCATAGGCGAACCTCTGTTCCACTGGCTTAGCCTTTACCCTTTCAGGAAGCCCCCACCCCAGCCCCAGCCCCAGCCCCACATAGTCCTCCTGGGTCCATTCTCCCCGGGAGCACTCCCCAAGGCCCAGCCCACCCTCTGTCTCCACAGCCTACTGGGGAAGCTAATGAGCCAACAGCAACAGGAGAAAGGATTGAGTGGGTGGGAAGGGAAAGGAAAACAGGCCTTGACCTTGAGACACCTAAGCCTGAGGCCTCGTGTCTGGCTCCATACCTCTAGCCCTTGACTAGCTGCAGGAGACCCCTGTCTAATCCTCCCAGGGACAGGGTGACTGGATTTGAAGGTGCAGGATTGCAGGGGCAAGTTGAGAAGGGACCTGTTACTCTCCTTAGCTCTGACCCGGAAAATAATTCTAAGTGCTCGCCATCAAGGCATCTGAGAAATTTCTGCGCCCGGGCCAGTGGCTTCTACTTAGCGACCGAATCGTGTCTCCCTACAATTCATATGTTGGGGTCCTAACCTCCACTACCCCAGAATATAACCTTCTTCAGAGATAGGGCCTTTACAGACACAGTCAAGTTAAAATGGGGTCGTGAAGATGGGCCCCAATCCAATATGACCGATGTCCTTACAAGAAGGGGATTCGGGGGACAACCTCGTGCACAGGTAGAACGCCGTGTGAACATGAAGACAGCCATCTCCAGGGCAAGAAGAGAAGCCTGGAGCAGATCCTTCCCTCTCAGCCCTCAGAAGGAACCAATCCTGCCCACACCTTGAACTTGGACTTCCAGTCTCCAGAACTGGGAGATGATACATTTCTGTTGCTTAAGCCCCCTAGTCTGTGGTGCTTTGTTACAGCGGTCCACGCAATTGAATACACGTGTTCTCGTCCGCTCATTAAATAGTCATTCTGTGCCCCGTATGAGGTTCTGGGACCTCATGGGGGAGCCGAACCACATCCTGCCCTGCCCTTGGGGAGCTTATGGGCCAGTGAGAGAGAAGAGCCGTTCGGAGACAGTTCCACAAATACGTGTGAAATTGCCTCGAGAGTGAACGCTGCGAAGAAAAGCCGCCTGGTGCTGCGGCGGAGTTATGTGGCGAGTCAAGGACGGCTTTGCCGAGGAGGCGCCGACTGAGCCGAAATCTGAAAGGAGGCAAGGTGGACAGGGAGAAGCAGTTCAGGCCTAGGGAACAGTGGGTGCAAAGGCCCTGTGGTAGGACTTGCCACAGGCCCTGCTCAGACTCTCGGGTGGCCCTCAAGCATCCATCAGCCTTGCAGCCCACGCAACACTGCCATTCCGCCACCTCTGACAGCGGAGGGAGAATTCCGGTGAGAAAAAAAAGCCCGTGAGCTAAGGCAAGAACAAGTATGCCCAAACCCTGGCTTCGGTCCTCCGCTCCCTGGGTTCATGAGACCCAGAGTAAGGACAGCAGAGGCCCAAACATGTCACTTAACCTTCCTGAATGTTAATTTTCTCACCTGTAAAATGGGGATAATAAAAACACCTCCCAGTGTTGAACCACTCTAAAATTTTTTTTAACGTGTTATTTATTTTTGAGAGAGAGAGAGAGAGAGAGAGAGAGAGAGAAACAGGGTACGAGTGGGGGAGGGGCAGAGAGAGCGAGGGAGACACAGAATCCGAAATAGGCTCCAGGCTCTGAGCTGTCAGCATAGAACTCATGAATCGTGAGATCATGACCTGAGCGGAAGTCGGACGCTTAACCAACTGAGCCACCCACGCGCCCCTATTATTTTATTTTTTTGAGAGAGAGAGAGAGAGAGAGAGAGATTGAAAGAGCACGAGCACAGAGAATCCAAAGTGGGCCGACAGCAGAGAGACTGACGTGGGGCTCGAGCTCATGAACCGTGAGATCACGACCTGAGCCGAAGTCGGACGCTGAGCCACCCAGGCACCCCAGTACTGAACCAATCTAAAGACTTCAGCACAGGAGAAACAGAGTGATCCGACCCCCTCTCCCTCACCACCCTCACATCCTGTATGGGTATTGTTTCTGGAAACAGAGAACAGCACACAGTCAACTGCCTTAGATTCACAGCAGACCACAGGTGGTACAGGTCAAGCAAGTTGGGCCCCTGAGGAGAGGGCACCTCCCATGGGGGCAAAGGCCAGCGGGGTAAGGATATAGTAGCCAAGGGGAGGCAACAGGACCAGGCTCCCCCCCCAGGGCACCCGGGAGCTGCTCCTTAGACCTGTCCCCACCCCAAACTGGTTCTGGCCCCCCACCTCTGGCCATTGGCTATATTTCCTTCCTGCTTTTCAGGGGCCATAATTTATGTCTCTGCAAAGTCTGCGTTCTTTGTCGTGGAGCCATTGTGTTTGTTAGCATAATCATTTCTCAGAAAGGATGTCAATAAAGGCTGGGGAGTGAAACACAAAACCCCCCACAACCCCAACTGCTAAATAATTTCTGGAATGAGTTGTCAGGAACCTTTTATTTACTGATTTCGCGCATTTCATTTATTTCTGGCACGGGGCCAGCCTTCCTGACAGTTAAGATTTATTGATTTAATTGCCTAGGGTAACCATGCAATAAAATCATCTCAAAGATAAATTTTCATGGCACTGTGCAGCATGGAGGTAATTTTTCAAATGCTACGGCTATATTTCTGCAGGTTACAGGTGCAAAATTTGCTTAAAGCAGGGATGTCTCATTATTGCAGCTCAGGAACATCGGGGGCCAGCTCTTTGGTGGAAATTCTTTAGAGAGAGAAAGAGCAGAGAGAGAGCCAGAGGAGAAGAGAGGAGGGGAGGGGAGGGGAGGGAAGGGGAGAGGGGAGGGGAGGGGAGGCCAGGAGGGGAGAGGAGAGGGGAATAAGGGAGGGAGGGAGGGAGAGGAGAGGAGAGAACACAGGCTTTTCAGGAAAGAAATGATATTTCCTTAATTGGTTCATATATTCCAATGCCCATGAGAAAGCGGGGCTCTACTTTAATTAGGAGTGGGCTTGGAGGTTATTTACAGTGTTCTGCGGATTCATTTGTTTCCAGCTGTGCGACGCTTTGTACCGCACAAGCTTCACAAGGTAGATGATTGCCACTTGTGACATTCGCGTGTATTGCTTCTTTAGATTTTTTTATTTACCCTGTTAAAGTGCTCATTCGTGGCTCCGAACAACGGGTAAATGAAAAAGTCTGATTAACTCCCAGGTTAATGGCAACATTTCGGGAAGTCAAAAACCGCATAAACTTTTAACAATGTGAAATCTTTTCTTATCTCTCTTGATTTATTTTACAGTGTTTTTGCTTTGATTGCAGGTTTCAGATGGTGCCGTTTAATAGCTTATTAAACTCGCAGCCTAGCAGGTTTGCTGTTTGGATAAAATTTTATTTTTGCTCAGGTATAAACCTTCGGAGCAGGTTGAGATTTTTTTTTTTTTTTTTTCCCCACCTTATGAATTCCAGCAGCCGAGGTCTGGCCTGTTTTCTTGGATGCCGTCGGTGCGACGCAGGACCGTGCAGGAGCTGGTGTGAAACCGCCGCCCGGGAAACCTCTTCCTTGCCCATCTTGGAGAAGCGTGACACCTGGGAAGGGCAAGGGAGGCAGCTTCGGGCTTTTCGGATCAACCAGGATGAGGAGCCAATGACCACGTGCTGTATGTGAATCCCTGGCCCCAGGCCCCTGTCGCTCCAAAGGGGAAACTGAGGCCTGGGGAGTTAGGAGCAGAGACAGGTCTGAAGGCACATCCCCTTTTTCTGCTACCCATGTGGCCCTGTCCCCACTGCTCAGGCAAGCAGCCCAACTGCCCCCTGTTGGGGGCAGCTCACGGCCCCTCTCTGTACTTCCGCGTCTATTTACAGGTTGAGGGCACTGGCATAGGTGCTCCCCAAGTGCGGGCCCAGTGTGGACAGTCTGCAGCTCCGGGGGGGGGGCACAACCCAACCAATCCACCACCAGAGCCGCCAGAGCAGGCGAGTTCAATCTCTGCATTTTCTCTTCCAAAGAAGTGGGCTTTGCCTAGTTCCTAGTCCCTAGTTCAGCTCAGACCGGCTGAACCACAGCAAAGTGGTTCGACTATGGCTAAAGAGACGGCAGTGGGAATTCGAGATAACATGAAGCGGTGAGTCCAGGGGCACCTGGGTGGCTCAGTCAAAGCATCTGACTTCGGCTCAGGTCATGATCTCGCGGTTCGTGGGTTCGAGCCCCGTGTCGGGCTCTGTGCTGACAGCTCAGGGCCTGGAACCTGCTTCGGATTCTGTGCCTCCCTCTCTCTCTGCCCCTCCTCCACTTGTGTGCATTTGCTCTCTCTCGCTCTCTCTCTCTCTCTCTCTCTCTCCATGGGGTCCATGGGGACCCGGCTGGAAAGCACGTGCCCGGGTGTGTCCGTGGCCATGTTTCTCAGGCGGGGTGCTAGGACCAGTTCTAGGCACAGGGTCTGCGCGTGAGCACTTCACGTACCCCACTCCACACACCTGGAGGAGGAGTCCCGCATGCAGGAGCTCTGCAGGAGGCGGTGTGAAGACAGGGGCCACATGGCCGTTGTGGGGATCGGACCTCCACCTGGCTCAGGGGGTCTCACTGGCACCTGCAGAACAGCCTCCTGCCTTTTCTCTCTGCCTCTGCTCTTGCCGCCTCCCGGATTCTCTGCCTACACAGCAGCCAGCCAGCGGCATCTTTCTCGGGTGCAAATCTGATCGTGCTGTGCCCCCACTTAGGATCCTTAAAAGATGCCCCATCACCCCGAGGATAAAGTCCAAAAGCCTTAAGGTGACTTGAGAAGGTCTGGATGACCTGCCTCCTGCCTTGCTCTCCATTTGTTCTATCCCTTCTCATTCAGCCAATCACTAACTCCCTTCTAGCTTCATGAATCAAACCAGGGGCTCAAGGCTCAACTCTCTCTCTCCCCCCATCCCTCCCTCTCCCTTTCCCTCTCTCCCCCTCCCTCTCTTTCACACACACACACACACACACACACCTTATTCTTAATTTTCTCCTTTCCACAATCATTCACGTCCAATCCATCACGCAGCCCTGTCAACTCTACCGCCAGTATGGATCTGGAGGCCGTCTCCTCCTTCCCACTGCCAAGGGCAACGGGAAGGCAGTGCACGGTGACACGCGCTCCTCAGAATGAAACGTTCGTGTTCCAGAAAACATTGTTCGGGAGAAGCTACCCGGAGGATAAATGCCTAACCCAAGGAGCTCCTTGTCCCAGATGAGCCTCTGGTGTATCTTAGCTGTCGCCAGCCCACCTCCCCACCCGCCCCTTCGGAACACACACGCCCTCCTCGGCGCCATACCAAAATCGCATTCCGTTTTCCCAGAACTACCTTGTACCTTCCTTTGCCCACACCGTTCTCTGTACCTGAGGGAAGTCTAGCCCTCATGTTCCTCCTGGCAGTTAGCACAAGGCCGTGTCTGGACTCGATGCTCTGCAAGTGACTGTTAACTTGAACTGTTCTACCTTTCCCTTGGCCCAGGTCACGTCTCCCTTCCCAGGGTCCCCATCTTTCACATGAAAGTTGAGCGCCCAGCCCAAAGGCACACATCTGAATCTCTGGTCCTTTCCACTCATTCCTGGGTCACCACAGGGGGACACGGGAGAGCAATGGAGGTCTTCCCCCAGGCAAAAAAAAAAAAAAAAGTCAATGGCCAATAAAGGGCTCATGTCAAGAGAGCGGTTTGGGGACCACAGAAGGGCAAGGCAGAGGAGAGCTGATCCCCAGTGAAGATTTCAGGGAGCTGGTTAGGACCCAGTTAGTCCAAGGGTAGGGGTGGACAAATGAAGGTCTCCCTCATATGGAAGACATTAAGATTATAAAGCAGGAAGTTCGTGGTGGGGAGGATATTAAAAAGCACACACTTGTGCTAATTTGGAAACAGTCAATTGGAAGAATGTGCAGGATTGGGGCAGATCTGGCAATGTTCTCTGGCCTAGAAAGCTGGGGGCATATTTCTCAATTGATCAAATTCCTACGGGCGTCAGGCAGACTTCTGACATGGCCCCATCAAACAGCAGCCTGGGCATTAACATTTTAAAGTCCGCCGGGACGTTCATGTCTCTCTACTTAGAAAATTCCCATTGTCTGGGGTGCCAGGGTCTGGCCCGGTAGAACCATCAGAAATCTTTCCATTGCAGTGGCCTGCGTGCACCTGTAATGGAAGGAATGACTGGGTTCCTTGGTTTGTCTATGCAAGAGACTGACCAACATATCTGGTCTGTTGCACATGACAATGGCTATTACAGAGTGCGCATGGCACATGTAAATTCAGGCCAGGCAGGATTAAATGAACCATGCTGGCACAGCGTAAAGCCCTTTCTGTTGCTGAGTGGGTTCAACTCCCAGGCAGTGTGTCCACACACACTGCCTCACACACCTTGCTGAGCCCTGTTGGTAAGGTGACAGCAGCCAGGACCATGCGCACTTCCCTTTGAATTGGGTCATTGCTACAGAGCCAAGAGAAACACATCATTTGAGGTTTCTTGTCCTCTAACAGTCCTTCCCCAGGGGCCCCGTGGCTCAGCCCGGCCAACCGAGAGAAGCCAGGGCCATAAGCCCCGATGGCTGGTCGTTAGGCACAGTCTCATCATGTGGATCCACCCAGATCCGGCTTCATGTTGAACTGAACTGCTCTGCCTCACCTCCCGGCCCCCATCTTCTCTGAAACGCATCCAGGGTCTTATCCACTCCTGCCTTCATGAGCCCGGTAGTCACTGGACACCCACTGTGTGCAAACACCAAGCTGGGAACAGAGGATATGGAAATGAATGCAACACGCTTCCCTCCTCGAGGGAAGACAGACAAGAGACTCCCACAAAACCTGTGCTTAGTGACCTGTGGCTGTGAATGTGGACATGGCTTTGCCCTCCACTTCAGTAGATCTCAAGCTGTTTCGTCTTGGGGCCCTTTTATATTCCTAAAAATGATTGAGGGCCCCAAAGAGCTTGCATTTTTATGGATTATGTCTATCCTCCTCTACCATATTAGAAAGGAAAACTGAGAATTTTTAAAAATATTAATCTGTTAAATAACTTTAAAATAAAATAAACCAGTACATGGTAACATAAATAACATAGTTTTTAAGCTTATTGATTTATTTTGAGAGAAAGAGACAGAGAGCACACGTAAGTGGGGGAGGGGAAACAAGGGGGGAGGGAGAGAATCCCGAGCAAGCTCTGCGCTGTCAGGGTGGAGCCGGGTGTGGGGATTGAATCCACAAACCGTGAGATCATGACCTGAGCCGAAGTCGGACATTTCACCGACTGAGACACCCAGGCGCCCCTCCCCCTAGCTACTTTTCTTTTTTTTTTATATACGAAATTTACTGTCAAATTGGCTTCCATACAACACCCAGTGCTCATCACAACGAGTGCCCTCCTCAATGCCCATCACCCACTTTCCCCTCTCCCCAACCGCCCATCAACCCTCAGTTTGTTCTCAGTATTTAAGAGTCTCATGGTTTGCCTCCCTCCCTCTCTTTTTTACCCCCTTCCCTGTCCCCATGGTCTTCTGTTACGTTTCTCAAGATCCACATATGACTGAAAACATAGGGTATCTGTCTTTCTCTGCCTGACTTATTTCACTTAGCATAATACCCTCCAGTTCCATCTGTGTTGCTACAAATGGCCAGATTTCATTCTTTCTCATTGCCAAGTAGTATTCCATTGTATATATAAACCACAATTTCTTTATCCATTCGTCAGTTGATGGACATTTGCCTAGCTACTTTTCTTAAAACATATGTTATTTAGAGGTGCCCCTGCCCCAGTTACTTTCCTTAAAGAATGTGTTCTTTCGAAGTGCCTGGGTGGTTCTGTCAGTTAAGCATCTGACTTCAGCTCAGGTCATGATCTCATGGTTCATGGGTTCGAGCCCCATGTGGAGCTCTGTGCTGCCAGCTTGGAGCCCGGAGCCTGCTTCAGATTCTCCATCTCTCTCTCTCTCTCTCTCTCTCTCCCTCTCCCTCTGCCCCTCCCCCGCTTAAGTGCATACTCATGCTCTCTCTCACTCCCTCTGTCTAAAATAAATAAACATTTAAAAAAATTTTTTAAAGAGAAGTAACTATGGGCGCCTGGGTGGCTCTGTTGGTTGAGCATCTGACTCTTGATCTCAGCTCAGGTCTGGTGCTCAGGGTTGTGAGTTCAAGCCCCGCATTGGGCTCTGCACTGGGTTCTGAAGCCTACTTAAAAACAAAAAGTAACTACATTTTCTAAAATAAAAATAGTTTAGTGAGAAGAGTTGCATTGGTTTACATTACTGCAAAATCTTTAATATTGTCTTAACGACAGGTTGAATCTGTTGCAATATGTACAGTTGAAGACATATGAACAAAATGCACATAGACAAGCATTTGGAAAAGGGAAATCTATTTTAATAGGATTTTCAGGGAACTGTGGGTATTCTT
This sequence comes from Herpailurus yagouaroundi, assembly GCF_014898765.1. Classification (NCBI taxonomy): domain Eukaryota; kingdom Metazoa; phylum Chordata; class Mammalia; order Carnivora; family Felidae; genus Herpailurus; species Herpailurus yagouaroundi. The sequence continues at coordinate 3,450,047 of NW_024420310.1, forward strand.
CTTTGAGACAACATGAAAATCTCAACAAGAGGAAGGTTTTTTTAAAGGTTAGTAACAATAAAGATAGAAAACTGTATCCAAAGGGGCGCCTGGGTGGCTCAGTCGGTTAAGCATCCACCTTCGGTTCAGGTCATGATCTCACGGTTCGTGAGTCCAAGCCCCACATTGGGCTCTGTGCTGACAGCTCAGAGCTTAGAGTCTGCTTTGGATTCTGTGTCTCCCTCTTTCTATGTTCCTCCCCCTCTCACGCTCTCTCTCTCACTCAAAAAATAAATAAACATTAAAAAAAAAAACAATATCCATGAACATTTTCTACTCTGCTATATTAAAATCCACTGGTCTCTCTTGCCCTTTGAATGGATCGTTTAAGCAGTCATGATTTGGTAACACTGTACATTAGTTATTAGGAAAATACTAGTGCCCTGAGGTACGTCAACGCTCCAAATGACAGCATCTTTCATTATGCAATACCTAAAAGTCATGTTTCTCAGTATTACCACCTATCAGATAGGAAAAGTCTTTAAGTATTGGGAAGCTGTCAGACTCACAGTGCTGGATCCAACTTTCCCAAAATTGTGATTTTTGCCTAAAAGCTCAAATTTTATCAGTGGGAAAAAAATGTTGTTTTCTCGAAGTGATGGGCTCACTTTGTTCCTTTTCAAGAAAATCTCTGCTAAATAAGTGCCCAACTCTACACGATAGTTTGTCCCTCATTCTTTCAAATAAAAATGAAGTTCTATGAAAAAATTAAAGTTGGCCCGTTCAGATCTCAATCACACAAGTGATTTCCTTTGAGTCAACCATCATACCATGGTGTGCAATAAATGCTCTACACAGAGTTCCCACTTTGTTGTACCGACTGTGAAAAGGCTATGTGTGCAAGGTCTGAGCTTTAATAAAATTAGTATTTGTTTTGCTACTCAACAAAGACGTTCTTAAGTGAAACTAGCAAAGTGGTTTTGCCAAGTGCCCATGTGTGGCAGTGAGGAATACAAAAACTAGTTGATTCGGGGCGCCTGGGTGGCGCAGTCGGTTAAGCGTCCGACTTCAGCCAGGTCGTGATCTCGCGGTCCGTGAGTTCGAGCCCCGCGTCGGGCTCTGGGCTGATGGCTCAGAGCCTGGAGCCTGTTTCCGATTCTGTGTCTCCCTCTCTCTCTGCCCCTCCCCTGTTCATGCTCTGTCTCTCTCTGTCCCCCAAAAAATAAATAAACGTTGAAAAAAATTAAAAAAAAAAAAACTAGTTGATTCATGCTCAGGTGCCAGCAGTGAAAAAGACATAGACTCCCCCAAGGGGGGTCGGGACTCCTATGGGTGAATGGACCACACTTCAAGAATCACTGTTCTATTTCATTTTCACGCCACTCTCTTTAAAATGGGTGACTAGGGGGGCACCTGGAGGGCTCAGTCAGTTAAGGGTCTAACTCTTGGTTTTGGCTCATGTCATGATCTTGCGGTTCCATGAGTTCGAGCCCCACGTGGGGCTCTGCACTGGCACCTCAGAGCCTGCTTGGGATGCTCTGTCTCCTTCTCTCTCTGCCCCCCCCCCTTGTGCTGTCTCTGTCTCTCTCAAAATAAAGAAATAAACTTTAAAAACAAATAAAAAAAAAAGATTAAATGGGTCACTAGGCCCCCAGACTCTAGCACCTGTGTCGTTGTGTCTGCAAACTTTGTGAGGACAGGGTTGCGCTCATTGCTGTTTCCCTGTCACCTGGTGCAGGGTCTCATTTAATGTTTGCTGAATGGATAAATGAATGAGAGAATGAATTGCGCAGAGTGGAGCTGAACATGAGGCACCAAGAACGGTTCAGCCAGAGGTGGCCGCCCTGCTCTCCAGCTATTTCTCCACCCTTCTAGTTCTGTATGTGGAAGAGTGGAGCACGCCTGTCGTGCAAGGGTGGGACTTCCAGCACAAGGTGAGCGGAAGCCACATCTACGGAGTCCCCCTGCAGTGAGTGCAGCGGTCCAAACATGGCTCACTAAATGGGAACTTGGGGGAAAATGGAAGCTCCACTCTTTATCTTGCAAAGGCCATTTCAGTTTTCATTTTAAGATACCAATGATGGCGGCCTAATGATGTGTGACTGACAGAGATGGCACCGGCAGACCCCCGGGGAGACAAGGCTGTGCCTACAGGGCAGGTCGGACTGAACCACGACCGGGCTCAGCCAACAGTTCTGACCACTTGACCAAGAGCCTTGGACATGAGAGCCACATTTGGAAACCAGTTTCACATTTAAAAGGTAGTTCACATGGGGTGCCCGGGTGGTTCAGTGGGTTAAGCGTCCACCTTTGGCTCAAGTCACGATCTCAGGATTCATGAGTTTGAGCCCCATGTCGGGCTCTGTGCTGACAGCTCAGAGCCTGGAGTCTGCTTCCGATTCTGTGTCTCCCTCTCGCTCTCTGCCCCTCCCCCACTCACACTCTCTGTCTCAAAAATATATAAACATTAAAAAAATAATAAAATAAAATAAAAGGTAGCTCACACACTGGATGTTGTACGTAAGTGATGAGTCACTGAATTCTACTCCTGAAGCCAATACTGCACGGGAATTTAAATAAAAATTTAAAAATAAATAAAAGGTAGCTCACAGAAATCACAGAAGAAGAAGGAACTGTGTGCAGGAGACATGGCAACCCACAGGGAAGTTTCCTCCTGTTCAGAGCAGCATGTGTGTGTGGCGATGACAACAGTTAGCAAATGCATAGGTCACATCCACTGCTGTAGGAGATCCTTCTGTCTCGTTCGCTGTGGCCTAGCACAGTGCCTGGCCAATAGTGGATCCCTGTCTATATAAATAATTCAGTGAAAACATACATAACAAAATTCATGGGCCCATGTGAGGCATAGGGATTTGTTGCCTAAAGTTTAGCACAATAGGGAGAAAGGAGGAATGTCCCTGTTTATTACCACATCAGTGTGTGTGAAGGTTCATGTAGGATTCAGGTTCCATGCTTTCCTGTTCAGGTCCAGGAACTACCTTTACATGTTCCTTACTGTCCAGTGAGCTGTGCATGGATACTCTCGTATCTCCCCACAGAGAGGAAAAGGAAATATTGCGGTTCCGACTCACATGCCATGGCTCTTCAGAACCTGCCGGTTTGGGAACAATCTAGATATACTTGGCTCCGCAGATCCCTGACAGCAGTAACTTAATGCTGGCTATCCCATTACTCGTGACACTACCATTATCCATTGGGCCACGTGTGGACACTGGCTTCCACTGACTTTCAGACATTGTTACTATGCTTCATTGATGAGGACTACCATGTAAGCCTTCCCCAGAGTATGCAGGAACATTTGAGTAAGTTCTTCTCTGGTCATAATCAATGCACCACTGGGTATTTTACAGCATTCTTCCAACCATGTCCTCTCTTGAGTTCCCCAGGATGTAATCACTGCATTCCTAAAATGGGACCTCTTTCCATGTTGACTGCACCCCTGCATTCCATACACTGCCACCAGAAGGGAGGATGGGTGAGGGGCCCATTGGCAAAGTGTGAAAATGAAGAGCAGTCCCATTCATGTAAGAAATGAACATGACATCACCACATGGTTGAAAGCAAAACACGACATGGATATTTATCAGAAGGGCCCATGGAAGACAGAGGCAACAGTTGCCTCCATATGATATGACTTCTTGACAAGTGGCACAGACCCACAGAAGGGATGGTGCTCTGGGTGCCAGTGATGGGGGACACACCAGGTAAAGGGTTCCTGCCACTACCCTCCACCCTCAGGTGCTGTAGACTAGAGGGGGGCTATGGTCACAACACAGATGTGCAGGGGCTCATGCACAGGCCCACACATGCAACTCAAGCCCAAGGGTTGGTGGTGCACTGACAGGAGCCCAGAGCCCCGGACTCATCCTGTGTCAGTCACGAATGAGACTCACATCAAAGCATCACGTCAGCAATATTCTTGCAATCCAGTCTTGCACAATGTCATGGAAGAAATGCCACACAGCACACTGGAACAGCCCTTAGCTATTACTTGTGGAGTTCCTTGGGGCATCTGGTTGAAACCACAATCATCAGTAAGGGCACCACAGGAAAATAGTTGGAGGGTACCCAGAGAATTAGCACTGCCAATCTGGCTACTTTACATCACTGGAAAGGGACTTCAAAATTTTCAGAGAAGGCTTTTATAGTGATCAGGACCCACACTGGACCAAGTCCAGGTCTGGGGCACCATGGCCGGGTGACATTGCTGGCCCCCCGGCTAGTCCTAAGCATCAGAGGGGTTCTCAGAAAAATTTGGAAGGCATTCCAAATTAGGGGACCTCCTGAAGGATGGGGTCCAGGTCAGGCAACATGTTTGTTCATGTCTGAGGGCAGTATGACAGTGAGAAACTGTACTTCCAAGCTCTCCTTAACTCTACATGAACTTAGGAGACTAGTCCTTACCCACAGAATGAGTAGGTATGACTTTTCCAGCCTTTATGTAAAGCCACGCCTTCCAGCTAGAAGCAGAGTTCTCTAAGGTCTTAGTGGTAGCATAGCCACGAGATGGAAGGACTGGGCCCCTGCATCACCACGTGGTGGAAAGGCAGTCAACCAGCAATGCCCACCGTGCTCTGCCACCTGACTGAGAAAGAAACTTTGTGTCAAGCTGCTGACATTTGGTACGTTTGTTAGAGAACCAGTGTTATCCCAGTTGCCCAGCCCAAGCTTACATTGGCTTATGTTTAAAATGGGCATGTGCAATTTTAAAGCTAAATGTGTTCTCTAGCATTCCAGTTACCAGCAACCCCATTAAGGCTGACATAGCTCATGACTCAGTGGGACTGCAGTGGGTGAAGTAACCAGATGCCTAGAGGTCACAGATCAGGGAAGAAGGACTAGCAAGAGGGACAGGTCTGTGTTTTTAGCATTTTTGCTTTCCTAGCTATACTCTGCAAAACTGACTGCTCTTCTAGGCTCTGACTGCTGAGTCTGAGCTCTCCCCAGAATTTCCCCCCATCTCCAGGAGCCATTTTGAAAATAGGGGAGCTAGGATAATGGCGGTTAACTCTGGAACCAAAGAAATAGATGGAGAGAGGTATTGAGGTCGACTTGCGTTCTCTGAATTTATTAGGCAAAGCTTTGATTGACTACATGATTTCCGGGCCCTTCATAGTCTCCATTTTTCTGTGAAATATAGCATGTAGAACGCTAATAATGGATGATATTGATTTAATGGGGGATTTTCAGGAGGAACAGATTTTTATGAGATGCAACAGTACTTACTTGAAACATATTGACATTTTTAGTGGTTGACAGCATTCATGCTGAGTAGCTTCCAGATTTGCAGAATGCAGGCTTGCAATAGGAGAAAAGACAATGAAGATCATTAAGAATTCTAAATTAAATCGGGAATCTTTAAGAACTGTAAAGTTTCAGTCGGAAAGTAGCTGTCAAGAGGGCCCCAGGTATTAACTGTGCGATTTCCAGCCACAGCAATCATGCCTCAGAAAACCATAGAAAGGACGATTCATTCTTTAGCTGTTTTCCTACAGGAACTCATCTCAATAGGAAATGTCTTGGCTTTACTCCAACCCTGGGAGTTTCCAGCAAGTGTGATCACTTCTTTTGTGGTTCCCCAGCTATCAGAGCCCAAGAAACACTGCAGAGCTAAGTGATGGAGTTATATGAGCGAGACGGAGCGGTAGAGGCAGCGTGAAAAGCAACATCTTTATCATCAACCGGGTTGTCAGCTTCTAAATATATCACTAGTCTCTCGGGGCTGGAATATCACCAGCGACTCATCTTCGTACGTCCTTCCAAGCAATCACACAGTAAGCCTCACTCAATGATGTGCACGTAGTAGGAATCAAAGGTCACTTATCCATGGACTCATTCGTTCATTAAATACATATTCGTGAGGCCCACTTTGTGCTAGGCCCTGGGGATACCTAAGCCTCCAATTTCACAGTACAGCAGGGGACACGTGTGTGTAGGTCACCACAATCTAGTTTGAGCAGCATGAGTAGAAGTGTGCTGTTGTACAATATTTGACAGTATGTGCAAATGCTCAAGATGCGGCAGACAGGAAAAAAGGATAGATAACACTATTTGTATGTTTCAAGGTCATACAAAAAATAGTCATGCGAGCATATTTTTGCAAAGGAAAACTTGGAGACGTCTACCCAACATGGCATTGCAGATCCATACTTTGAGCCCTGTCTTGTCACATTGCCTCTTCACCCTTCCCCCTTCCTTTCCCATTCTCCAGATCCACCCCAGTGCAGAATGAAACGTGGGGAGAAAATATTTTTAAGACGATAGCCACATTCCAAAACAAAATAACATCTCTGGACCTAAAATGGTACAGAAAAACAAAGTAGCAAGCAGGGATAGCCTATCCAGTAGTGCCTGTAGGGTACTGATTTGGAAAACAACCAGAAGTGTCTAAGAGTTCACTGTCGAATGGGCAATGAGGCGTAACAATACACCACACACTATGGACAAAAAAGCAAGGCTTGCTGCTTGAATGATGGGCTGAAACAGGACTCCTCCACCGAGGAAGCAGGCGGAAACATCCAGGGACACGGGAGGAAGCAGACCACACTGCTCAGCTAGACCTCGGGCCTAGGTGCTTATGGTCTTGTGGTTGGATCTAAGAAATCCCCAGTACCACGGAGGAGCGGGGAACCCTATGCTGTGCCGAGGGACCTGGGAGGCTCGATGAAGGCAAGTGCAAAACCATAAGTATGTTTATAATCCTCAGACAGAAAGGAAAGAGTAACTAATAAAATGAACCATAAATTATGAAAAACATATGGAGAAATAAACCAAATAGAAATTTGAAATACTGGCAATTCCATATACATATATGGAATACACATATATTCATATATACAGAGAGTAAGAGAGAGAGAGAGAGAGACGGAGAGAAGGAGTCAGAAAGAAAAAGACACAGAGAGAGAGAGAGATTGAAATAAAAACTCGATAGGTGGGAAAGAGTCAAAGAGCAAATCATTAAACTGGAGAACTCTTCTACAAATCAGCACAGAGAGACAGAGATACTAAAATGTATATGAAAGCATCTGAAAAAAAAGTATAAGAGAAAAGTTGAGACATAAAGTGTAGATTTAGAGATTTCAACATACATGTCTTAAGAATTACAGAAGTAGGGGGTGTTGGATGGCTCAGTCGGTTAGGCATCCAACTTCAGTTCAGGTCATGATTTCACGACTCGTGAGTTCAAGCCCCACATTGGGCTCTGTGCTCACAGCTCGGAGCCGGGAGTCTGCTTCAGATTCTGTGTGTGTGTCTCTCTCTCTGCCCTTCCCCTGCTCATGCTCTGTGTCTCTCTGTCTCTGGAAAGTAAACAAACATTAAAAAATTTAAAAAGAATTACAGAAGTAGGGACACCTGGGTGGCTCAGTCAATTGAGCCTCCAACTCTTGATTTCAGCTCAGGTCATGATCTTGGCTTAAGTCATGATCTCATGGTTTGTGAGACTGAGCCCCATGTCAGGCTCCGTGTGTGGAACCTGCTTGGGATTTCTCTCTCTTCCTCTCTCTCTGCCCCTCCCCTGCTCTTGCATGCTCTCTCTCTCTCTCTCTCTCCCTCTCTCTCTCGCTGTCTCAAAATAAATAAACATTTCTAAAAAGAGTTACAGAAGTAAAGAAATGGCATAAAAGAAATATGTGAAGAGTTAATGGCTGAGGACTTCCCAGAACTAAAGAAAAATATCAAAGTACCACCAAATCAATTTCACATGGATTACTGATTGAAATGTTAAAGGAAAAACAATAAAGCATATAGAAAATAAAATAGTAGAACATAAGAGAATATGTGTATGACATTGGGGTAGGCAAAGATGTCTTAAACAAAAGAAAAAAATCATGGGGGTGCCTGGGTGGCTCAGCTGGTTAAGCATCTAGTTCTTGATTTCAGCTCAGGTCATGATCTCAGGTTCATGAGATCAAGCCCTGAATGGGGCTCTGCACCTGGCAGCGTGGAGCCTGCTTGGGATTCTCTCTCTCCCTCTCTCTCTGCCCCACCCTGCTGGTGTGCCTATGCATTCTCTCTCTCTCTCAAAATAAATAAATAAACTTTAAAAAAAGATAGAAAAAAATCATTAACCTTAAAGAGAAAGTTTGCAAAGTGGACTACATTAAAATTAAGAACTTCTGTTCATCCAAAGACACAGTTAAGAACTTGGAAAGGCAAGAAACAAAGAAAATATATCTGTGATAAATATAAATGATAAAGAACTTGTATCCAGAATATTGAAAGAAATCTTGCAATTCAATAAGAAAAAGACATTGTTAGAATAGGAAATGACTGAGCAGACATTTCATGACAGAAGTTAGTCAAATGGCCTACCAGCATAGTTGAGGTGTTCAATGTCAGTAGTCATCAAGGAAATTCAAATTAAAACCACAGTAAGGTATTACCACACACTTACCCAATTGGTTAATAAAAGAAAAAAATATTGACAATAGTATCAGGTGTTGGTGAACATGCGAAACAACCAGAACTCTCCAACATCTGTGGGGGCGGGTAGAAATTGGTACAGCTATATTAGAATATTGCCAGTACCCACATCCCCAAAGGCAAGGGAATTAAAAGCAAAAATGAACTACTGGGAGCTTATGAAGATAAAAAGCTTCTGCACAGCAAAGGAAACAACCAACAAAACTAAAAGGCAACCAACGGAATGGGAAAAGATATTTGCAAATGACATATCGGACAAAGGGCTAGTATCCAAAATCTATAAAGAGCTCACCAAACTCCACACTTGAAAAACAACCCAGTGAAGAGATGGGCAGAAAACATGAATAGACACTTCTCTAAAGAAGACATCCGGATGGCCAACAGGCACATGAAAAGATGCTCAACATCGCTCCTCATCAGGGAAATACAAATCAAAACCACACTCAGATATCACCTCACGCCAGTCAGAGTGGCCAAAATGAACAAATCAGGAGACTATAGATGCTGGAGAGGATGTGGAGAACCGGGAACCCTCTCACACTGTTGGTAGGAATGCAAACTGGTGCAGCTGCTCTGGAAAACAGTGTGGAGGTTCCTCAAAAAATTAAAAATAGACCTACCCTATGACCCAGCAATAGCACTGCTAGGAATTTGCCCAAGGAATACAGGAGTACTGATGCATAGGGGCACTTGTACCCCAATGTTTATAGCAGCACTCTGAACAATAGCCAAATTATGGAAAGAGCCTAAATGTCCATCAACTGATGAATGGATAAAGAAATTGTGGTTTATACACACAATGGAGTACTACGTGGCAATGAGAAAGAATGAAATATGGCCCTTTGTAACAACGTGGATGGAACTGGAAAGTGTGATGCTAAGTGAACTAAGCCATACAGAGAAAGACAGATACCATATGTGTTCACTCTTAGGTGGATCCTGAGAAACTTAACAGAAACCCATGGGGGAGGGGAAGGAAAAAAAAAAAAAAAGAGGTTAGAGTGGGAGAGAGCCAAAGCATAAGAGACTCTTAAAAACTGAGAACAAACTGAGGGTTGATGGGGGGTGGGAGGGAGGGGAGGGTGGGTGATGGGTATTGAGGAGGCCACCTTTTGGGATGAGCACCGGGTGTTGTATGGAAACCAATTTGACAATAAATTTCATATATTGAAAAAAAAAAGAATATTGTCAGTACCTGCTAAAGCTGAATATATGCATAGTTTATGATCCAACAATTATATTGTTAGGTAAAACCAGCATAAAAGTAGATATGGTGCACCAAAAGTCATGTTCAAACTGAAAAAAAAAGCCCAAATGTCCATCAACAGTACAGATCAATAAATTACACTATGCTTGTATAATTGAACATTATCCAGCAATAAGAACGGTCGCTTCTACGTGCAAAAACATGGATGAGTCTCGCAAATCGTACTGGACAGGAGCGCCCAGACACAGATCAGTAGGTAACACATGATTCCATGGATACACAATTGTGAAAAAGGGGCAAATTAATCTAGGATAGTAGAAGCTGAAATCGTGGTCACCTCTGAGGAGGAGGGTGTGGAAAGTGGGAGGGTGAAAGAGAAGGGCCACCAGGCTCTAGTAATGCTGTACTTCTTGATCTAGATGGTGCTCCCGTGGATACATTCACTTTGTGAAAATTCTTCAAACCACACCCTTAGGATCTGTGCACGTTTCTGTATATAAAAGTTTATAATGGACAAAAGACATCTAAAGTCTCCAGGATATACTGCTAGTGAAAAAAATCAAGGAGAGAAAGAAAAAAGTTCACACGTTCTCATTTTTGTAAGCTCTACACCCAATGTGAGGCTCGAACTCTTGACCCCAAGGTCAAGAGTCTGATGTTCTTTTGAAAGAGCCAGCCAGACGCCCCTGAATGTTCTCATTTGTATAAAAAGGGGGAAGGATATGAATACACACACACACACACACACACACAAACCTATCTTTACTATACCCTCCTCCAAAAAAAAAAAAAAATAGATAGCCATAATATCTGTTTAAGGGCCTCCTACAGGGAAAGAGGGGACACAGGATAACAGTAAAAGTGTAAACCCATACCTTTTAGAGTGTATCTGAATTTTTAATCAGACTTTGGAATGATATAAACATTCTGAATAATTATAATGCAAAGTTAAATGAAAACGAAAACAAAAGTCATTCCTACAAAGTGGTGGCAAAGCCTCACACAATGGAATTTGTTCATCTCTAGTGGGATATAATTTAGGAGGGGGGAAAAAGCCAACCAAACCAAACCCAAACCCCCAGAACAACAAAGAAAAGCAAACAAGCAAAAGCAAAACAAAACAAAAACCCTGAAATTATTTTATTTTCAATAATCGTACTGGTAATTTTAAAAATAGTATTGCTGTTCTGAATCTATTATCTATCAATCTATTGGTCAAATGAGAGATATATAAAGCAAATAAGGAATTCTGTTAATGCCATTAGCAATTAGGATTTTCTGCACAGGAGAAAAGAAATAGAAACATAACATTGAGGAATTTAACAATAAAGTTTACAGTCATGATTTTGATTTGGAAGTATTAGTGTAAATTCATAATGTATTTGGATCTCGATTTGAACAAACCAAGTAGAAAACATTGTAGGACAATTTGAATGTTCGATGATATTAAGGATTTATCATTTTAGGTATGAAATAGTCTCTAAGTTTTTTTTAACTGAGCTTAAAATCAGCACAGGGAAGATAGACAACGATGTTGTAATAGTGTTGCACAGTGACAGATGATAGCTATACTTGTGGACAGCATAGCATAACGCTTAGAGAAGTTGAATCACTATGTTGGACCCCTGAAACTCACATAACATCGTGTGTCAACTGTACTCAAATTGAAAAAAATTAAGTGTGTTTAAAATGCCAAACAGGATAAATTAAGTCCTCACTCTGCATACCTACGCACATCATAATAAATCTCATGTTCTGATATGGAGGAAAAAAGGAAAATCTTAAACACTCCCATAAAGGCAGTATATTAACTACATATTGCTGCATACAAATAACCCCTAAGCTTAGTGGCTTAAAACAGCAAACATTATGTCACAGTGTTAGTGGATCGGGAATGTGGGGGCAGTTTGTCATTGGTTATTGGACTGGGCTTCAGTTCTTTCTTAGCTATTGGCTGGAGGGGCTCCCTCAGAGCCTTGCCATGTATGCTTCTCCAGGGGAAGGTCACAACATGGCAGCTGACTTCATCACAGCAAGAAAGCAGGCGAGGAATAGAGACCATACAAGATGGAAGCCAGATTTTTTCTATAACCTAGTCTTGGAAGCACCATCTCATTATTTTTGTTATATTCCATTCATTAGAAGAAAGTTACTAGGCCCAGCCCACAGTGAACGGCAAGGGACTGCAAGAGGGGACACATACCAGCAGGTAGAGATCATGAAGCATCATTCATTTCAGAGGTAGCCTACCACTGGAAGATAACTGATAAAGAAACAAAACTTAGATTGGCAGGTTTTTCATCAGCAATAATGGATTCTAAAACATAATGGAAGAAGAGCTTCAAAATGCTGAAGGAAAATAGCCACCAATCTAGAATTTTATTCCAAGCTCTCTTTGGTATAATGAAAGAGATGTTTCTTCAAAAGTCAATGAAAAGTAAATCAATTTTTTAAAAGACCATAGCTCTGGAGTAAACAAAAGTATTCAATACATCTAGAATAGATAAACTGGTATAGCATTCAAGACTAAAAGATAAAACATGTTTTTCTGTACAAACGTTGAGTTTCCCACTACTGAGGGATATTTTTCAGTGGCAGGAAGAAAAGTGATCCGAGAAGGAAAGAATGGGATGCAGGAAGCAAGTGAAATGGTGTGAAGCAGTGAAACATGTCCCATCAGGGGAAAAGGAAAGGTAAAAAGTTGTTGGGAAGAGATGACTTCATTGTGACCAAAGATCATCACAAAACTGACACCAGACAGCAGTTGCCACCACAACTTACCAGAGGAAGAGGTCAACATGTCGGGTAGGTCACATGACTTGCACATGACACAGCACAGAGCTTCTCCCTTCTACACTCCCTTCCTGGAAGGGACCTCTGGGAGGTCATAGGAAAGAGTTGGAGGCCATTGATATAAAATCTCACTGGAATTATTCCATAAAAGGTGGTAAATGTCAGCCAGCAAGAGTTTTGCTTCCTTATACGTATTTCACTATAAGCTTCCCTTCCAGCTCCATTAAGAGGAAACTAGGAAGGAACAAGCATTTTCTGACGGAGAGAGACCTGTGGAGAGGCCAGAGGAAGAAAAGAACTAAGGAGCACAAATGAAGAGGGAGGCCAGAAAATAAGGCTCTCAAATGCCCAGTCGAGGTGACATAATTTTAGACTTAGGAAAAGAAAAACGGGGCAAAACAAGACAAGATAGTAAAGATATTGCACCAAGGGCATCTGGGTGACTCAGGCTGTCAAGCTTCTGACTCTTGATCTCAGCTCAGGTCTTAATCTCAGGGTGATGAGTTCAAGCCCTGTGTTGGGCTCTGTGTCAAGCTCCATGTTGGGCATGAAGCCTACTTAAAAAGAGAGAGAGAGAGAGAAAGAGAGACTGTTTCAAATGCTTACAAAGGTTATCTCTGGGAAATGTGACAGGTGATGATTTTTATTTTCTTTTTCTTTATTTTTATGTATTTTCGTAAGTTTCTATGGAAATAATACATTTTTTTTGTAATAGTAAACAAAGATGTGTATTCAAAAATGAAACAAGAGTAAATCACAAAAACAACCTTTATCTTTCCAGAGTCCTGAGGGTTTGTCATAGTGTGTTGGGGGTAGAGTTGTTGAAAATGGTAACAGGGAAACATTATAAACTGGTCTCGCCCCATACCACCCCCACATCAGTTTCGGATACCAGACGGCATCCATCTTCCTGTGGGAGTCACAAGTGCAACTTACATGTGTCACTTCTGTGTACAATTGGCTGAGTTGCCCTCCTCTTCACGAGGAGATAACACACTGAGGTGGAACTTCCATGGGCCTGAGTCTCGGAAGGGCTGTGATGAGGAGTCCCTCTGCTGACCCATGTCGGATGCATTCCAGGAGCACAACAACCCCGACTTTTATTACTTGGCACCACTCAGATTTGGGAGTTGTTTGTTGCCGTAGCCATTCAGAGATCGCCTTGAGAGATCTGTCCAGCCGATATTCTATTATTATAAGGGTTTCTCATTTTTCTGCTGACAAATTTAAGAGCCAAATGAATGGAGCAGAAAATAGGCCTCCCCTAACATCTTTTGAATGACAGGCTTAAAATCACCTGATGGCTTCACCTTAAACTTTCAACACTTCATGCTTAGGGGATTTGTTCCAATAATGGCCAGGGCTTTAGAAGGATCTGTTCCTATTATTTACTCACAAAATGTCTCCAGTACTCTCAGAGAAAAAAAAAAATCTCAGGATTGCGGCACATCAAGGCCTCCTTTTCCTCCACGCAAATGGCTAATTGCCTTGGAATCCCAGAGGCAGTGCAAGGCAGAAGGGAGAGGGAAAATAAAAGAAAATTGCTTTAAATGGGCTAAATATACCTATGAAGAAAAAAAAAAGCAAATTTTCCTACAAGGCAAGTGCATCAATTAAACCTTTCAATGGGGAGATCTTTCTTATGCTCTCGGCATTAGTCTGGAATATATATTATGGAACTCTATTTACTCCTCTAATTAATATAAATGAGTGGTTACCATAGCAATTATTGCATTATATGATGCACATAAAACCCTGGCTATGCCCAGAGCTAGGGTCAACATTTTAAATCACTCTTGACTCATCATGAATCAAATGTCCCTTTCTGGATATTCCGCTGCACGAAGGTTGAGCATATTTATTAGTAATAATGGAATGTAGAATTAATGTAGCACATTGTACCTTCAAAGTGCTTTAACAGTATTAACTAGCTAACCTCCACAGTGTCTCCTTTGTGCCTGTCTCACCCATCCTTCCAGTGGGGAACCAAGAGAGGAGGCCTGCTGATGGGGATGGCCCGGGAGCCATTCCCACAAAGGCTTGGAAACCCAGGGTCTAACATGACATTATTTGCCAAAGCAATGATGGAAGAGAGAATAGTTTCCATTAAGCCAGAGTCTGAGGAAATGGGAGGAGCCTGGGGCAGCCAGGTGGAGGCGTAGGGCAGGGGGCTCTGGGGGAGGAGCTTGGCCTAGAACACAGCTTGACGGCCCTTCCAGTCAAGGCCCACAGAGAACTCACCAGCCCAGCACTGTGCTGCCTCTGGCTCACGTTCCTCTCCGTGCTCTCGCAGCTGCTGGCACACGGCCTATGACCCAGGTGTGTGGTCAGGGCCAGCTCACGGGTGCGAGGCCAGGGTGGCTGCCCAGGGCTTGAGCTCGGATGGGCTCTGGGCTTGGTTTAATGCTGTGTGCCCGCTGTTTGAAGTTCTAAACAATTTTATCTTTGACTTTGGTAGGTGAAGTCTGCTGGGACAGTAAGGCTGGGAGCTTTGGCTCACGCCCCACCCCACTCACCTCCCTGGGACAGGTCCTTGGCTGTCTGCTCCCCAACCCCACTACTCCTGGGCACCACCTCACCTCACCCTTCACAGCTCTCTGTCCCTGGCAGGGGCCCGGGTGTAAGCACACCACCACACTGTCGGCAGCTAGGCAGAGGTGCGCCTCACCTTGACCCTGATCCAGGTGTCACATGTGTCTGGGGTGGTGGGGTGGTAAGAAAGAGAAGTGCCTGGCGCGGTATCCCTGCCCTCCAGCCCTCATGCGGGGCGTCGTGTGGCCATCTGGCATCAGGTGGACCTCATGGGGCCCCCAGGCACCTTTGAGGGTCTATACTTGCCTTGCGAGTATCTCCATGCTCAAGTGAATGTTTATTTTTATTTTTGAGGGAGAGAAAGAGAGAGAGTGCAAGCAGGGAAGGGGAAGAGAGAGAGGGAGCCACAGAATCCACAGCAGGCTCCAGGCCCTGAGCTGTCGGCACAGAGCCCCACGCGGGACTAGAACTCACAAACCCTGAGATCACGACCTGAGCCGAAGTTGGACACTTAACCGACTGAGCCAACCAGGTGCCCCTATAGTTTTGTAACTTCAAGAGTCCTTTCCCTGACTTTTGAACAGGGGACCTCAATCTAATTTTGCACTGGGTCTCACGAACTATGGAGCTGGCCTGCCCTTAGTAAAGATTTGTTCGTAATAGTCGCTATTATCTACTGAGCAATAACTCTGGTTGAGCACGGTGCCAGGTGAATTACCTGTATCATCTCATCTAATCCTTGCGGCAGCCTTAGGAGGTAGGTATTACTTCTTATTACCTCCATAACTTAGGAGTTTGGGGTCCAAGTTACTTAGCTTTTATATGCCTGTTTTCCCATCTGTAAAATGGGCCATCTAGGATTCAACCATATGAAATTGCTATTTTGTAGGCGAGGAATGGTCAAATATTCTAATTGTGTATGATTCAACCTAATATCACTCTCCTCATCGGAGTACGGGGAAGATCCAATGACCTGGCCCAGGAAAAAGATTGAGAAAAGGGCCCAGCTCCTACCAAGCACCCACCTAACATTCACTACTTGGCTTTTGTTGACAGTGATGACGCCATTCATGGTATAAGAATCTTTTTTTATATACAAAACTGAGGGTCCTAGAAAGTTAGGTGACAGCGTCGTAAAGTGATGGGTGCATCCTGCTGCAATCGTGGCCTAGGCACATGTGTCCTGAGCTGACCTGTGTCCCGTCTCCGTGGCTGACCCAGACTTTGCAATCCAGCCCGGATGCCATGCTTTGAAGCCCATGGTAGCACTGGTTTCTCACTGTTCCTAA
This sequence comes from Herpailurus yagouaroundi, assembly GCF_014898765.1. Taxonomy (NCBI): domain Eukaryota; kingdom Metazoa; phylum Chordata; class Mammalia; order Carnivora; family Felidae; genus Herpailurus; species Herpailurus yagouaroundi. The sequence continues at coordinate 3,466,292 of NW_024420310.1, forward strand.
AATGAGGGAAACGTCTGTGACCTGAAAATGCAGTCTGTTTGCCTGCGTGGAGGGTGGGAGGCAGCTTGCCAGAAAGGTATTGTTTAGAGAGAAGGAGCGTTTTCCTGTATTTAGATCCAGTTTTCCAAGGACAGACACGTCTCAAGATTCGTCCTCTCTGATGGCTTCCTTCTTGGAGGACTCAACAGGATTATAACGGCAATTGATTTCTTTTTATTAGCTGAGGATGAACTGAAAAAGGGTAAAGGTTCATTTTGGATAAATCCTCAAAAGTTCGGGAAGGCTCCCAAGACTCCTGCTGAACTTTCTTAATCTCTCTACAGCTTTGCGTTCTGTGTAATTATCCATATTTGTGAAGGGTAAACGGCTCCTGCCTTCTTCATCTCTGTCACTGCCGATGGCCCGCCGGTCCCAGAAGCCCCGCCGCCCTTCAGCGAGAGCCCTGCACTTCTCTCTGCCAGCCCACACAAGGTCACCATTGTCTGGGAGGACACAGGGCGGTTCTTCCCTGAGGAAGGCAGGCTGAAGAGTGGATTCCGTTCAACTCACAGAGCCGGCAGGCAGGGGCCAGTGGGGAAAGGGGGCTGAAATTAAGGAGCTTTAAAAAATGAAAGGCCTTTTGAAAACGAATGCTCACCATTTCTCTTACTCACAGAAGAGGGAACAAAAACGCCTTTCCAAGAATTTCTTGACAGGCACTCCAGCAGGCTCACTGAGGGACTTCGAGAAGTGTTTTCTCATCCACCCTCAGTCCTAAGGCAACGTTGCCACTGGCGAACAGGAGGAGGAGATAGGTGGAGTGACTTTGAAACGCTTCATGCCAAATCCCATCCTGTCACACAAGCCTGTTGCAGGCATCGACACACCATCTGAGAGGCCTGGGCCCTCCTCCTGGCTCTGTTGATCTCTAGCTTTGGGCCTGGAAGCAAGCTCTGTCTTCTCCGAACCTTGCTTTCTCTGGCTGGAGAACGAGGGGCAGACCAGCCAGATAGCCTTACAGGCCAGTCTTGCCACCACAGGATTACAGAGTTCTACATAAAATTTGATCCACAAACTTGCATTAATGGCTCTGACCACGTGAAGTAAATTACTACCTTCCTTAATATAACGTCAAGTTTATATCCTTCAAAGCTGGCAGTCTCTGCTATGGAGTGGATGTTTCTACCCTCCCCTCTATTCATACGTTGAAGCCCTAAGCTCCAATGTGATGGTATTTAGACAGGAAGACTTTGGGAGGTCATTAGGTCATGAAGGTGGAGCTTTCATGATGGGATTAGTGCCTTTACAGGAAGGGGCAGTAACGTGATGGTCTCTCTCTTTTCCCCTCATGAAAACACAAGATGGCAGCCATCTACGAACCAAGAGAAGGGCTCTCACAAGGACCCAGCCATGGGTCCCACCCTGACCTTGGACTTCCAGCTTCCAGAAATAAATGTCTGTTGTTTAAGCCCATCCAGTTCTAGGATATTTTTGTCATAGCAACCTGAGCTAAGACAACCCTCCCGCTAGAGGGAAGCCCTTTGGGTGAGAAGGTTGACTCTCCAAGTTGTATCTTATACCCTGAGCTGAAGCCAAGAGCCCCATTCATCATATGGCTGCCTCATTGATTCCTGACTTGGCTCACACACTGGCCACATAGGAGGTGGAGAGTGGGCATGGTGGGGGTGGGGGGTGGGGGGGGAGGGCGCCGGGGTGGGGATGGTGGTGGTAGCAGCAGTGTCCCACCCTGTTATCCACCATTCTGGCTAGAGGGTGGACATTGGACGCTCCCCTTTATCACTTCATAACATAAAACAGGCAGGGCTGGAGGATATAAATAAGACCTTACAGGATTTACTAAGGACTCAGGAATAACAGTTGAAAAATTAAACGAAGTAGTCTTAGAACCTAAATAATTGTCTTGCAAACTTTGTTTTATTCTCTAGAGAATGCCTCGGCCCAGTCCCACCCTAGATCCCGGCCTGCAAGCAATCGCTACAAGAGCAATCTTGCCACGCACCCAGGAGTACTAACTCAGAGATGTAAAACATTCCCTAAACAGTAGACTCAAAAATGTCAGTTTAAATTTAAAATATTTTTAATTTGTTTATTTAGTTTGAGAGAGAGACAAAGAGGGTACACAAGCGGCAGAGGGACAGAGAGAGAGAGGGAGACAGAATCCCAAGCACAATCTGCACTGTCAGCACAGAGCCCCATGTGGGGCTTGAAGTCACGAACTGTGAGATCATGACCTGAGCCAAAGTCAAAAACTGGACACCCAACCAACTGAGCCACCCAGGCACCCCCAAAATGTCAGTCCAAGGAGAAATCAGGTCACCTTCACTCTACAGCCCTCCTCAAGGTCACCTACCTAGTCATAATTGTCTCAGAATCCACCTTTCTAGGGATAGACCCTGGGAGTCAGGGCAGAGCACAGTTACCAAGGACTACCCAGACAACTTGAACTTGATTGCAATGTAACATAGTAATGGCAACCCTTATAGCTACACCAAGAGCTAACATGTGTGAGCACCTGTGATGCCCCAGAGGTGCGTCTGAACCTTTTACATATGCTAACTGATGGACTCCTCACAACAAGGCTATGAGGTTTATACTATTATACTCATTTAACAGATGAGAAAATTGAGATCCAGAAAGGGGAAGAAGCTTGCCTTGCCGAAGGTCATAGAGCAAATTATAACAGAGCTGGCATTCAAGCCCAGGCAATCTGATGCCAGAGCCCACACATTTAATTGCTACACGTGCTGTGAGATACACCCAGAAATGGCATGGGGCGGAGCATGCCCTGAGATGAGCTAAAGAGACCAGTCCTCAGACCGGTAGACAAACAACAGTATAATGCCATTGAGCACAGAGGGGATAGTTACTGCCTCCTCCTGGAGGGTTTATGGAAGGCACCAAAGATGAGGAGACTTGCATTAGATTTAAACCTTAAAACAAGCAACTACTAGGGCTTTCATCCAGAGCAGCCCACCAAGTCTCCCCGGGTGCACTCTTGCCATGCATGAGGAGAGTGTATTGTTCTTCATCACTTTGGTGAAATTCTATAAGGTAGGCCACATTTGAAATGTAAAAAAGACGTTTCATATGTTAAGAAATTACTGCAGAGCAAAGATGAAATTTTAAAATACATGAATATCCTCTCACACAGGATGGCCACTACAGAAAACAGAAAATAACAAGTGTCGTCGAGGACGTGGAGAAACTGGAATCCCTCTTGGTGGGAATGTAAAATGGTGCAGCCACCATGGAAAACAGTATGGCAGTTACTCAAAAAACTGAACATGGAATTACCCTATGATCCAGCAGTGACACTTCTGGGTGTATTTCCAAAGGAACTGAATCAAGATCTCAAAGAGATGCACATCTGTGTTGATCAAGCGTTATTTACAATACCCAGAGGCATTGTATCAAAGGAACTGAATCAAGATCTCAAAGGAATTGAATCAAGATCTCAAAGAGATGCTTGCACATCTATGTTCATCACACCATTATTTACAATACCCAGAGGCATTGTATCAAAGGAATTTACTCAAGATCTCAAAGGAATTGAATCGAGATCTCAAAGGAATTGAATCAAGATCTCAAAGAGATGCTTGCACATCTATGTTCATCGCAGCATTATTTACAACACCCAGAGGTAGAAGGAACCCAAGTGTGCACCAACAAGGACGAATGCATTAACAAAATGTGGTCTGTACATACAGTGTAACATTGTTCAGCCTTAAAAAAGGACATTTTGTCACATGGCACAACGTGGATGAGTCTCAAGGACATTACACTATGTGAATAAGCTAGTCACAAAAGGACAATATTGTAGGATTCCACTTATATGAGGCACTTAGAGCAGTCAGATTCATGGACACAAAAAGAAGGATGGTTCCAGGGACTGCGGAGAAGGGAAATAGGGAGTTGACATATGATGGGAACAGAGTTTCAGCTTTGCATGATGAAAGAGTTCTGGAGATCCATTGAAAACAATGTGAATATTCTTCTTTTTTTTAATGTTTATTTTTTTTCAACGTTTATTTATTCTTGGGACAGAGAGAGACAGAGCATGAATGGGGGAGGGGCAGAGAGAGGGAGACACAGAATCGGAAACAGGCTCCAGGCTCTGAGCCATCAGCCCAGAGCCTGATGTGGGGCTCGAACTCACGGACCGCGAGATCGTGACCTGGCTGAAGTCGGATGCTTAACCTACTGCGCCACCCAGGCGCCCCTTTAATGTTTATTTTTGAGAGAGAGAGAGAGAGAGAGACAGGGCATGAGCAGGAGAAGGGCAGAGAGAGGGAGACAATCTGAAGCAGCTCCAGGCTCTGAGCTGATAGCAGTGAGTCTGATGTGGGGCTTGAACTGATGAACTGCAAGATCATGACCTGAGCCGAAGTCGGCTGCTTAACCGACTGAGTCACCCAGGTGCCCCAACACTATGAATATTCTTAACATTACTCAAGTATATAAATTGAAGCTGCTCAGATGGTAAATTTTATGTTCTACGTTTCTTACCACAGTTTTTAAAAAGCAAACGTATAAACTATGGCAGTTGTGTTACAATCTCAATCAAATACAAAACCGCCATTTTGAAGTAATGTCCGTTGATTCCTAACAGTCCTTTCTTCACACTGATGCTACCTTGATTTCTAAGCATTAACATGAAATGACAGCCAGATGCACCTGGAATCCATGAATGAATCCCACTTTCCCTTTCTGTTGCTAAAAGCCTACCCCCCCCCCCCCGCCACCATATTAGCACATTATTAGCAACAAACATGCCAACTGCTTAATTGGGAAAACATAGCCACAGCATAATGATCGATGTGTTCAATAACCATAACGGTATTTATTCTGCACGAGATAAAGATCATCAGAGTCTTGTAAAAGGCCTCAAACATGGAAACTATTGTCTTCCCATTTAAATAGAAAAGAGGAGTCTATGATCTGTGAGATCTGTGCTGCATGTTAAACAATAAAAGCCCTTGGAAGGCAACTTATGGCCTCATCGAATGATGACTGGGGCCCCCCTGTGCTTGGCTACAGCAAGCCTCAATCCCTACCAGGGTCTAGTTAAGGGGTCTCTGGGGTGAATGGGGCTGGGGAGGGGGTTTCTGCAGTACTCAGCAGAGTCAGGGTCCCTTCTAGCCTTCCATGTACTCACTGCAGTGGAGTCCTCAGAGGAACTCAGATGGAGCTCCCATTCTCCACAAGGGCGGAATACACAGTGTTTGAGAGTATGGTTTCTGGAGTCTGAGGTCCTGGATTCAAATTCCAGCCCTTCCGCTACTGATAATGTGACATCAGAAAGGTCATTTTCCTCTGAATCTCATCTACAAAATAAGAGAATAACGGTAGTGGGCTCACACAGTTGTGACAACAAATGGGATAATGTATGTAAAGCTCTTAGCACCATATCCGGAGTTCATTACATCCATAATATCTTACTGCTATTGTCATTTTAAGATGGTGCTTCAAACAAGGGAATGCTCAATGGCCTTCCTGACACATTCTGCAGCTTAGATTTCCTGGAAAGGGAAGAGTGAGTGTCTTCAGTAATCACTGCACTTGGACATGGTTCAGTCAGTCAACAAGTAGATCCTGGGGACTCAAGCCCAGTATTGCCCAGGAACACTGCTGATTCTGCCCCTTCATCTTCCCATTAGCCACGTGGCCCTGCACTTAGTAGGCCTCTGTAAATGTGGCCGAAAGGAGATGTCTGAGCAAACACTTCTGTGGCTCAGAACATAGATTTCTGTTGCATCAGTCGAACCCTCAAATCACTATCCCTCCTCACCATCACCACGGCGTTGGCCAAGTTGCTTGGCTTGGAGCCAATAGAAGAAAGACCTGAAAGTCAAGGTCTCCTCCCTCATAGATCCAGTGCTCTGGCCTTGACTGGCCAGACCACCAAAGAAGGCATGCCTTCCTTACCTGCTAGAGTTTAGTCCTTCCTCAAAGAATTATCAGGGCTTCCCCAGACCCATGTGGGTTGTTGTTTGAGGGCAACCAGCACACCCACTGACTGACACAGGCTCCAGGCTACACCCAGAATAAACCAAGTCTTACTTATTTCCAATAATCTTTCACTCCTATCTTTCATTCTGAAAGCATTTATCATTTGCCAGACATAGTTCTAAGCACTTTATACCTATTTGCTTATTTAATGCCCACAAAAAACCCTATGAACGAGATATTCAAACACGTCGGGTCTTCCAGCTGCTTAGTTCCTCAAAGGGGCCCAACAACGCTGATGCAGGAGATTCTGGTGTGAAGTTGAAATGCCCAGAGTCTAAGAGACCCCCAAAAACAAACCACCAGAGTCCAGAGTCAAAGCTAAGCAGCAAGGGTCATTTATTGCAGGTTCGAACCTGGACCTCTGCGCCCCCGTTGCCAGTGACGCCAAGAGGCCCTGAGAGAGGTTTTTACATCCCTTTTATAGACAGGTACAAACAAGTCATGGGGAAATCAGGAATTTTCCACAGTTACAGAGCTGCGATTGGTTGGTGTTTAAAGTTGGACACTTAACAGTATTCGATTGGTTCCTGCCTTTAGGTCAGACCACAACCGGGGGTACGGGTATCACAATGATTGATCAGGAATACATGGATGTGGCAAGCAACAATGATTGATCAGGAGTACACGGATGTGCTAAGTAACAATGGTTGATCAAGAATATACGGATGTGCCAGGCAATAATGATTGATCAGGAATACATGGGCGCGCCAAGCAATTGTACAGAAGCGGAACAAGCTGGTTAAGCTTGGTTAGGTTTCAGTTTCCCATAACTTAAGCTTTTAAGTTTCAATTTTTTCAGGCCTCTCAAAGTCATCTTCCCAGTCCAAACAATGTGCCCTCTGCAAGGTGAACCGAGGGCAGCCGACATTAGAGTACAAAGAATCACGAGAAACATTACTTTTGAAATGAGTTATAGGGGCGCCTGGGTGGCTCAGTCGGTTGAGCGTCTAACTTTGGCTCAGGTCATGATCTCACGGTTTGTGAGTTTGAGCCCCACGTGGGGCTCTGTGCTGACAGCTCAGAGCCTGGAGCCTGCTGCGGAGTCGGTGTCTCCCTTTCTCTCTGCTCCTCCCTCCTTGGGCTCGTGCGCACGCACTCTCTCTCAATAAAAGTAAACATTAAAAAGAAGAAATGAGTTATGGAAATGGTCTGAAGGCCTAGCACATGGGGTACGTCCTAGAATACAGTATAATACCGAGATAGGATGTGTGGCGCACGTGAATGAATGAATGAGTGAATGACGCCCATTGATTTTTTTCAGCAAAGGTTTATGTTAAATGATGCTTGCTATGGTCTGCATGTTTGTTTCCTCCCCAGATTTTTACGTTGAAGTCCCAACTACCAGTGTGATGGCATTAGGAGGAGGTAGGGCCTCTGAAAGGTGCTTAGGTCATGAGGGTGGAGCCATCATGAATGGGAGCAGTGTTCTTATAAAAGGGCTCTACAGAGATCCCTCACCCCTTCCACCGTAGGGGGATATAACAAAAAGTCAGTTGTCTGTAGCCCAGAAGTGGACTCTCAGCAGAGCGTGACTGCACCGGCACCCTGAGCTTGGACTTCCAGCCTCCAGAACCATGAGAAAGAAATGTCTGCTGTTTATAAGCCACCCTTTCCGTGGCAATTAGTGATAGCAGCCTGGAGGGACCAAGACAATCCAATAGCTGAAGAAACAAGGAAAAGCAGAGAGGTAAGAAGACACTTTTCACTTATGCTTTGTGGGACCCAGACTCTGTCCTCTGGGCTACTAAACAAGAAGTTAGTTGATGGATGCAGGCCTCCCATGGTCTTCCATCTGGTCAGAACCCCAGTGAAAGGCTCGTCTTCACGCTATTTCCAGGGTAAGCACCTTCATGGGGAACTGGGCCCAGCCCTGCACTATTAGCTTTAGATGAGCCGGGCAATGCTTTGAATCCTGGTTTCAGTAAACATCTTCTCTCTAATCTGTAAGCTATTTATCAAATATGAATGCGCTTTTTGAAACGAGTAACTCATTTCCCTGGTGTATTTGTTCCGAAAATAATTGGAAGTGACAATACAAAGAATTACACATGGAGTTGAATCATCATAGAATAAATATAAAGTTGGAACTGCCCTTGGAGGCTCGCTCTCTTGTGCAGCTTCCTCTCCAAGGAGGCGCGGGCACTTCCATAGACAGATCTGTATTCCATTATTGATTAGCTTTTAGACTCTTGTTACATATTAGATTACGATGGCTCTCTGAGTAGAGAATGAATAGTCCAACTACACATACAAACATCATAGGAAAGAGCTTCTAATGTGATTTAAAAAATAAAAAAAGGAAACCTCATTTGGGCAAAATTGGAGAAAATGACAGAGTCCATTAAGCCCACGCTCTAGGTGACTCTTTATATGAATATTCCGGTTTTTTTTTTGTTTTGTTTTTTGTTTTTCAGAAGGAAGCTAAAGATCATTTTTACCCAATTTGGCATTTAGGCGTGTGTGTGCGTGCACGTACGCATGTATATACATCAACCGCTTTGGACAGCAATTTGCAACTAAGGCATTAGAAGACGTTCTGAAGGAGTAAACGATGTATAAGACTATTCCGTAAGATTAAGCCATTAAAACTCTAAAATGTATGTTGGAACAGCGTTTCAAGCTCAAATATCCTGAATTTAGCCAAAAACATTTGGCAGCATACTCTTACTTCTGCTTCCTCTCCCTCTCCTGCTCTCTCTCAATTTTCCTTCTCGTTCCTATATCCGCCTCAGAAACTGCACGGGCGAGGGACCAGGGAGCCTTGGAAAGTTGTGCTGGTTCTAACGGTCCTGTGCCAAAACAACCAACTGGATGTGGGCCTGTTTATTCACAGCACTTCTTAGGCATGATCCCAACGACAGAATCCTGGTTGCTAGACTGAACCCCATTTTGCTCATTCGAGAATGTATTTCTATTGGTTAGAGAGGCACAGACAAGTTTGTATTATTGTCCTCGAATGGAGAAAATAACCTTCCTGACCACACACGTATCGATCAATATCTGAGCTTGTATTACTGCTGTAACAAATGACAACAAGGTAGTGACTTCAAAGGACACAAATTCATTATCTTCTAGTTCCAAAGGTCAGAAGTCACACATGGGTCTCACTGTGCTAAAGATCAAGGTGTTACCAGGACTGAATTCCTTTCTAGAAGACCTAGGGGAGAATTGGTTTCTTTGTGCTTTCTGGCTTCTAGAGACGATCTGCATTCCTTGGCTTATGGTCTTCCTCCATCTTCAAAGTCAACAGTGTGGCATGTCTCTGACCCTTCCACCATGGCATCTTTTTCTGACTATAGTCGGGAAAGTTTCTCTGCTTTGAAGGATTCTTGACCCTTTAGCCATACAAGGTAACATATTGACAGGTTCTAGATTCAGGACATAGGTATCTTTGGGGGCCTGTACCCTGCTTTCCAGAGAGCTCCATCATTTTTGTTGTTTCTCTTCATGGTGGTGATGGCAGCAGAACCTTCCTGACTTCTGATGGATCTGAGAAGAATGACAGGGCTTACTCCATCCAAGAAACTCAACGAGGAGCCTCTTCCTTCTGGGCCATCGTGGGGGTCATTGAGATGCTCATTGGCCAAGGCCTGGCAGCAAGGCAAGAAGCTCATCTGGAAGCTCTGATGGATGGGGTGTCACACTCAGGCCCTTCGGTGTTTGTGCTACATGACACAACTTGGCCACTTAATGGCTCCTCCTTCCTTGCCAAATTAGTGGATAACATGCTGTCGCCTTCACTTGATAAACACCCTTTTCCAAGTAAATGCCTACTAAATAGCAACGTAACTGTACAGAGCGAAGGGAGCACAAAGTCAGCGGAGGTGCCATAATCAACTTTCAAGCCAAATTACTAGGCTTTCACTGAATCATGATTCCATGGCAGTTAAAACAAATGTAGGTGGCTGACACGGAGCAGGAGATCAATTGCACTTTTCAACACAGGGAAGTTATGTATTTGCCCCCCGAAAAGGTGTTTAAGTGATCAAATGTTTCACAATACAACTTGACTAGTGGGGGAGTGAGGAGGCAGTAAGTCCCAACGAGGCGCAGCGAGGGAGCGGACGCGACGCTCGAACTCGCATAGAGAAGTCCAGGCTGACAACTCCTGAGGGAGGACTGGCGATGTCTTGTAAATCCGGGCAGTTCAGACTGTACGATTCAGGCTGAAAAAATAAATACTCTCCCTCTCCCTCATTTCCTGTGTAATTAAGGAAAGCACTGACTTCGTTCCCTGTATAATTACAGGCCTGGAAATGTGGCCTCAGGCTGTCTACACAAACGCCAATAAAATCACCTGCAAAGGGGAAAATATCGGATAATCAACTGGTGGCTTGGTCAAACAACTGGTTTAAATTATTTTCTTCCCCCTGTCCCTCTTGAACCGATGAGAAAAGGTAAATGGGCCTGAAGTGTCTGGTCCCGTGCCACTTACTTGGCCTCATCGGCACACACACCTGACTCTCCCGTTCACCCAAACCTTGTTATGATACCTATTCCCTCCTGTGTCCCTACTTCATCGATGAGATCAAGACCAAGAGGCATGTATTTCACCTCAACTGTCTGCCCTCTGCCCGTGTGCTAGAGTATCCTCTGGGCCCATTCTGAATTCTGTCCTTCTTCTTAGTTGTGTGACCTGGGGCAAGTCACTTCACGTCTCTGAACGTCAGTTTGCCCATCTGTCAATGAGACAGCTTGAAGGTGAGCTATGGTAAGTGCTAGAGGAAATGTTAGTGCAGATAATGATGGCAATGTGGTACCGAGGGAAGGAGAAGACAGACGGCGGTGATATCAGAGTCACTTTCCTTGGTAAATCTCTGCTGGAACCTCTCTCCACCTCTTCTCCCTCCATCCCAACTCAAGCCACTTGGTTGAGGGCTTGGAGAGGGAAAAGGGGGGTGAGGACATAAGAGCTCTCTAAGACACGTGATGGCAAACAGTTCTGACAGAGGCCAAGTTGCCTTTCATATTCCTTCCTCTCTTCTGTGAGAAGGAATTACAAATGTGGGATAAATAATACCATTTGGGACTTGGAGTAAGAGAGATCTGAGAGCCATGAATTTTCCTTTCCTTCTGGAAAGATTACACTGGATGGTAAGATGTGAGAAGAAGAAAACCTTGGAGCCAGAGATGCCTCTGGATGGAGACTGGTCCAGTTGGGTTGCAGAGAGTATAACCTCTGGGTCCTACCTCTTGGCCTTGGGCCAGTCTGGAGAACTGAGACTGTAGGTGTGCCCGCGTCTCCATTCAGTTCTCTTCTGCCGGGCAGATGGAGAGTACAAGTTTCACCCTGTGCAAAAAAAGCCTTCCATTTTTATTTTTTATTATTTTGGGTTTTTTTTTTTTTTTAGAGATAGAGAGTGAGCGCAAGTGGGGGAGGTGGGCAATGGGAGAAGGAGAGAGAGACCTGCCCTGAGCTCAAATCAAGAGTCCGATGCTTAACCGACTGAGCTGCCCCTCCATTTTTTTAAATGCAGTCTCTTCAAGTGTTACATGAGAGATGTTCCGGAATATGAAATCCAGAAAGAAAAAATCAACCAGAAGTACAACCATCAATTTCATAACCCAAACATGCAAGCAAAACCTGGCTTACGATACAATAGCCCTTCTCTGCTACATGGCTTCCTGTCATTCAGATAGAAGCAGGGAAATCATGGGTTGTGCAATCGGTGAGATGTCACCTGAAGTCCTAGTTGCTCATGTACAAGCCTCTAGAATGTTGGGCTACTTGGTTTACCTCCCAAAGCCTCGCTTGTCTTACCTCTAAAATGGAGGGGAGGATTATAGGTCTCATAGCTACTTTTGAACATATGAAACACAGTTATAATAACTTAGTTTTTGTGGTTTTAATGAACGTTTAACCTTAGCATAGTTTTAGATTTACAGAAAAACCATAGGGTAGTACAAACAGCTCTTTTGTATTCCACATCAATTTTCCCTACTGTTAACATCTGATATCAGCATGAGACACTTGTTACAACTAATGAACCAATATTGAGACATTGTAGTTTTTAAAATTTTTTTTAACATTTATTCATTTTTGAGAGAGAGACAGAGACAGAGCACGGGTGGGGTGAGGGCAGAGAGAGAGGGAGACACCCAGAATCTGAAGCAGGCTCCAGTCTCTGAGCTGTCAGCACAGAGCCCGATGCTGGGCTCGAACTCACAAACCATGAGATCATGACCTGAGCTGAAGTCAGACACTTAAACTGAGCCACCCAGGTGCCTCTGTTTTTAGATTTTTTTTTAAAGTTTATTTATGTATTTAGAGAGAAAGAGAGAATGAGCTGGGGAGGGGCAGAGAGACAGGGGATCTGAAGTGGGCCCTGTGCTAACAGCAGAGAGCCCCATGCGGGGCTCAAAGTCATGAGCTGTTGAGATCATGACCTGAGCCAGAGTCAGACACTCAACTGACTGAGCCACCCAGGTGCCCCGATACATTGTTATTATTAAAGCCCATACTTTATTCCTATTTCCTAAGTTTTTACCGAATGTCCCTTTTCTGTTCTAAGATCCCATCCAGGATTCCATTTACTTGTCACGTCTCCTTAGGTTTCTCTTGGCCGTGAAACGTCTCTTGGAGGTTTCTCTCAGGCTTTCTTTGTTTTTGATGACACTGACAGTTTTATGGAGTACTGGTCAGGTATTTTGTCAAATGACATTCAACTGGGATTTGTCTGACATTTCTCTCATGATTAGACTGGGGCTCTGGCTTTTGGGGAGGAGGACCAGTCACAGAGGCACAGCGTCCTTCTCATTCCATCATATCAAGGGAGCATGCTATCAACATGACTCATCACTGTTGACGTTATGCTCTACCTCCTTGAGGGAGTAGCACCTACATAAGATACTTAGACTTCTTTTCTACAGATTTGTTTGTTCTCCTTCCTTTAATTATTGATTCAAGCACTTCTTTGTGTCAGTATGCACTCTTGAACGTTATTTAGTGCCTTGAGTCAGAATGTAATATTCTTGTATTTATTTATTTTGTTGCTCACTTTGTTCCAGCTGTGGCCATTTTTATTTTTTTTATTTTATTTTATTTTTCAAGATATGAAATTTATTGTCAAATTGGTTTCCATACATCACCCAGTGCTCATCCCAAAAGGTGCCCTCCTCAATACCCATCACCCACCCTCCCCTCCCTCCCACCCCCCATCAACCCTCAGTTTGTTCTCAGTTTTTAACAGTCTCTTATGCTTTGGCTCTCTCCCACTCTAACCTCTTTTTTTTTTTTTCCTTCCCCTCCCCCATGGGTTTCTGTTAAGTCTCTCAAGATCCACATAAGAGTGAAACCATATGGTATCTGTCTTTCTCTGCATGGCTTATTTCACTTAGCATCACACTCTCCAGTTCCATCCACGGTGCTACAAAGGGCCATATTTCATTCTTTCTCATTGCCACGTAGTATTCCATTGTGTATATAAACCACAATTTCTTTATCCATTCATCAGTTGATGGACATTTAGGCTCTTTGCACAATTTGGCTATTGTTGAGAGTGCTGCTATCAACATTGGGGTACAAGTGCCCCTATGCATCAGTACTCCTGTATCCCTTGTGTGGCCATTTTTAGAGCTCTTTCGGTGGCTCCTGTGTCACTCTGCCATGCCCCACCCTTTTGTGTTTTTGATCTGATCCTTACTTTCTGGCACAACATGCTCTAGGCTGATCCCATATATTTCCTTCCCCAACCCTGAAATCTTCCATTTCTCTAGGAGCCTCTTTTCAGAAAGCAAGTTCTGGTTTGGAGTGGTAGCTATGCTTGTTGCTATGGGGATGTCTCAGTGGAAACAGATAGGTTATATGTCTATGCATGCTCACTCATGTATATACTTATACCTGTAATTATTTCAGTATCTGTGTATGTGTCTCCGTCTGTGTCTATATTAAGTTACACATGAGTCCATACTGTGGTCTCTACTCTAGGACCACGGGGTTCATTCTAGTTTGCCTCCCTTGCGTGTGTGTGTCTCTCATGCCAACAGTGACAAACCTGCTTCTGACCATCTGCCACCCATTTACTGATTTGTTTCAATTCCATTATACACGTGCAGTGACTTCAAAATCATTACCCCATACAATGGGAAACAACTTCACCAACTGGAATACAACATGTATGCACAGTTCCTTTTGTCTTTCAACTTAACATCTCCACTCATTATCAAAGTTACTTAGGTCAATGCCTCTGTACCCCACCCCCTTCAGTGAAGTTATGTCACACATTCGTAATAGGGTTACATTATTTTGTCAGTCTGCCAATTGGGGTTCATGATCGCCCAAGTGACTCTTTTTAAGATTTATCGTCCGTGTGGTAAAGTTCTGTGGGTTTTGTCCAATTCGTAGTAACACTATTTATTTTTGAAAGAGAGACAGAGAATGTGCGCCAGTCGGGGAGGGGCAGAGAGTGGGAGACAGAGCTCAGAGCTATGAGCACAGAGCCCTGTGTGGGGCTCAAACTCATGAACCGAGAGATTGTGACCTGAGCTGAAATCAAGAGTCGGCCACTTAAGCGACTGAACCACCCAGGTGTCCCTGCATCCAGTTTTTAGTGACTATCTCCACTTACTTTGTAAACACACGGATATAGTTAGTATAACTATTTCAACACCCTTGTCTGCTAATTCTAAAGTCTGTGCCAGTTCTTAGGGCACTTTTGATTTCTCGAGGGAGCTTCTATTTGATTTTTCTCAACTCAGTGATGTCAAAAACCTCGTTAATGTGGTTAAAGGCCAGCGCTACATCTTTCTTGTAAATTGTAAATTTTTCACATTTTTCTCTCAGGTTTTGGATCTTATTTCTAAAAGTCAGAAGAGGCTTTCTGTGTCAGTGATATTAATGGTCTAGGTTACAATCCTCCCCTCCCCCGCTTTGCCCATCATCTTTCAAGTTCTTGTATGGTGTGCTTTGGTCTTCCTTTTAACATTTTCAGACACGTGGTGCATCCTGGGTGACTCAGCAACCAGGGGACACTGGGAAGTGAGCCCTTCATTGGAAACCCCAGAAGTCCCGCTAAGCCTAGAGGCTGTGTGTCCAAGTGAGCGCCTCAGACCGAGTCCACTAGTCATTTAGGAACATAAGGCCTGCAGGGAAGGCCATGGCCTGCTTCCCCTTTCCTCCGGGGCCAACAACCCAAATGGGACACCTTCAACCTAGGGAACTATATGGACAGGATTTGATGGCAGTGTCTCCTCCAAGGGGTCAGGAGCGTATTGGGCTTGTTCACTGAAATGAACTGTACCAGCGTCTCAGCTGTGAAATAAGCCCCAAGGGAGGGAGGATGCTACCAGTGCCAACAGTAAAGTCAGAGGCGGAAAGTGCTGTGAGGACCCGTGCTGAGAAGACCTTCACACGCGCGGCTGACGCACCGGTGGTTGAGGTGAGACATTAACCTGGCACCTCCGGGCAATCCTCCAGGATGGCCACCAGCCCTAGGTTGTCCTTCCTCACCTGCCATCACCCAGCACAGCTTCCAGCACGCGAATACCCGCCTCATCCCCCTACAGGGTTAGCACCCAAGTCCGGAAGTACCCCTAATAAGGCAAGTATGGACCCCAGACTGGAAACAAGAGCGGGACGCCCAGTGGGGCAGGTTTGTTTACTGAAGTCCGACGGCCTGAAGGCAGTGATTTCAGACTGGAAAGTGGAAAAGGGAACAGAGTGACATGGACACCGGGAAAAGCAGGTGGGATGGGAAAGTTTCCTGGTGGCAGGCAGGGAGTGAATGGGCTTGGCCTGTAAGAGTCATTTGTGGTCAGGAAGTGGGATGATTAACATCTCCATGTAAAGCTAAATGCCACCATGTTTTCTGGCGGGGGCTTGGGGGCAGATATACCAAATCAAGGTGATGGGGGGGGGGGGAGAGCACAATGAGTCGCTGAAGAAGATTACTGTGAGAAAAGGCATGGAGAAGACACCCTCTCCCAGCCAGGTGGCCTCACACAACTAACTGGTGGAGATGAGGGGGTTAGCACATCAGTTTGGGAGGCTGTTTAAGGGGTGAGAAAGAAGTGGCCCCTCCCTCCCACCACAACATCTTGGCCTCACCCACCCTGCACTCCCCCTCCCCCCTGAAGGTGTCAGGATGGTCCCTTGTGAGGTCACAGTGGCTGGGGGAGTGGCCAGATGACCACACAAAGCTTAAGGGTGTGGTCCCTCAGGCCCTGGGAGGTATATATAGGGGCGCCTCAGGGGTCTGGGCCAGACCGCTGGGAGTCTTCGAGATGGCGAAGGCAACTAGGAAAACCCAGAACCCACCAGCTTGTAGCACAGCTACACAGCAATCAACATCAGGCCCCAGAAGGAGGAAACCCGCGAAGACCCCCCGTCAACGCAAGACCGGAGGCAGCGGCAAGGTAAGACGACCCCACCCAACCCAAGCTCTTCTTCCCTAGTGTCACTTTCCCCCAAGACTCCTCTGTGCCCTTACCTGGCAAACGCCCCCTCTTCCGAGGGGTTCTCCCGAAGCCCCTGTCCCATCCACCCCCGACCCTGTTCCCCCGACCAGACACTCTGTTGTCTTTCCAGGTGACCAAACCAACCATGAAGGTGAAAAGACAACTCCGGGGGACCGTGACCAAGAAAGCCCCGATGAAGACTCCCGTTTCTTCAAAGAAAGTGAAGAAAGGTAGAGGGACTGCCCTGTTCGGCCATTACCGCAGGATGAATAAAGCGCAGAATCCCCGTGATTCGCAGTGGGACCAACCCAGCACCTCAAAGGTGCGTCGTGGCCGCTAACTCCAGAGTGAGGCCAGAGATTTCTGAGGTCTGCCCCTGAGAAATGGGTGGCTGTTTAGTCATCGAATTTGACACAAATGGGGCATACAATTGGCAATGAAAATAAAACGACCTGTTAAAAAAAATCTGTGTGTCTCTGTGAGTTCTCTGACGGTGGGGAGTGGGGAAGGAAGGGGAGAGGTAGGCGAGCAAGGGAGGGAGCCTGGGCCTGGGGGGTTGGGGGTGAGACCGGAAGGTCTGGTAGGCCAGAAAGTGGGGATAAGGGCCGGGTGGGAACTGAGCACCGAAGACGAGCTTCCCACAGAAGAGGAAGACCGGAAGAGGAGGAGACCGGATGTCTTTGTGTGCGTATGTGTGCGCGCGCACGCAGAGGTGTGGACCTAGTTGGGGAGAGGTGTTATGTGTGGGGTGGCAGTGTCAGTCCCTGAAACAGCATGTGAGGTCACTGACTGCAGGTCACCTACCTCACAATGGGTAGGCGTGCCCCACCCTGTCCTGTCAGCCGCAAAAGGCCCTCAAAAAACCTGAACTTCTCACCCTATGAAAAGCCCAAAGGAGTAAAATAATGGTGTTTTGGGAGGCCACAAACCCAACATTGAATAGGCCACTTTCTTCCTAAGATTACACACACACACACAGACACACACACAGAGACACACACGCACATATGTACAATTCAGGTCTATTTTGTGCCTTCTACGACCCTACCAAACTGAACATATAGCGTATGTTTATACTAACGATTTTAATGTCCCTGTCAGCTCATTCTAAAATCTGTGTCAGTTTGGGATTGGTTTCCCTTTCTCAGGGTAGTTTTGTTTTTGTTTTTTGTGGGTATTTTCTAACTTAGTGAAGATAGACAGCTGTTAATATGGTCAAAGGCCAGGACACCTGGCTGGCTCAGTCGGGTGAGCGTCTGACTTTGGCTCGGGTCATGATCTCATGGTTCATGAGTTCTAGCCCCACGTCAGGCTTTGTGCTGACAACTCAAGAAGGCCTGGAGCCTTCTTCGTGTCTCCTGCTTCTGTGTCTCCCTCTCTGTCCCTCCCCCGCTTGAACTCTCTCTCACTCTCAAAAATAAAGATTAATATGGTCAAAGGCCAGCTCTATATCCCTCTTGTGAATTGTCTATATTTTTTCACAGTTTTCTGTCAGGCTTTGGATCCTTTATCCAATGATTTTCCAATGTTTAAATATAAGGAAGTTTAGCCCTAATATTAGCCCTAATCAGGGATCTACATTACAATGTTTTCCCAGGTTGGTGGTTGTCTTTTATGGTGTGTTTTTCTTTCTCTTTTAAAAGTTTATTTTTACTTTTTAAAGTTTATTTATTTTGAGTGAGAGAAAGAGAGAGAGAGAGAGAGAGAGGCGGGGGTGGGGGGGAGGGAGAATCTCATGCAGACTGTCAGTGCAGAGACTGACGTGGGGCTCAAACCCACACACCATGAGATCATGACCTGAGCCAAAACCAAGAGTAGGTCGCTTAACTGAGTCACAAAGGTGCCCCTCTGCCTTTTACAATTTTGAGCAGTGTGATACATCCTGGGTGAGTAAGCAACTGGTGAACACCAGGAAGTGAGTGTTTCAAGAGAAACCCAGGAAGCCCTACCAAGCCAAAAGGTGGCCTGCCCAGGAGAGCACCTCAGGCTGGCTGAACCTGCTAGTCTTAGGAAGCATAAGGCCGGCGGTGAAGCTCACCGTGTCTTTCCTTCAGGGCCGTAAGGCCAAATGGGCAACCCTCTACCTACGGAGCTGTAATAGGACATGATCACATGGTGTCTCCTCAAAGAAGCTGGAAGCTTGTTATGGCCAGAGCCAGCTTCATGAGCACAGGTCTGTGAGTTTGCACAGGGTACCATGTTTACAAGGGCACCGTGTACTTGGTTTGATGCTCTGCTCTTGGAATCTTGAAATTTGTAATAATTTTTGAATGGGGGCCTGCGTTTTCATTTTACACTCAGCCTTGCAAAGTGTGTAATTGGTTTTGCCCCCACCCTCAGGCCTCTGGAATCAGATTTTCTGTGGTGAGTGCCAGACCTCTAAGCACAAGGGCGTGAGTCCTGTGGCTGTACTGCCTCTCGGCTGCAAACAGTTCTCTGACTCTCTCATCCAATTTCACGTGGGGAAGACATAAAGACACAGGTAGACGCCCTTAAGTGGATAGCAAGCAAGTGCGTGGCCCCCACGCTGGCCTGCTGGCACTCCCAAATGCAGCGTGCGTGCGAAACCAGGACCCCAGCTGCTGGGGCCTCCTGTCTGCATCTGAAAGTCATTCTTGCAGTTTCCATTTGAAGCCACACCTTGAAACCCAGGGCAGCCCTGCTAGACGGAATGTTAGTGCAGATAATGATCTTTGAATACTCTTGACTTCGAAGTTCTGAAACGAAGCCATGACCTGCGGGAGCTTGTGGTGTCCTCTGCTTTTGAGACAGAAGAAAGGGGTCGACAAAGTCTTTGTAGATTGCGAGGACATCAACAGGCCCTGACGACCTTTTTATAAGCGTGAAGGATTCAATAAGGTGGGGATGAAACGTTGCCCCAAGCGCTCGCGAATTCTAACATGAGGAAGAGGCGATGGGCAAAATATGCCGGTCAGAATCCAAAAGCAGCAGAGGATGTGGGGGGCTCTGGGTGAAACCTCGCTTGTCTTGCCTGTGTCTAGTTGAAGCCAAATGAAAGCGCTTTGTCCTTTCCCGAAAGCCCATTTTCTCTCTGTCTGTCTCCACAGCCGCGGAGATATGACAAGGCCGATTTCAAACACTGATGACCACGCATTCTGGAGGATCGTACATTCAGGGCACCACAAGCGGCTCCTTTCATGCTTTCCTTTTCTAACTTGCTAGCTGCACATCAGAGCTCTTGCCTGCCCTGTAGAACATAAGCTGTATCATCTCTTTCTTTCATAGTCGCTCCAAGCTGAAAGTGACCCAGCTACAGAAATGGGTGTTTTGCACCTGCCAGGAATTGACTCTGGAGGAGTTTCTCTCTGCACTGCCTCCTCCGCTAAGCTTCTTCCAAGGGGGAGGGGGGTGAGCCTGAGGGTTCTACCTCTCAAGTGGCCCCTGGCACAACCGCTCCAAAGCATCGGCTTGCGTTTCAGCTTTTCCTTCAATGGGTTGAGCAGGAACTTCTGAAATTTGGAGGGAGACGGATCTTGTCCCCCCTGAGTGTTCAGAGCTGAAGCATGGGGACAGCGGGCTTGGCAGCGGTGGGATAGTACTGTGGCAGGCGTTTCACTTTGGACCTGTGTCAGCAGTCCTGGGAGCCCTAGATGACTCAGCCTTGCTAGTCTATCTATGACATACGATCACAGAGGCTTACGCACAGGGCACTGGGGTCTAAGCATGCTGTGCCAGTGCAGCACTGGCCGACCTGCCACATGAAAGAATGTAGGAGCTCACTTTGGCTGCCGGCAAAGGCCCCCATGATAGGACTCGTCAGTCACCTGCTTTGTGAACCACTGATGTCACCGTTGCCCAGCCATCAGAGCAGGCCCATGGGATTGAAAAGACCACCCAATACCAGTAATCACACAACGGTCTCTGACGCAGGCTGGCCCAGTAGCTGTCCCCGACCCCCATGCCTGCTTTCTGTCATTGGAGAGACCAGTTGCCCTGAGCACAGGGATCTCTGGAGTGCAACAGATTCTAATCGGGAATAAGTCAACACGTTTCCTCTTACGACACGTATGGCCCACACTGAAAAGGCAGAAGAACAAACAGAAATCCCTTCCAGAGACAAAGTCTTCAAATCATGCGGTATTCACACTGGTGCTTCGTTTCTCTTGCTTTTAAGGATCCGGCTGCATTCCCACAACATGCGAGAGACAAACCAAGACGACCCACGTCACACCTGTTAGGTGTGGCGGTCATTATCAAGAGAAACACTGACAAATACAAAACCCAGAAACCAAGTTGTGGCAAGGGTGTGGGGACATTGGAACCCTTGTACGCAGTTGCTGAGAACGTGACTTGTAAGAGACATTATGGCAAACAGTGTGACGGTTCCCCTGAAAATTAAGAATGGATTCCACTACTGGGTATCTGTTCAGAAGAGTTGAAGCCGGGATCTCCAAGAGATGGCCGCAGTCCCGTGTCCATTGCTGCATCTTTCACACCAGCCAAGAGGTGGAAACGGCCGATGCGTGGACAAAAACGAATACATGGTCTGTCCATACAGTGGCATATTATGCAGTCATAAAAAAGAGGTAAATCCTGCTGTACGTGACAGCACGGATGAACCCGGAGGACATGATACAAAGTGACACAAGCCGGCCACAGAGGGACAAATCCTGCACGATTCCACTTGCACAAGGGGATCTAAGATAGTCAAATTCATAGAAGCAAAGAGAATGGTGGTTGCGAGGAGTTGTAGGGAGAGGGAGCGGGGAGAGGAAATAGGCACTTCTGGACAAAGGATATAGTTTCAGCCACGCTGTATAGCATTGTGCCGACAGCTAACAATACTCGATTGCGCACTTAACAAATGTGTGAAGAGGGTGACTTTCCTGTTTGTTCTAGCACAAGAAAAAGAAGATAACCCTTGGGGCGCCTGGGTGGCTCGGTCTGTTACGCATTCGACTCTTGATTTTGGCTCAAGTCGTGATCTCACAGCTCCTGAGATTGAGCCCCGCGTCGGGCTCTGCACTGGGTGTGGAGCCTGCTTGGGATTCTGTCTCTCTCTCTCCCTCTCTCTCTCTCTCTCTCTGCCCCTCCCCCACTCGCACACACACCTCTCCCACTCTCAAAATAAATACATGTTTAAAAAAAGATATCTCTTTATTTACCGAGGAGCTGCAAATTTTCCATCTCAGATGACACAGCTAAGATCGGGTGTCTAGTGTTACCCTGAAAGGCCACTTGAACCACCTGTGCCTTCAAACGCAGCTCAAGCGCAACGTGGATCCCCATGGACCAGGAGGAGAGGCCCTGGCAAGAAAGGAGACCGGGGAGCAAGCGCGGAGCCAGAGTTTCGGGTGTCACTGGGGGGCCTCCGGGCTGCCAATTCTGCTGACTTCAAACTGGACTTGACTGAGGACACTCATCTGTGATCCATGATGGTTCTGCCCCCTGCACGTGCTTGTTGATCCCATACACAGAGGGGGAGAAAGATGGCCACAGGCACATGGGAGAAAGAGACCCATTGGCCTGGGTGCTAGACCAGTGTTTCCCAACCTATGAAACCACGCGTCTTTGAGGGGCCTCTGCATTAACGCAGAGGGCTCAGTGTGGAAAGCAGGCCTTAACCCCAGAGCAAATAAATAGTCCAGATGCTTCCTGGGGGTAGCGTAGTATTGCGGTCAAGAGTAGGACTTTGGAGCTAGACGGCCTCGGTTCAAATCTCAGTTCTGACAGTTTCTCACTTTGCCGTGTCTGTTTGCTCACCTAGATAATAGGGATATGTGGTAATATTTACGTAAGAGTTAGCATATGCGAAGCATGTAAATATTTGATCATTATTACATGCACGTCACAGTTTCCTAATGTCTGTACTATATATAATGTATAGATTATAGATTATAATAAACGAAATACAAATGTATTTTAAAATGTAACTAATCAAAAGTAGTTTATTGTCATTCTGCATTTTCTCAATCAACCAATGCCAAAAAAGTATAATTACTGTCAAGTGAGGGCATCATGATTGATTGGGATGTACAAAATAAAGGATGGCAGGCCTCCTGAATGCACTGCCCCTTGACCGTGGTGTTTCTGCAGCCATTCATCTAGCTGGACCGAGTCTGAGATTCAGGACTTGGTGGGCCCAGCTTCTCATCCCAGCCCCACTCCTCTGTCAGTCATTCACAGAACTTTTATTAGGAACCTAATTATACTAGACCAAGATGAGACACTACCTCTCACCTGTGGAATGGACACCTAACTCCCAGTTTGTTTTGAAAAGTAGACGATTAACATCTGTAAAATCGTCTAGCACCGTGCCTGGCACAGAGAAGATGCCCAATAAATGGCCACTATTTTCCTAACTTGTGAAATGGCAATTGAAAAATGGCCAAGTTATAACTTGCCTAATCTCTTAAATATGAAAAATCACATAAGGTTCCATGGGAGTCACAAGAGGTGAAATGTACCCTGCCCTCTTCAAGCAGGGGCTGGGCAGATTATAATAATTAGATCTCATAAATCAGATCTTACAGGGCTACTGCTGTCCTTTGCGAGAAAGAGCCCAGCACACGGGTACTGGCAGGAGAGACCCTAGACTGGAAATGGAGTTTAATCAGGTGGGAGGGTCAACGTTTAGTTGTAGATATGACTCCCAAAGGGGCTCTGATCTATATCACTATCCTTTAGATAAACATGTGGGCCAAAGAGAGGAGAAGGGGGGGGGTCTGAGTGCTGGGCTGAAGGATGGGAGGATGAAGTGAGGCGGACCAGGAGCATCAATTAACTCCAGGTGCAGAACATCCATTTGTAATCACATCCCTGTGCTTGACATGACATTCCAGCATATGCATAAAGAACACTTCAGTAATGACGATCAAATCCCCCCCCCCCCCCCCGCCACATCAGGCATCAGGGTGACATGACATGTGCCACGAGCTTTCTGGAAGCTAGTTATGCATCTCCCAACCCGGCATGGAGGGTACAGGGGTGAATGAGTTGGACAAAGACCCTACCCTCATGGAGCTTGCAGTCGAGGAGGGGAGACAAATAAACACATGAACATAAAATATAATATCAAGGTGTGGTAAACACTATGAAGCAAAATGAATCAGGGAAAGGGGTCCACGAGTGACACCGTAAATGAGGCCAGACGTAGAAGGGCTGTTTTAAGATGGAGTGGCCAAGAACAGTGTCTCTGAAGAGGTGACTTTTGAACAGAAGGGCGAATGTGGCAGGGGGAGCGAGCCCTGTGAAGGTCTGGGGCAAGTGTTCCGGTCAGATGGCCAGGCAAGTGCAAAGCAGAGGCATAAGTGAGCTGGTGAGACCAGGAACAGTGAGAAGAGCAGCATGGGGGTTGGAAGGAAAAAGTAGAAGAGGTCAGAAAGGGAGCCAAGATACGACCATCTCTTGCCTACACTGCTGTAATAGTCTCCTCAACCGGTCTTCTAGCTTCTGCCCTTGGTCTCCTTCAATCTATTCTACTGCTTCCCAAACTTCGCTGTGCGCTAGAATCACTAGGGGCGCTTGTAATACTTTCCACGACCATGTCACACTTGAAACTGATGTAATCAGAAAGTCTGGAGGTGGATGCCAGACATTAGCATGTTTAATGATCCCCAGGCATCCCCAGGATGCAGTGAAGTTTGGGAATCACTGGCCTGTTCTCAACACTGCAGCTAGAGTTGTTTTGATAAAGCAAGCCTAAAACTATTTGTCCCTCTCCTCCTTCAATCCCTCCAATGGCTTCATGGCACTGAGCATAAAATCAGGCTTTTTCCTGTGGCCTCCGAGGCCCTACGTGACCTGGCTGGCCCTGTTCATCTCCTCGGTGTCATCTGGAGGCGTTCTTCCCCTTGCTTACCGTGCTCCAACCGCTGGCCTGTTTTCTATTCCTCGAACATACTGAGCTTCTCCTGCCTCAGAGCCCTGGTGCCTTGAAATTGGAACACTTTTCCTAATGAGATGTGCAGGGCTGGCTTCCTCTTGCTAATCAGGCTCAGCCCTAATAATATCACCCCCGAGAGGCCTTCCCTGCCTCCTCTAGCTAATTTTGTACACCCGCACACCGTATGGATGCTGTGATATGCCATCCAGACTCTCCTTTAGGAGAACTTATTTCCCCAGCTGCCAGGAATAGTGCCGGCACTTGACCTTGCCTGGAGAGACCACACCTTCTCACGTGTAGCCTGCATGCGGTGACTCATCATCGTTGGTGAAGTAGGACTCAGCCGCCTCACTGCATTTGAAGGGCCTGTCCAGCCACAGCACTCACCAAGGGGCTGACTGAAGCTTTGAGCAGATGTCACAGCCCAGCGTCCCCCTCCATCCAATCTCGCTCCCTGCCATTCTACAAGAGCACTTGATCACAAGAGCATTCCCTACTCTTCTGGCACCCTGATTTCCATGTCAGAGTCCAATATAACTCAAACTGCTAGAGTTGGTGCGAGGAATCTGAGGAAGCACACATGAAGACAGCAACCTGGAGCGACACCAGGGCCCTTTTGCCGGACATAGCTGGCATAGGAATAGCTCTAGCACAGGGGAACAATTCAATTAAGACTCCTACCTGTGAGAACTGGGATGTCATACTCGTGGAAGGAAATTCACTAGCAAGAGTGCAATGGGGTGGCCTTTGCTAAGCACGATTGATGCTTTGGAGAAAGACAACCAAAGACTAGGAGTAATTAATTCGCAGTTAATAGCTAAGTGTGAAAAACAGAGGGCTTCCCTTGTAGAAGGGAAAGGAGTTCTCATCTCTTGTATCCAGAGAGCAGAGAAAGCTGAGGTCCAGGCCTGGAAATGAATCATCGCAGTACCAGAGCCCCCAAAGAAGCCCATACCCTTGACCCGATTTTCGTTAGCTCTGACTGGGAAAGAAGGGGGTCCCAAATCACAGCATGTGGCACCTGAGTTGATGCATCTAAAAATCTGGGATCCTCGGGATTCCCCTGAAACCTCTGCATCTACAGAAGAAGCCCGCTCTTTCGTAAATGTTCCTTCCTTTCTGGAGAGTGAAGCAGAGGCTTCTCCCCTGAAGGTGACTCGTGCTCCATCAGGATCTGCCTCTGCCTCTGCCTCTGCCCCTGCCCACTAGCTGGGATTATGTCACAATAGGACCTGACTGGAGGAAGTGCTGGGCCTCTAAGGGAGGAGAGGGACTTGGCCTCCAAGGAGCAGGTGGGCCTAGTCAGCATGAACCAGGAGGAGTCAGGAGAGTGCACATGGGTCTGAATCCTGAGTGCTCTGGGGCAAGGAAGAGCCAAAGGTCATCAAGTGGCTATGCAGCCAGAGCTGCTCTACATGAGCTGGGTTCTTTCAGATCCAGATGACCTCACTGAACTCTACCTTCAAGAAATTCCTTCAGTGTTACACAAACTATTCAAGGGAAAATAAGATGTACATCCAACTTATTTTATGAAGATATCATAACTATGATATAAAACCTGACAAGTACAGTACAAAAAAATTACATGTCTGGGGCACCTGGGTGGCTCTGTTGGTTGAGCGTCTGACTCTTGATTTCAGCTCAGGTGGTGATCTTGCAGTTTGTGGGATCGAGCCCCATGTTGGGCTCCATGCTGACAGTGCAGAGATGCTTGGGATTCTCTCTCTCCTCTCTCTGCCCCTTCCCCCACTCGTGTGCACTCTCTCTCCCTCAAAATAAATAAAGAAGCATTAAAAAAATATTACATGTTGGGGTGCCTTGGTGGCTCAGTCAGTTAAGCATCTGACTTCGGCTCAGGTCATGATCTCACACTTCATGGTTTCGAGCCCCACCTCAGGTTCTGTGCTGACAGCTCAGAGCCTGCAGCCTGCTTTGGATTCTGTGTCTCCCTCTCTCTCTGCCTCTCCCCTGCTCACACTCTGTCTCTTTCTCAAAAATGAATAAACTTACAAATTTTTTTAAAAATTATGTGTCAATCTTACTCAAAGCCACAGATGTAAAAATCTTAAATACTAGCATACCCAACCCAGCAATATGTGAAAAAAATACATCAGGATCAACTTGGGTTTATCTCAAGAATGCAAAGTTGGTTCAACATTAGAATATTAACATATGCAATTCATTATTAATATAGAGAAAATTAATATTAAATTAACATAAAGGAGAAAAAACACATGATTTTATCAATTGATGAGGAAATTATGTTTGATAAAATTCAAAATATGTTCATGATAAAGCATCAAAACCTCTTCAGTGGCAGAGAGCTTTGTAAATATGATAGTGTTTCAAAAAACCTACCACAAACAATGATGAAACACTCAAATCTTTCACTTTGTGATAAAGAAGACAAAGACTGTCCATTATCACTATTTCTATTCAACATTGTACTGGAATTCCTACTCAGCACAGTAAAGCAAGAAAAAAGAAAAACATAAGGGTTTTAAAGACAGAAACAAAACTATTACTCACAGATGATCTAATTGCATACATTGAAAATCCAAAATTATTACAGATAAATTATTTGAATTAATAAGAATTATCAGGTTTACTAGATTCAAAACAATACTCACAAATCACTTCCATTTCTAGATAAATACAACTTTTAAATATATATCCTTTAAACTAGCATTAAATTAATACAAAACTTGGGATAACTAACAAAAATGTGCAGATAATTGTAAAATAATATTGACAGAAATTGAGGAATATAGAAATAAATGGGGAGATATTCCATGTTCATGGGATGGAAGGTCCTATATTGCAAATATATTAATTCTCTCCAAACCAATCTATAGATTCAATGCCAATTCTACCCAACAGGTGTGAGTGTGTGTGTGTGTGTGTGTGTGCATGTAGAACATGAAAGTTGATTCTAAAAGTTATATGAAAATGCATAGGGCCAAGAATATGCATTGAACAGCACAACTTGGGAGGATTTGTTTTGTTGGATATCGAGGCTTGTTATAAAACTACAGTAATTAAAACAGTGTGGTTACATAGAGTAGTAAACCAAGTGATCAGAATACAAAGCCCAGAAGTAGAACCACACATATATGGACACTTGTTTTATGTAAAAGGTCACTATAGAGCACTAGAGAAAGGATAGCCTTTCTGATAAATGGTATTGGATCAATAGGATATATATTTGGGGAAAAAAATGAAATTGGGCCTGTCCCTCATTGATACACAAAAATCAATTATTATTGTGTTGTAGAGCTAAATGTGAATGGCAAAATAATAAACCTTTTAGAAATTAATATAGGAGATTATCTTTATCAGCTGAAGATTTAAAATAATTTTAAATGGGACACAAAAAGCACCAATGAAGAAAATGTTAAGAAGTTATTTTTATTAAAAGTCCTCATTAGGGGCACCTGAGTGGCTCAGTCAGTTAAGCGTCCAACTCTTGATTTTGGCTCAGGTCGTGATCTCACACTTCATGAGATCAAGCTCTGCATGGGGCTCTGTGCTGGCAACGCAGAGCCTGCTTGGGATTCTCTCTCTGCCTCGCCTTCGGCCCCTCCCCAACTCATGCATATTCTCTCTCTCTCTCTCTCTCTCTCTCAAAAATTAACAAACTTTTGGGGTGCCTGGGTGGCGCAGTCGGTTAAGCGTCTGACTTCAGCCAGGTCACGATCTCGCGGTCCGTGAGTTCGAGCCCCGCGTCGGGCTCTGGGCTGATGGCTCGGAGCCTGGAGCCTGTTTCCGATTCTGTGTCTCCCTCTCTCTCGGCCCCTCCCCCGTTCATGCTCTGTCTCTCTCTGTCCCAAAAATAAAATAAACGTTGAAAAAAAAATTGAAAAAAAAAATTAACAAACTTTTAAAAAAGAGAATTCACTGAAAAATATAAAATATAAATATATAAATCGGATCATACCACTCCCTGCTTAAAACCTTCCAAACTTCTTTGCCAAGCCCATACTTTGTCTAGTACCGCTCTCCCTTGTCCGTTATAACCCAGCTATACTCTAAATGCCTTTCCTACATGTGGGACTTTATACATGTTTTCTGTCTGTCTCTATTCCACTCTTCACTTGACTTGCACTCCCATCTTCTAGATCTCAGCTTAAATGCCTCCTCCCCAGAGAAGCCTCCTTTGACCATCTAATTTAAGTAAGGCTTCACATTATTATCTGTAAACCACCCTTGCCTTTCCTTCATAGTACTTAGTATGTATGCTCATTACATAAATCAGTTATTTTACTTGTTCACACCTTTTTGTCCTATTACACTTAAGTTCCAAATATCTGTTAAATGTGGATGGATGGATGGATGCTGGAAGCCGAGCTATCCCAGCCTGAGTGGCAGGGCCCGGGCCGTGGACGGATTGGTGACTGTGGGGCGGCCCACGGACAGGGAAGCTTCTCGTCCTCCCGCTTTTAGGTAATTCGGCCTTAAAACTACCTGGGGTATTGTCTGTTGGGGAATTGCTCTCGACAGGCCCTCCGGGAAAAGAACCGTTAGGGAAGAAAAGGTTCCTCAAGAAATTGAGCGGCCTTATGTTTAGCCCTCGCCATCCCCGATGGAGACTCCTCTACTTGCAGGAAGGATAGCCTCATGCCGTTGCCAGCAGAGGGGCCTGTAAAGGAGAGACATAGATTTGAAAGCCTCACTCCGGCAACTAAGGAGTGTCTCTGGGCACAGGTGACTTCAACCCTAGGCCCACCCGGCCCCCCGGAGGCAGGCATTCCAGATGATGGCTGAACCTAGTCGGTTAAGCTATAGAATGGTTCACTGGTCCCTAGGTGCATTGTCTCTCTGAGAATGTGTGAGGCGTGGGTTTCTAAGGCTTTTGCGGCCCCTTCCTGGCACCTGAGACCGAGGCAGACACATTGTTCTTCTGCCTCATGTGGTCAGGAGGTCACGTCCCTGTCACTGTTCCACTAGAGGTGTTGAGAAACGGAGGGCCTTTCACGAGAACAGCAAAGCAAATGCTTTGTAGATTATAGATAAACGCAGATGCATAACGGAATAATGTAAGAAATTAATCAATAAGCAAAGGGTATGCGGGAAAGTTTGGGGAAAATCGCCATGTTATTTCTTAAAGGTTGTAGGTAATGTTAGAAAAACACAGATGATGTATGCTACAAGGAAATCACTAGCAAATATAATGCCACATTTGCTACAATAAATCGGCCAATTCAACACACTGCTTTTGTCTGTGTCCATTTTTATTTTAGTTTTAGTTTTTTATTTTAGTTTTTTATTTTCTAGTTTTTTATTTTAGTTTTGTTTTATTGTCACCGACGCCGTTCTTCCTTCGGGAACCCCTGCTTGCTGGAGCTGGTCTCCAGCAGATGGATGGACGTACAGATGGATAGATGGATGGATGGGTGGATGGATGGGTGGATGGATAACTGAAAGGACAACATAGTCATCTCCTAATCCAGAATTTGCTCTTCATATCTGATGAAAGCTCTCCATTTCGAGACCCTAAATTCAACAATTTTCTTTGGATATCTTTTCAGGTGTGTAAAGGATCATTTATTTATTTTTTACCCACTCATCTATTCAATTATTCAATATTCAACAAATGTTTTTGAAGAGGCTATTCAAGCCATTGAATGAGCAGATTTATAACTGAAAAAAAGAGACGTGAAGGGCACAGTGAAATTCTTACATACATATACACTTAAAGGCCCCATAGAAATATGATTTAGAGGAGAAGTTTTCTATGCTTCAGCTGTGGCTTTCTTGGCAGTTGAGAGAGTGAAAGATGGCAACATGCTCTGTAACATCAACAACTTTTTATTCCCAAATTTGCAAATGAGTCATCAGTTACTTCTGTCAATTTTCTCAAGTATCATATAACAGCTGTAGTTGGGAAATTACATTGTTTACTGAGTCAACTACTGTTTCCGGTGATTGTCTGAAAGTGGTGTGTGAACAGTTTTGGAAACATCTTCTGAGTTATTCTACTTCTTTATTAGGCGCAGAGAACAGTTAAGAGAAATTAAGATGTGTGGTGGTTGTAAAACACGACTGCAAATTCTTTGACACTCTTCCCATTGAGATATGGGGTTCGTGCCCCCTCTCTTTGAGTGTGGGTGGGCTTCCAACTTCTTTGACAATTACAGTATGGCAGAAGTGACTCTGTGTTCCAAGGCTAGGTCACAAAAGTCTATGTAGATCCTGCCTGGCTCTCTTGAAACATTTGCTTTCTTTGGAAGCTCCGTATCAGGATGCTCTCTTTTAGAAAACAGATATCTTATCATAGGAGATCCAAGCCATAGTGATAGGGCCACGTGGACATACTCTGGTCAACAGTCCCAGCTGAGCCTAGCCTTGAAGACATTGCAGACTAGGTGTCAGATGTGAGTGAGGAACCCTTCCAGCGAGTGCCAATCCCCAGCTGTTTAAGTTACCTGCTTATGTGAGTCTTCCCAGCTAAGGCCCCAGAAAATGTGGAACATTCCACTGTGCCCTGTCCAAATTCTTGACTCACAGAATCCTTGAGCATAATAGATGAATGATTGGCATTACACAGGGTGGTTTGGGGTAGTTCTCTACGCAAAGATAGTAATCGCAACAGAATGACAAAATGAGAAGTTTGGTTAAAGTGCTGAAAGATGGCAACATCTTAATATGGAATGTTGCAAGGTGAATGAATAAATAAGTACAGGCACTATAAAAAGATTCACAAGGCAGACTGAGAATGATAGCTTAGAAGCAATAGTCTCACTCTCAAGGTTAAATTTTTGGACAATGTCCCTGGGTTATGTGATTATTAGTATTTGACCCATAATTTAGGAAGAATCCAATGCCCTCCTATTATATTAATTATCCAAAGGTCAGTGTTCTGACATCCTCAGGCATCTGGAACATAGCCATTGACCTAGAAATGAAGAAGATATGTAGCCATAAAACAAACAGACAAATAAGAAGGGTTGATGAATAAATAGAAGGATGGATAGAATAAATAGAAGGAACGATGGATAAATACAAGGAAGGATAGGTATAGCAAGTGTAGTGATAAAGCAAGTGTAGTAAGAGGTTAATGATAAAATATAGATATATGGGTGTGTATTATATCCACTGCTGTATAACAAATAACTCCGAAAACACAGTGCCTTAATCACACCTTTATTATTTCAAAGTTTCTGTGATCAGAAATGTGGGCATGGCTTAGCTGGGTCTTCTGGATCAGTCTCTCACAGCGTTGCGATCAAGGTGTCACCAAAGCTGCAGTTTTTTTAAGGCTTGACTAGGGGGTGGGCCAAGTTTACACAAGAGATCATTGGCTGGATTCAATTCCTCACACGCTGATGACCACGGGCCTCCCTCAGTTCCTTATCACATGGGCCTCTCCATAGGTTGGCTCACAACATGGCAGCTGGCTTCCCTCAGAGTGACACAGTGATGGAACAAGAGAGCAGTAGTAAGACTGAAGTCAATCTTCTGGAACCTAATCTTGAGAGTGACACCTCATCACTGTGGCTATATTCTCTTCATTAGAAGCAAGGGATTAGGTCCACTCCACCCTCAAGGGGAGGGGATTACACAAAGGCCTCAGTACCAGAATGTGGGTATCATTGCATGGTTGGCGGGTGGGGGGGCGGGGCTTCTGTAAAGGCTACAACGTCCTTCATGAGTCTGCTGTAAAATGAACATTTTCATTATAAAATATTTGGGGAAATTATTTTATATATATCAATCTCCAAATCTGTGTTCTCTACTCTGTGGGAAGCCATAGCAAACCTCAGGCTTTAATGTGATTATACAAATTAAGGCACCAGCTTAGAAGCGTTAAGGCATACAGACAAAGAGAAAAGTGAGAGCTTGAGAGAGAAAAAAGAAGGAAAATGCTATCTGGGGCCGTGTAGTGCTGTTTTTTTTTTTAAGTTTATTTATTTATTTTAGTAATTTCTATATCCACTGTGGGGCTCAAACTCACAACCCTGAGATCAAGAGTCCCACGTTCTTCCAACAGTAAGCCAGTGGCCCTGGGGCATGTCGTGTTGGAGCAAGAAATTCCTGAGCTCACTGTTCCTGAGAATGTAGATGAAATAGAAAACACAGCATTCGAAACCTTTATACATAGTAATAGATTTAACCCACACGACGAAACAACGAGGAAGGTGATATTATTATCCCCATTTACGGATGAGAAAATTGGGGCACAGGATTTTTTCCCAAGGTCATAATGTCAGTCTTAAATCATCAAAAGGAACTCATATTCACCCTTTTAAAAAGGCAAGGAGCACGTCCTGTGCCTTAGAACGATTTCCAGCTGAAAGAATTCAAATCAAAAGCATTCCTGAGCTGAAGGCCATAAACTTGAGTTATCTGAAATGTCCCCTTATAAGGACCAGCAACATTCTGTTGCTTCCCCAAAGAGACCTTCACTGACCTATGAAGATTCCATTCTTCCTCCTTGAACCCCTGGCTTTGTGCTCCAGAATCCTTGCAGTCCTGGCAACCCACCAGGCCTGTGATCCCTACCCAGGGATGTGAGATAAAATACAGGACTCGGGTTAAATTGGAATTCAGATTAACAACAAATACATTCTTAAAGTGTAGGCATATTACATGGGATGTACATGAAAAAGGGTTCATTGTATATCTGAAAGTCAACTTTAGGCACCCAATAACTTGGTCTGCTCATCGTACCACCACATCCCTAAGCAGAGCTCTCCTGCCCAAGCCCCTGAACCTCCCACGCCCCCTCTCTTTGATTCCCCCAGGACTTTCCAGCTTCCACCTTCCAAGCCCAAAGGAAATGAGAAACTGGGGAGTTTCGGCTCCAGCTGCCAGAGGCTAGAAAGGGCCGGGGGAATTGCTTCTGGCATCCACAATTAGCCCTGGGAGCACATTTTCCCATAGAAACAATGATCCTAATGGTGGCTGGCTCCCTAGTGCTATGGGCCCTATAGTCCAGCCATATTCTTGGTTAAATAGGCTTTTGTGGACTGGCCTGGGAACCTTCTCACCATTTGTAACATTGTTTCCCTGGGAAAAATGCTTCTGGAGTTCCAAACAACCGACTTACAAACAAACTTTTGGAACAAAATGCATTGGTAAGTTGGGGAAGCCTGTAGCCTCTTCCAGAGTCATTCAAAGGCCTGTGACTTCACTCCAAGATGTTAGCAACGTTTAGGACTACTTAGCATACCAAAGGGAGGCCACTGGATTTGCCAAAGAAACTTTAATAAGCAAACAGACAGGATTGACAGAGCCATAATAGACGAGCTGACTCCGAGTTCGATTGGCTTCATAGGCCAGCATTTACATTGAATGATTTCCCTTAATCAAACACATGCCTTATCTGGACAGCCAGGACACTTATCCCACTAAGTGGGTGGTTATTAGGGAGATGGCAGGTACTCTGTATCTAATTGTACATTTAGCACCCTTTCACAGACACCAGAGGAAAGACAAGCTTATTTTTTCCCTCCATTGTCTGATACTTTCAATGTTTCATGGGTTCGTTCACCTTGATGAAAACAGAGCAATTATTCAGCTTTCATCTGCTTCTTTGAGAGGCATATGGGAAATTCTGCTTTCAGGAATAAAATGTTAATTTGGAAAAAGGACTCCAAGGCATTCTGAGAGGCCGTCTCCCATATTGCCGAAATTACATGCACAGCAAATGCGGCAGGGTGGTTACTTAGGAGACTAAAACAGGAGGAATAAAATGTATACAGATACCTCATTTCTCATTAATTATTATTTGAAATGAAATGTAATGCCAGGAGCTATAGGGTGCCAGAAGTAGAAGAAGGAAATACATCATCATGTATTTAAAAACCTTTACAGAATATAATAATAATGAGGAAATTATTACACTACTCATCTTCCAGAAGCACTGTAGCCACCTGTTCACGCCTTTATTAATCACCAAGTTTCTTCCTTAACACTGCATGGCAAAGATCATTAAAGGGAAGAATACAAAAATGGAGGTGCTAAGAAATAATGTATTTCGCGGAGCAAAAGTATATTAAAATGCATCATTTTAATTAAGACTTTCACTAGTAGAGAAAGTCATATTTTAGGTCTGGTTTATAGCAACCTATAATTTGACTTAAAAGAATAGCAATGCATATTAGTAATTATTATTGTTGATATTATTAATTTGTTCTAAAATTAGCTCTAAGAGATTCTTTTTTTTTTTTTTTTTTTCCTCATCTGAGCGGCAAAGCGATCACCACCGTGAGAGTGGATTCACCGCCTTAGTTCAGAAGGAGACATTCAAGTCTGGGCTATACACAGTGGGAAGGCACCGCGTTTCTCAAGGGAAGGGTGCAGCAAAGCCTGGTCCCCATGTCCCCGTAGGCTCAGTCCCTACCCAGGTAATGTGTGTGGCCCTCGTGGTTCCTGGGGGGACACTGGTGGCACAGGGTATATCGACAAATGCCTACTTAAGGGTGCTGAGAAGGAAAGTTGTCACCGCACTCTGTTCAGGTTTTGACAAGGGCATTTTCTGGAGCACGTGACCCTGGGCAAGTCACTTGATCTCCCTCAGACTCAATTACGTTCTTTTTCCGTTTTTGCAAAACCTTTCCAAATTTCGTTGAAAGTTTCCCAAAGGTCATGGTTACTGTTACTTTTGAAATTGTGAATCTGGAAACGGTTTACTAACAAAAGTCATTAAGATGATATGTTCCAGCAATAATTAGCATATAAACCCTAAATTGCTTTCTAGGTAGAATTGTGAGGACCCTAGCTATCATTGCTTTTCACAGACTTGATTTTTATTTTATTTTTAAATGAACACAACATGGGGCGCCTGGGTGGCGCAGTCGGTTAAGCGTCCGACTTCAGCCCGGTCACGATCTCGCAGTCCAGGAGTTCGAGCCCCGCGTCGGGCTCTGGGCTGATGGCTCGGAGCCTGGAGCCTGTTTCCGATTCTGTGTCTCCCTCTCTCTCTGCCCCTCCCCCGTTCATGCTCTGTCTCTCTCTGTCCCAAAAATAAATAAACGTTGGGAAAAAAAAATTAAAAAAAAAAATGAACACAACGTGAAATCGACATTTGGGGACACAGAGTTCTATGAATTTCAACATATGCATAAATTTGAGTAACTCCCACCGCAATCGGGATATAGAACAATTCCGTCACCCCATAAAACTACCCCACCATCTCTTTGTAATGTGTTCTCCATCGGTACAGTTTTATCTTTTCAAGCTTGTCATACAAACGGAATCATACAGTACATGACCTTTTGAAATTGGCTGCTCTCACTCAGCATGCCTTTGAGGTTCATCCAAATTGTTCTTATCAGTAAATCGCCCCTTGGTATGGCTTTGTGACAGTCCATGGTATGAATGTACCACAACTTGTGTAACCAATCCCCCACCGAAGGAAACTTGAGTTGTTTCCAGTTTGATGGTGTTTCCAGTTGATTCCTCAGGTGATTGTGAATAGACCCCCTAGGCGTTCACACGCAGGTTTTTGCGTGAACGTGACTTTTCATTTCTCTAGGGAAGGGCGATTGCTGAATCCTATGGTAAGTACATGTTTAACTTTATAAGAAATTGCCTGGTTTTCAGTGTGGCTCCACCATTTTGCATCCCCAAGCACCCCCCTAGCAACGTCTAGGAATTGCAGTGGCTCTCCCTCCATCCATGCCAGCACTTTGTATTGTCCATAGTTTTTATTTTAATCATTTAATAGGGTTGTAATGGTATTTCATTGTTGTTTTCTTTTTTTTTTTTTTTTAATTTTTTTTTCAACGTTTTTATTTATTTTTGGGACAGAGAGAGACAGAGCATGAACAGGGGAGGGGCAGAGAGAGAGGGAGACACAGAATCGGAAACAGGCTCCAGGCTCCGAGCCATCAGCCCAGAGCCTGACGCGGGGCTCGAACTCAAGGACCGCGAGATCGTGACCTGGCTGAAGTCGGACGCTTACCCGACTGCGCCACCCAGGCGCCCCTCATTGTTGTTTTCATTTACATTTCACTAATGTCTAATGATGTTGAACATCTTTTCACATTCTTATTTTCCATCTGTATATCTCCACTGGTGATGCGTCTGTGGAAGTAATTTGTCCATTTTTTTTTTAATTTTTTAATGTTTATTTTGGAGAGAGAGAGAAAGAGAGAGAGAGAAACAGAGCGTGAGTGGGGGAGGGGCAGAGAGAGAGGGAGGCACAGAATCCGCAGCAGGCTCCAGGCTCCAAGCAGTCAGCACAGAGCCCGACGCGGGGCTCAAACTCATGAACCACAGGATCATGACCTGAGCTGAAGTTGGACGCTTAACCAGCTGAGCCACCCAGGTGCCTCTGCTCACTGATTTTTTTTTAAATTAGGTTGCTTGTTCCCTTAATGTTGATTTTTGAGAATTAAATATGAATTCTGCATACAAATCCTTTGTCAGATATGTGGTTTACCAATATTTTCTCCCATTGTGTGATTGCCTTTTTATTATCTTGACAGTGACTTTGGCAGAGCAAAATTATTTAATTTTGATGACGTGTAATTTATCATGCTATTCTTGTATACAGTATGTTTTTGGTGTCATGCCTAAGAATTCTTTGCCTAAATTCAGGTCAAAATCTTTCTTTTTTTTATTTTAGAGAGAGAGAGAGAGAAAGAGCTCAATCTGGGGAGAGGGGCAGAGGGAGAGAGAGAGAGAGAGAGAGAGAGAGAGAGAGAGAATCTTAAACAGGCTCCACCCTCAGCTGGGGTGATGACTTGGGCTGAAACCAAGAGTCAGACATTCAACTGACTGAGCCACCCAGGCGCCCCCAAAACCTCTTTTGAAAAAGTTTTGCTGCCTTAGGTTTTACATTTGGGTCTATGATATATTTTCAGTTAATTTTTGTATCAGTTAATTTTTGTATAAAGTATGAAGTTTAGGTCCAAGTTTATTGTTTTGCCTGGGGACGTCCAGCTGCTCCAGCACCGTTTGTTCAACAGGCGATCCTTCCTCCATTGAGCTGTTTCTGTCAAAAGTAAATTTCTTTGTCAAATTTGTCAAATTTGTCAAATTTCTTTGTCAAATTTTCTTTGTCAATTTTCTTTGACAAATTTCTTTGTCAAAAGTAAATTGGCATCATCATCTTTTGCCTAGACCAGGGATTAGCAAACAAACTACGGTCTTCATTACGTATTATCTATCTATGGCTGCTTTTGTACTACAAGAGTAGAGCTATATAGTTGTGAGAGACACCACAACTCTTTTCTATTGGGCCATTAACGCAAGTCTGGCCCCTAACAGAAGAAGTTTGCCGTCCCCTGGTCTAGGCTACTGCAGCAGCTGAACTGTCAGGCTATGACCTTGGCAGTTCATTCTGGGTTGCTTGGAGAATGAGCAGGGGCTGAGGGTTCCCCCTTCTCCTAGAAGAGAAGAGGCTGCTCTCTCTCTCTCTCTCTCTCTCTCCCTCTCTCTCTCTCTCACACACACACAAAATAAATAAATGAACATTTTTTTTTTAAAGGTGGACTACAAGGGAGGCATGTTCTTCTTACTGAGACCCAGTAGTGCTCTGGCCCTTGGCTCACTCCTTCATGGGATGACAGGGGAATGGAGGGTCTGTGCCCTTTTTTCCTGGCTGTCCTGGAAACTTGTATTTTCTTTA
Source organism: Herpailurus yagouaroundi (assembly GCF_014898765.1). Lineage (NCBI taxonomy): Eukaryota > Metazoa > Chordata > Mammalia > Carnivora > Felidae > Herpailurus > Herpailurus yagouaroundi. The sequence continues at coordinate 3,504,121 of NW_024420310.1, forward strand.
GTAATGCCCATTCTTTAACCCATGCTAGGTGGCTTTGTGAAATTTATCCGGAAGGCAAGTGCCTAACAGCTGACAACCCTGAATAGACTCATCTTGCACACCAGCTGGGACCCCAAAGGGATCCAGCTAGCACAACAGCCTCCTAACTGACCTCCTTGCATCCAGATTGACTCTCCTCCAATTCATTTTTCACACTGTTGCTAGACTGGGTCTTTCTAAACAAACCTATTGTGTCACCCACCTTCCCCCCCACCCCCCGCCAATCCAATTTAAAACACTTCAGTGACTTCTTATTGGTCCTAAAATAAACCGAAATCTTTAACACGGCTTCATAAAACCCAACGTGATCTGGCCCCTGCCTTTCTCTCCAGTTTTGTCTCCTACCGTTCTTTCCTCTCTGAACTCCAGCCACACAAACGAGGATTTAGTTTATCTCAGTGAATGTTTCACATGCACTTGAAAAGAATATTTCTTCTGCTGTCATTAGTGTTCCATAAAATGTTGATTAATTCCTCTTGGCTGATAGTGCTGTTCAGTTCTACATCCTAGATTATTTTTTTCTACTAATTCGATCATTTACTGAGAGAAGAGTTTTTTTTTTTTAAATATATGAAATTTATTGTCAAATTGGTTTCCATACAACACCCAGTGCTCATCCCAACAGGTGCCCTCCTGAATACCCATCACCCACCCTCCCCTCCCTCCCACCCCCCATCAACCCTCAGTTTGTTCTCAGTTTTTAAGAGTCTCTTATGCTTTGGCTCTCTCCCACTCTAACCTCTTTTTTTTTTTTTTTCTTCCCCTCCCCCATGGGTTCCTGTTAAGTTTCTCAGGATCCACCTAAGAGTGAACACATATGGTATCTGTCTTTCTCTGTATGGCTTATTTCACTTAGCATCACACTCTCCAGTTCCATCCACGTTGCTACAAAGGGCCATATTTCATTCTTTCTCATTGCCACATAGTACTCCGTTGTGTATATAAACCACAATTTCTTCATTCATCAGTTAATGGACATTTAGGCTCTTTCCATAATTTGGCTATTGTTGAGAGTGCTGCTATAAACATTGGGGTACAAGTGTCCCTCTGCATCAGCACTCCTGTATCCCTTGGGTAAATTCCTAGCAGTGCTACTGCTGGATCATAGGGTAGGTCTATTTTTAATTTTTTGAGGAACCTCCACACTGTTTTCCAGAGTGGCTGTACCAGTTTGTATTCCCACCAACAGTGAAAGAGGGGTCCTGTTTGAGAGAAGAGTTTTGAAGTCTCCAATTATACATATGGATTTGTCTACTTTTCTTTTTCTGTCAGTTTTTGTTTCATATATTATAAACATCTGCTGTTGGTGCATACACATTTTAGATTATTATTTCTTCTCAGTGAATTGACCCTTTTACCATTTCACAATGGCCCTCTTTATCCTTGGTAATCGTCCTCATTCTGAATTCTAATTTGTATGAAATTCATTTATCTACTCCAGCTTTCATTGGGTTAATTATGAATGGCATATCTTTTTACATCCTTTTACTTTTTTTAAAGTAAGCTCTATGCTCATTGTGGAGCTTGAACTCATGACCCCAAGGTCAAAAGTCACATGCTGTACTGACTGAGCCAACCAGGCACCCCTATATCCGTTTACTTTTTATCTAGCTATACTGTTATATTTCAGGTGAGTTTCTTGTATACAGCCTATAGTTGGGTCCTGTGGGTTTTTAAGTGTATTCTGAAAATTTCTATCTTTTGTTTCATGTTTAAACTGTCTATATCTAGAGGCGCCTGGGTGGCTCAGTCAGTTAAGCGTCCAACTTCAACTCGGGTCATGATCTCATGGTTCGTGAGTCCAAGCCCCACGTTGGGGTCTGTGCTAACAGCTCAGAGCCTGGAGCCTGCTTCGGATTTGTGTCGCCCTCTCTCTCTGTCCCTCCCCCACTTGCGCTCTGTCTCTCTCTCTCTTTCTCTCTCTCTCTCTCAAAAATAAATAAACATTAAAAGAAATTTTATTTATTTTTTTTTTATTTTATTTTTTTTTTGTTTGTTTTTTTATTTATTTTTTTTTTTTTAAATTTTTTTTCAACGTTTTTTATTTATTTTTGGGACAGAGAGAGACAGAGCATGAACGGGGGAGGGGCAGAGAGAGAGGGAGACACAGAATCGGAAGCAGGCTCCAGGCTCCGAGCCATCAGCCCAGAGCCTGACGCGGGGCTCGAACTCACGGACCGCGAGATCGTGACCTGGCTGAAGTCGGACGCTCAACCGACTGCGCCACCCAGGCGCCCCCATTAAAAGAAATTTTAAACCATTTACATCTAAGGTAGCTGCTGATAGATTTGAATTTGGAGCTACCATTTATTATTTGTTTTCTCTATTTTTCATTCATATGTTGCCACTCTCTGCCTTCTTTAGTGTTATTCGAACATTAGTAATGCATATTAATTCATCTATTGTGTTTTTGATTATATATCTTTGACTAGTTCTTTTTTATTATTTGTTGTTCTAGCAATTACAATGCACATATGGACCTCTCATGTTCTACTTAGAATCAATGTATTAGCACTTCAAAGGAATATAGAAATCTTACCACTCTATCAGCCCCTTTCCCTCCCCTCACTGGATGTTGTAATTGTGTTATGTGTTACATCTTTTACATTACAATTCAATCAGACAATGTTATAACTTTTGATTTCAACTTTCGCATATGCTTTAAGAACTCAAGATGCAAATCACCTATTATAATTACCAAGATATTTACTATTTATGTTGTTCTTCTTTCATTCTTGATGTGCCAGTTTCCTTCTGGTATCATATCCCCCACCCCGAATTCTTGGCTGATAGTTCTTTTCTTTTAGCACCTTGAAAAAGCTTTACATTTTCTTTCTGGCCTAAACAATTTCTGGTTAGTGTCAAGCATTCCCTGAACAGTAGTATGGTGGTGGCAGCTGCTAGCTTGGGTTATCGCATTTTCATAGATTTGAGTAGTAAGAAGATAGCAAGTTTGAATGAAGTTAGATAGTTGATGACTATTTCTTGAGCCAGAACTAGAAGTTTTCTCCTGGAACCCTCTCTGGGTTCCAGGCTACCATGAGCCCAGGGATGGAAATATAGAAGGAAAGAAACTGGTAAAGTGACCATCAATTTGTTGATACTTCAAATTCTGGTTTTCCTCTTCAATCTGCCTTCTACAATTTACTTCTCAGAGTCCTCAAATAGATACTCCATATATTCTGTCTAAATTTTACGGCTACAGTCAATAGGAGAGACAGGGTGGAAAGTGGTTACTCTATCTTACCTGAAACCAGAACTCACTCAGCCTCAGTTCTGCGACTTGAGAACTGAAGCCATCTAAAGGCACACAGCTTAACTGGATTAAGATCATGATTTTACCATTCCATGAAATTCTACTGAGGAGGGTGAAACTGTATATACCTATGTTTTTCCAGGGACTTCCTGAAAATTCATTTATTTGAAAAAAAAAAAAGGACAAAAAAGGGCAGCTAACTCTCATCAGAGCTTAAAAACCCTCACATCACTGTGTCCACCAGTTCCAAAGTATTAATATATCACAAACTATGTCTAACACTAATCATGTTTTAGCATTGATTTATCTACCTTAAATCAGACTTTGCTTGATCAACAGATTATTTTGGTGGCTTTTTTTTTTGAAGTTGACAGTTAACGGACCTTACCCCAAGATAATCTTGATGGACCAAGGTAGCAATCAAAACCCCTTAACAGGGGCGCCTGGGTGGCGCAGTCGGTTAAGCGTCCGACTTCAACCAGGTCACGATCTCGCGGTCCGTGAGTTCGAGCCCCGCGTCGGGCTCTGGGCTGATGGCTCAGAGCCTGGAGCCTGTTTCCGATGCTGTGTCTCCCTCTCTCTCTGCCCCTCCCCCGTTCATGCTCTGTCTCTCTCTGTCCCAAAAATAAATAAACGTTGAAAAAAAAAATTAAAAAAAAAAAAACCCTTAACAATACTTTCTACTTTCACAAAAATAAAACAGTTAAGACAGATCACTGAATAAAGATCTCAATAAGAGTTTATGCATCACAAACAAGAGTCATAAAAACTGTCCAGTTCATTTCCACATACCGACCTTTACTAAGTAGGAAGTTTCCTGGATCTCCCTCCCAGCATGCTGAATGAGAGGCTTCTACATTTGTTTTGCTTTGTTACTCACGATATGGAAAAGAATGCAATTTTATTTTTATATGTCTGTTTTTTTCATTCAAGAACTTTCCTATATTACAGTCATGTGATTAACTCCTCCTGGGCCTCTCCCAAGCTCCCAGACACCCACCACAAAGCACATGTTAACTTCCCTTCCCTTCTTTATCAAACCAATGTTCCTTGTTTCTATATATGCAAATTTATCACCTCTTTTGCAGAGAAGCAAACCATAATTATTGTCTGCATGAATTGTAAATGCCACACACTGGCGTGTTAATATAGGTATGTGTGTAATTAAATATGTCTGAGCTAAAGGAGGAAAAATAACCTGTTCAGATCTTATTCCAATTTATTTACAGGTAATCATGTTTGTTCTTTTTATTTTGCTTAATTTCCCAAAGGCTCTTTTCTCTCCGTTTTGCTTTTCATTGTAAAGCAGACTGACATTGGGTTTTTAAAAATTATTGTGTCAATATCATGTCATATGCATGGTGTAATCAGGAAGTGAGGCACTGTGATTTTCAAATCTGTGTCTTTAAGATTTTGCTTTGCATTTTAGAAATATTCACTGTAGTTTTAACTGTCATGTTGCAGTTTCCTTCTCCTCTCCACCTTCATTTCACTATCCCAAAGTCTCCATTCCTGCTTGAACACCCACTCCACTCTCTGTTTCTGACTTGAGGCCCCTCACTCTCTAATTACCCCTATCAGGAATGACTCACATTTTCTCACATGGAGATTCATCTCTGATCAAGTATTCAGAGATAAGGCTATCTACACTAGAATTCTGCTTGAGGGGAAATCACAGTGGGGAAAGGACTTGTCTAATTCTACGGTGGGGGGGGGGGTGGTGGTGCTTTATTTATATCTATTCTCTGGGCTTCTTATTAAACAAATTCACAGAGCTCTTCTGTATAATATTTGTGTTTCCTGTTTACAAATCACTTTGATATGCATTTGATCTTTACAAATCTTGACTGCTTGAGACAGAGAACATCATTGCTCTCCTTGAACAGATTAGGAACCTGAGGCTCACCCAAGAAAGGGGGCACTATGGGCTTTGTGCTAAACTAGTGTTGGGGAGGAAGAAATTTCTTCTGTTCTTTAAAGTCATTCTGGTTGGACTGAGAATCAAATTTGCATGAGGCAGATTCACAAGAGAAAATCAAATTTGGTTTCCTATGCAGGGGGAACTGACACAGAAGTGAAATGTCAAAGACAGTCAGGCAACATGAGGCTTATATGACATCCTGAGCTAAGGAGAGGGGTAAGAGTCTGGGGATACAAAGGGGAGGGAGACTATTAGCAGAAAGTTGAGAGGAGATGTTCAGAAAACACAGATTGCTCTGTTATGAAGATAAGTTTCTTAGGTAAAGAAAATCTGTTCATAGCTGTCTTCCTGGTACAGGCTCTCCCTTCTAATAT
>NW_024420310.1:3509810-3565915 GCF_014898765.1 Herpailurus yagouaroundi
TCTTAAATCTGCTGGGTTTTGATTGCTTTTAACTCAAAAATAATTTCACACCAAAGTGGCCCATCTTGGGGAAGCCTACCCTTGGACTCTATACTAGGCAGCTTTCCCATGATTGCTTATTTATTTATCCATTCATTTATTTACTAAATAAATATCTTCCGCACTCTTAGAATGTTCCAGTTTCTATGCTAGGTGGTAGGACCAGCTCCTGTGTTTCTCCCCGACTCCTGAAGCAGACAGATAAGACAATTTCCTTTATGATGTAGGCAACAAAATTCTTTTTATTTCCAGATCAAGCCCAACCATATCTCAGCCCAGTCCAAGCTGAATTAGAAATTAATGAAAGCAAGCAGAAATAGCAGCAAACCAGGGCTCAAGAGATATTATGTAGCAAACCTGACTCGGCCTTTAAGTCCAAGTATGGCTTTAGACAAATCCTTTCCCCCTCTCTGGGCCTCAGTTTCTCCATCTTTAAAGAGAAGTGGTAGACTAAGGGCCTTAATAGTCCTAAGGATCTGCCTTTAAAGATTCATGTTAATTGGCTTTTACTATCTATTCTAAGATACACTAAGGCAGTGACTCTCTGTGGGAGAGGGGGTACATTCCCCAAGGTGAGGGTGTGTCAGATTCTCGGAGTGTGTGGAATTTGAAAAGGCACTCTTAATATTATAGCTGAAGATTTCAACAAGGGGGGATAGTGCAGAACGCAAAGTTTATGTAGTCTTCTGGACTGGTGAGAACGGAGAGCAAAGTCGAGTTAGTATGGGGGTGGGACGATAGGTGGGCTAGTGCGCTCTCTGGTGACCTAAAGGGCCCGTGGGTTTTAAGAAATCCAGGATCCTCTGCGTGACTTGTAGGAGTGGCAAACAGGGCTGTTTACACGTCACTTTCACGGGTTTTTATTCCCCCTCCATCAGTCGTCACTTTGGTTCACATTCCCTCTGCCAGCCTCATCTGTAGCTTTTGTCTATCTAGCATTTATCTGTCCATATCTTTCTGCCATATTCTTGCACCCTGCTAGACCTGAAGTAGCGATTTTCCCGATTTGCCTGAGAAAACAGTTACGAGCTAAATGATTGTGCTTTTCAAGCCTCTTCTACTAGAAGCCCACCAATTATCATTGATCAAGGACTTTCATTAAGTGCATCGTTAAGCAAACCCTATTCTTTAACACCCCCGAAATCTGTCTCTCCCAGAAGAAGGGAGCAGGGGGAAAGCCCAGGGCAATTCTGTTGGCTGAGTTCTTCACACAAATGTGAAGGCGGCATAAGGCCCTTCATCTCGATAGGACCGCTCTCGTCTCCACACGAGCACGTAACTGGCAGTGACATAAATCGATTTTGTACGGATTAACACAGGCTTCCATGCAGAAGACAGGCAGGGTTCCTGGTGACTTCCGTCTGAAGAAAGCTCCCAATTTCTTTTCTCGCCCCCCTTTCAAATCAAATAAATGCAGGAGCTTGGAGCTGAAAGTCTCCTGGGTGCTAGCGAAGCGCTGTTGAGCGAAGCAACTTGGCACGCACCGCTGAAGTCTCCTTGCTCCCAGAAATGCCACTTGAGCCACCTTCCCAACCTCCACCTTCGTGGCACCCCTTTGAAAAGCCATTGTTTCGATTTCAACTGCTAACTGTGGCCACTGACTCCTCATTTACCCCTTTGAAGCCCAGCGAAAAGGAGAAGTCGGAGGGAGGAAAGACCCGGGCAGAGCCACCCAAGAGCAAACATCAAAATGCCGGCACCCTGCGTGTGTTTCAAAAAAAGTCAGGGAAACCTGGCGGGAGCCAATAGCGTGTGTTTCTTATTCCTAAAACTCCAGCAGGCTTCACTCTGCCCAGACCAACTTTTGAAATGGAAAGGAGAAAAAAGAGGGGATGATTAACAAAGAAGAGAAGCCATGCTTAGATGATGATTTCATTTCCCAGACATGCCTTTCCTGCCTCATTAATATACCTCTGGAGTGGATGAAAGTACTTGGCATCCAAAGCAGGTAGTAATGGCCCATCAAGAGATCCCAGGTCAGCTTCCTAATGCCTTATCAAAGGTTTATTGAAGAATGCAGTCATCTTGCTACTCTCACTGGTTCTAAAGAGTTACATGAAGACAAATGAAATGCCCCTTTCCTTCACGCGTTTTGTCCTCAACCATTTCTGACACTATCTTTCATGTATAAATCATACTTTTCTGATAGCGTTTGGCTGGGTCTCTCATATTAACAACGGGATCAAGATAAGGCCAGAGGTCTGAGTAAATGTGTTATGTTCATTTAAAGATGCAGAGACATGTTCACAGCATATTAAACCCCAGAGAGCAGTGGGCTGTGTGTGTGTGCTGCGATTTTACTCGTGCTGGAACTTGGGATTTGTATACGGTAAATATATCATTGGAACTCTCTATCTAGACATAGTTAAGACCAAGACCACATTATTAGCACCAATAACATGGAAAAGCTGTTCTTACCAGAGGTGTTGTTTAACCCAAGCTTGAACGACTTTCTGCCTGTTTGTCACTATGTAATAGTGGAGACAGGTTTACACAGGTACCCAGCCTTGGGCGGTTCAACACTCTGGACACTTGCAGTGGATCTAAAGTCTCTCGTGTGTCATAGACTGCCCCATCGCCACCCTGCCTGTTCCTCTGTCCCTAGGCTTTGAGCCATCTTTGGCTCCTTCCTATCCCCTGTTCTCTGCCCCTTATCAGTGGCTCTGTCCTGTTGTTTCTCTGCTTCTACCTGTGCCATCCTCCCCGTGGCTGTCCCCACTCAGCACCTCATTAGCTCTTATTGGGAGTGTTGGGTAGGAAAAGTTTCCTCAGCTCCTCAAGATCCTTCTGGCTGGACTAAGAATCAAATTGACAGGGTGCCTGGGTGGCTCAGTTAGGTCGAGTGTCCGCCTCTTGGTTTCGGCTTAGGTCATGATCCCAGGGTGGTGGGAGTGAGCCCCACATCGGGCTCCGCAATGAGCATGGAGCCTGTTTAAGATTCTCTCTCTCTCCCTCTGCCCCTTTCCCGTGCTCCTGCACTCTCTCTCTCTCTAAGATAAAAAAAGAAATTGGCATGAGACAGATTAACAGGAGGAAATCAAATTTAATAGCGTATGTACAGGGAACCTACAGAGCCGTGAATTCCAAAGCCAGTTGGGCCACAGGAAGGAAGGAGAGGGGTAGGGGCCTCTGGATACAAAGGGGAGAAAGAAAGGCAATTAAGCAAGAAGGTAAGAGGAGCCGTTTGGAAAACAAAGGTGTCCCATTATGCAAATAAGTGTCTTAGGTAAAGAGGAATCTCTGTTAACAGCTCTCTTCCTGGTACAGGCAGGCAGTTGAGGGGGAGGTAAAGACCTTTTTCTGAATTTGCTGGGTTTTGACTGCTTTAACTCAAAATAATGTTCATGCCAAGTGGCCCATTTTGTGTGGCCTGCTTTTGGCCCCTAAAGGATACTGCAGTGATCTCTCTGAGGGTCTACGCACACCTGCCAATTCACCCAGTGAAGGCACCCATGCCAACCCACCCACCACACTGTGGCTGAGGGTCTATCCGGAAATGCAGCCCTAATCACACGTCTCCTTACTCAGGGCTCCCACTGCAAAACCTCGAAAGGCTTCAGTTTGCTTGCGGAAGGAGTCCTACTGCCTTGCCATGGCATTCAAAGTCATCCTCCATGAGAATCCAGAAGACTTGCCAGTACCACCTTTCTAAACCAGTATTTTGTTACTATTCGCCTTCACGTATCCTCTCTTCCATCCAAACTAAGCTACTGGGGTACCTGGGCGGCTCAGCTGGTTGAGCGTCTGACTCTTGATTTCGGCTCAGGTCATGATCCCAGGGTCATTGAATCAAGCCCCGCATCAAGATCTGTGCTGGGCCTGGAGCCTCCTTAAGATTGCTTCTCTCCCTCCGCCCCCTCCCCATCTCACATGTGTGTGCACCTGCTCTCTCTCTAATAAATAAATAGCATTTATTAAATAAAAATAAATAAATAAAACGAACTAAGCTACTTGCCGTTCCCCATACAACAGACTTTCCAAGCCTTGGCTCTTGTGTAAGTTATTCCTTCCACTGTTCGTGTCCTGCTCCCATCCCATGCCAACATGTCCAAATCTTACTCATCTTTCAAGACTCAGGTCACAGGTCAATTCTCCTGTGCAATCTTCTCTGTTTCCCGCAGCCAGAGGTGATTGCTCCCTCTGGAAACCTGCAGAATACTTGCTCTTTGCCTCTTTGGTACCTTGTCACTCACTGTTTAGCCTGTATTCAGATAATTCCTCCTTATACCTGTAACAGCACTTTTTATTTCCAAATATTATTGTATATTGTAGTTCATGTGATCTTCTTAACAACGCTATGACACAGGGAGGGTTTGCTATCCCTATTTCACAGATAAAGAGATGAAGGCTTAGAATCGTAAATGACAAGGTCCCACTGTTTGTGGCAGAGTCAGGAGTCAGCCCAGGTTTGCCCCTACAGCTCCAAGCCTTTATAATAGGGAAAAATAGGGGGGAAATGTAGTTGAAATTTCTTTTTGACAGAGTGAGACAGGGTTTCATTTGGATGATAATATGTTGTTTGACTCAATTCATCTACCTACCTCCTCCCTCTAAGTGATTTGGGTGTATACATACCATAGAATGGTGGAAAGAATACATTTTAACCTGTGTTCTACCACCTTCAACTTATGTGTTCTTGGCAAACCAGGTTCCTCCCTGGTCTCTACTTTCCTGATCTGTAACATGGATCTGTAATCCTGGATTTACTTAGCCAGGATTAAGAGGAAAATACATTCACTAAGCACACATGAGGTATTCAGCAAACATCACAGGATCAAGTCACTACCCTTCTTTCTCTTATGTGCACTGGGCATTCCCTGGGGCCAGACAGATTCATCTTAGTTCTCCATCCACTTTGGAAAATGGGGAGTGAGGATACAAACACCTCTATCTCTGCCACCAAAACTTACCTGAATTCTGTCCTAGGGTAAATCAATGGAGCAGATTGTTTTCTGACCTTTTCTAAGTGAGATGTGCTCAAAAGTATCCCAAAGAGCTCTTTTTTTTTTTTTTTTTTTCAGAAGCAACTTTACACAAATGATAAGGCTTTGCTCATAAGTCTGACCAGAGTACATCCAGGGATGAGAGCCAATCTTCTGGATTTGATGCAAAAGACCAATTTGTGATGGGGCCACATTATGGTAATTGGCTAATTTAACTCAATCATCGAGAGAGAGCACAGAGCTCAACAGACCAAAGATTCCAGACTGATCTACACATGGATTGCTTGGCCATGTAGCATGCTATCCCCTTAATTCCACCTAGCCTCTTGCTACTTTGTTGTAGGACAATTACCTGTCCAGTTACCAGGGAGCCGAATGATTGATTCAAATTGAGAACAAATAATAGAGGCAAATCAGGGGCAAACAGGGTAGGATTTTTTAAAGTATAGTATACATACAGAAAAGTACAAAAACCAATGAATTGTTAAAGTGCACACACCAATAGAACTCCATCTAGGTCAAGAAACAGAATATTAGCTGGATCCCAAAAGTCTTCCTCATGCCTTCTTCTAGCCACTACTGTCTCCTCCAGGGCAAATTAATTTGCCAAAGGACATATCAAGAAAGGGTGAAACTTCTACAAGGCCACCAGCATGGGAGGCAAGACACAGAGCAGTGAGTACAAGGTGAACAAAAGATTCTTAACTATTAGGCTGGTCTCTTTATAGCCACACTGTGACAAGTAAAATGACAGCCTGGGAGGGTACAGTGAGAATTGGACACACTGGCAGTGTGATCGCAGACAAGATAGTTCATTTTTCTCATTTTTAGCCACAGTAAAACAGAAAAAAAAAATGTCTACCTTGAAAAGCTATTGTCATAATTAAGTAAAACCATGCATTTATATTTTATTATATAAACTTAGTAGGTGTTCAATGAATAGGAGCCACTATTTTGCCATCATCATTATCGGTGAGTTTAGACGATGCAACGTAATCCTAATTTCGAGGCACGTGCACTCCTGAAGGGATTGGCTACAGTTACCTTTATCTGCTACAAGGAGCATGTTATTTGGGCAACCTATTTCTTTACTGTTTATTTAAACCATATCAAGTGTTTTGATTGAGAGCAGTTCAATTTGGAAGCTGACACTGCGCTATAACAAGTGGTTTGTATATTTTATTTAGCAAGCAATTATCCTTATCAGTTGCCAAAAAAAACGTTTTAATTCTATTTTGCAAACATTGTTATTTGAGGACAGTGTCTTCAGGGTGACACCTGTAAAGACAACACAGTGACCCTTCCTGTGCACTTGGGCTTGTTTGACATCTTGGAGATTACCTCCCTTTATTTCAACAGGCCTTAGCTCTAACCCCTGAAAGTCCCCTTCACTCGAGGTATAAGCCACCTTAATTACCACCCTAGCTTTAATCTATGTCAATCACAGTGGCTGCAAGAGGTGAACCCTTGCCGCTGTCCTCACTGAGAGACACAAGGCCAGTTCCTACAAACATCCCTGAGGACCAGGCTATCGATGCCCAAGAGTTAATTCTACCTGTTTCATCAAATAACCAACATGTTTCTGGGCAATCAAGGCCCATTCTCAGCTCTGCCACTTGCAATTAGCTAGGCCTGCAGGCAAACATTGAACAGAAACCAATGGCACCTTCCCATGGGGAGGGCTGCAGGAGCAGGGTGAGGAAAATAGAGCGCAGAGGGTCCAAGGGCTGTGATGGGCGAACTAAAAAAGAGAAGGATATCATGTTCAGAAAAGCCTTTCACACCATTTCTGTGAGTTGCTCAGATCTTATTTTGGCCATCTCTTTTTAGTCATATGTATTATGATGAGTTGAGAAATGTGTTCTCTTTTCTGTTCCTCTAAAGAACACTTAGAAGCAGGTGGGGGTAGTGATTGTTTTGTTTTGTTTTTTTAATGTTTATTTATTTTTGAGAAAGAGAAAGAGAGCATGAGTGGGGGATGGGAAGAGAGAGAGGGAGAGAGAGAAGCTGAAGCAGGCTCATCTCTGTCAGTGCAAAGCCTGATGTGGGGCTCGAACCCACGAGCCGTGAGATCATGACCTGAGCTGAAGTTTGATGCTCGCCAGACTGAACCACCCAGGCGCCCCTAGTGTTTGTTTTAAACCCATTTTTAAAGTTGACATCAATAATCTTGGCTTCCTTTTTCAACAAATGGTGCTGGGAAAACTGACTATCCACATGCCAAAGAGTGAAGTTGGACACTTACCTAACACCATATGCAAAAAGTAACTCAACATGGATCAAGCACCTAAATGTAAGACCTAAAACAAACAAACAAAAAAAAAACTCTTAGAAGAAAGCATAGGAAAAAAACTTCACAACGTTGGATTATGCAATGATGTCTTGGATGTGCTACCAAAGGCACAGGTAACAAAGGAAAAAAATAGACAAGTTAGACCTCATGACAATTTTTAAATTTCGTGCATCAAAAGACACCACCCACAGAGTAAAAAAGCAACTCACAGAATGGGATAAAATATTTGCAATTCATATATATGCTAAGAGATTAATACTTAGAATATGTAAAAAGTTCCTAAAACAACCACAAAAACCCGTACAACCTCATTCAAAAATGGGCAAACGACGGGAATAGACATTTCTCCAAACAAGATATACATATAGCAAATAATATGAAGAGATATGCTCCATATCTCTAGTCATTAGGGAAATTCAAATCAGAAGTACAATGAGATACCTCATACCCATTAGGATGGCTACCATCAAAAGAGCAGAAAACAAGTGTTAGCGCAGATGTGCAGAAACTGGAAGCCTTGCGCACTGTCGGAGGGAATGTGAAATGGTACAGCCGCTATGGAAAACAGCATGGCAGCTCCTCAAAAAATTAAAAATGTAATTACCATATGACCCAGCAATTCCATTTCTGGGTATATACCCAAAAGAATTTAAAATAGAGTCTCCAAAAGGTATTTGTATACCCAGTTTCATAGCAGCGTTATTCACAATAGCTAAAACGGGGAGGCAACACACATGCCCATCGACCAATGAATGGATAAACAGAATGTGGAACAAACATACAATGCCATATGATTCAGCCTTTCAAAAGAAGAAAATTCCACAATATGCTACAAAGATGAACCTCGAAGGCATTATGCTAAGTGAAATAAACTAGTCACAAAAATTCAAATATTGTGTCAGTCTACTTATATGAGGTACTTAGAATACTCAAAATCATAAAGACGGAAAGTATAATGGTGATTGGCAGGAACTGGGGAGTTAGTGTTTAATGGGGACAGAATTTCAGTTTTGCAAGATGAAGGACGTCTGGGGATGGCTGGTGGTGTGGTTGGCTGCACGACACTGTGAATGTATTTAGTGCCACTGGACTATACACTTCAAAATGGTTGAGATGGTCAAATTTATGTTACGTATATTTTATCACAACTTTTTAAACAAGAAAAACAAATGGCCATGGCTTTCATGATCTTTTGCTCCAAGCCTTCAACAAAAGCATTTCGTATTATCTGCTAGGATGCTTCTTGCCCTCAGAAGAAAGGAAAGATATGTTATTTCCGGAACTTTCTGGCTTCCTTTTTACAATGCCCGGCCTCTCCCCAGTCCAATTCCATCTTGTGTTTGGGCCCATTCCACCTCAAGGCTCCTACAGGTACCAGCCCCTGGCCTCTTCTTACTTACCTATGGCCCTTACTCTGCAGGGCCAGACACTCTGGGCTTTCCAGTCAGGCAGGTTGGAGGTTTATAAACTCTGGCATCCCTGGCAAGCTATTCCTCTTTATAAGGACAAGATTCAGTTCATGCTTCTATCCCCTTGGGAAGCTTTCCCAGACCCACCCAAGAAAACTTGATCCTTCCCCTCCTTGTTGCCACCTTTACCTGACCTGGAGCCCAGCTCTGACTCCTTTGCATGTGGAAGGATTATTCATCTCTTGGTCTCACACTCTGTGCCTTTAGCTTTTCACCAAATTCCTGACACATGAGAGACAGTCATCTCCTGGATAGATGAATGAGTCTTAGAGCTGATCATACGCTATGAAAAAATTTAGTTGCCAGTTTCTTTTGTCTAAATTTTTCTCAAAAAGTAACAATATAGTAATAATAATTTCAATCCTTCCTACGTTCAACTTAAAGCAGAAGCTTCTTTTAGTGACATATCTACTTGCATTAAAAAAATAACTAGAAACCTCCAACCAGCTGGTCCTCCTGCCAGCCTTCCTTCCCTCTTTCCTTCCTGCTCCCCTCACAGAGTTTCTAGGGCCTGATCTACTTGGCCGATCACACTCCTTGACTTGAGGTCTCACTACTTGACTGCATGTTTAGAGGGCTGGAAGAGTTACATTCAACTTTCAACTTTCACTTGAGCTGGGCATCCAAAGTTGTCCTAAAACTAGCCTACAAACCAGCCTCATATCACAGCACCCCCTGGAAGTTTGAGTTCATACCAGCCTCTAACATCACCTCTACCATGGAAAGAGCTGCCCCCCCTCCCCCCATAACACTTTGTATCCCCTCCCCCAAATGTGTGTGTCCTTTGTATACCTACGCGGGTCTCCATAATTCTCTGTCTTGTCCCTGTTGGTATTCTAGCATGTGCCCTGAGTGGCTACCCAGTGAATACTGGTTAAAGCCCAAAACCTATAATCTGTCTTTCAACTGTCATTTTATTTAATATAGATTTTAGAAACCTTAAAATGCACTTAAAGTCAAACTGACTGTGATTTTCAAATGGGATTTCTCTATTAGCTTTTTTTCTGAAAAAAAGCCTCCCTTGTAAAGAGAAAGCAAGTCCATCATAATTAGGTGGGAATTCTTTTTTAAGATTTTTCAAATCAGTAAAGATGTCATTAGCTGAATCACATAGCCCTCATTACTTGATCACATGTGACAATGATTCAACTGTCATTAAATAAGAATTAAAATATTTTTCTGATGATCTTGATTTTAACATGCATTTTAATATGTATTGATGGCACTCTAACAAGGACTATACAACAGCAGAGTTCCCACAGATTAGAAATCATTTTGTCCCTAAGGCCAATTATTAAGGGTCAATTGACATTTTCATCTTGAGATGTGATTTTCAGGTACAACTGGCCCAGAGATGCGAGCTGAATAAGAAATACTTGATTCTGAAAGGCAAGTCACAGAAACCACACCATTTTTGGAGATTAAAAATTGTCTGTTGCTTTCTTTGGGGTTGGCCATGGAGAGAAATAGCCGTGCATGGGATTTCTTTGCTTTGGGGGAATTACTTTTGTTTTTTTAGCAGTTAAACCAGATTTATCTTCAGAAATGAAATGTTTCTCTGGAGAATTTCTCAGGGGTGCACTGTGATTGAAGCTGGCCCATTTGGCCTGTTTGCCTTTCCACATTTTGCCACTACTCACTCTCACAACCTTCCCATCAACCAAGTAACCAGGAGCCTCCTGACGGTGACAAGTAAGAGGATATGGAGAACCTACCGACAATGACTTCTCCTGCAAGGTCTCTGGTTCAGAAACTCCCCCACCCAAGTTGGGGGGAAGCCTTTTTGAGGTCCCTGAGCTGTTTTCTATCCATTTAGGTCACTTAACACCTATCAAGCCAAGTCATTTAGAGAGCATTAAAATTAATGTCCAAGAACATTCAATGTAAGTGAACATATCCGGGAGATTTAATCACTCTGTCTAATCAACCTAAAGGCTCTAAAAGCTAAACAAGCAGTCTATGCCAGAAAGGTCAACGGGTACCGATTTCCCTAACACCAGATCGCAGGCTTCAAAACAAGGGCCAGTCAAAAGTGACAGATTCCAGCCGTGATGATGTATGGAGACCTTCTCGGGTGACCTGAGGTGGCAACCCACAATGTAATGACTCATCAGTGAGGAAGAAACAGTGGAGAGGGATCAGGAAAACAGTAATCTGGTTATGACATGTAATGTATGCCTAGAAACGAGTGTCAATTTCACCCAGACGGCCTTGTTAGCCTTGAAAAATTAGATCAACACGAATGAATGGAGTTCTGAAAGTTCAAAAGGGTTTTTTTCTTTTTTTTTTTTTTTTTGAGGAAAAAAAAAAAAAGATTGCTTCCTTAAAATCAAGGAACCACTCAGGAGGCGTACAATGCTATTACTTCCAAATGTCTCTCCTTACCACTCCGAATATTTTTGTCTCAGATTTACGGCAGTTTGAGCTTGTTTTCCCCCAAATCTTTCTTTATCTGAAGAACCCCTTTTAATTTGTAACTTGGAAAAAAAAATAAATTCTCCACAGACATTCATAGCAGCTCCTACCTAGTGTTGCAAATTCTACTTTCAGATGGCATTCAATTTTTGCTCATTTTCACCTGAATCCTTTTGTTCTGTGCAGCAGAAGCAGGCATTCCTCTTTCCACTGCCTTTTGTACTTCTCTTGTTAAGACTTCTGGGTCCTGAATAAGAAATTCAAGCTTGTGAAGGCAGATTAATAAAAATCAGAAACAAGAACAGATTTCCGTTTCCAAGAGCACACGGAGCCAGCCTGAAGTCCCTGAGAGCAGCAGGTACCAGAGGCCAGAGTCTGCCTTCACAGACAAATGTATTTATTACATCTACATGTTAGTACTTGGATTGAACGGGCAAACTCATTTAGCAATTCACTTATCGCACCCAAACCCCAAGGCTTGTTTCATCCTAGAGAATGTTCACGTGCCTTCCAGATGCTGGCAACACGAGGCAGTAGCCATGATGTCTGTTGTATACGTGTGTGGGTGGGGGCACAGCGTAGCAGAGGGTGTCCCTCAGGAAATTTCGAACTGCAGTGGCTTTGTGCGTGGCAGTGAGTCCTGTATAGATTGCAGTCTTTGTGTTGGTTGGGTTTAAAACGCAGAGCTTTCAGAGGGAAGATGATAAGACAGAGTGAGTGGCCTTAGACCATCCGCTGTGTAATTAGCTTCTGCTGAAATTAAAGGCTCTTAAGTGATATGTTATCTTGTTGTCAACTTGAGTGTGACTGCAAAAGATTTAACACAAATCGCACTATCCCCCTTCTGCACGCATCGCCCCCAACACACACACACACACACACACACACACACACACACACACAAAGGATTTGTAGATTCCATTTAGAGTAGGTCCTCCCTCCCTTCATCCTACAGAATAAATTTGGTACTTATTTTACAATGCGGATTGTTTTTAGTCAGCTCAATATAGATGAAAGCCACACACCCAAGGAGCCCACATGTAAAATTTTCCTTGGAGTTGTAAGTGATGTTATTCGCCATGTACTCAGGTCTCATAAATGTAGATCCAAGCCGGTCTGAGCTAGCTCTGTTTTTAAGAGTATTAGATATAGCTCACCTTTTAGGTGGGGGGAGGGTTATTGTAATTTAGTTACACTTGGGATTTGAGGCTTTGAAATGATTCTTTGGGTCCCCGGGGGTGGGGTGGGGTGGGGTGAGGTGGGAGACGGGTTTAGGCTGGTTTCCAATTCAATCCTGTTTGCAAAAAGAGAAACCTGATCCCACATACACAGGGCTTCGTATAAGAGACCTTTGCTATTCTAGGTGGGGGTCTCCAATTTCAATTCTTTTTTTAAAAAGGAAAACCTGGACTCAATCCATCTAAGTGAAGGGTAGGTTTTTTAGCTTATTTAAGTCTCAAAGGGGGAAAAAAGCCCCCTTAGACACATCTCTTTGGTTACAAATCTGTTTTAACCTTTTCCAGGCAAGACACATTTCCCTCCCAGTTTCCAGTCTATAAATATCAATGTGCACAGGAACAGCCCTTTCCAGATCATTAAAGCATAAAGTTAGTGGCTCCTCTATCAAATATTGGCCAAAATGGTATCCTTATTTACAGGGACCCCATCCTCCTCCTGCACTCCCACCAACCACACACACTGTGCAATCTCCTAACGGATTGTCTTTGAACAATGACTATCTGACTCGTCTGTGGGATCATTTGCAGCTCCTTCTAGTGTATATTATTCCAGTTCTCAAGAGTTAAAAATGTCCAGATAGAAGGCAACGTTACAAAAGGTAAAGGAAAAATAAACTAGCAGAAAGCCAGAAAGCAGCAAAGGAAAATCTAAAACGCATCCCACAGATATATGTATACTTGGCTGAAACATGGCAAAGTAGAGCCAAAAATGGAGCATTTTAAATCCAAATACTGCATCAATCCATGGGTTTAATATAATACCTCACTCCTTATAAATATGGTTAAAAGTTATGAGTACGACCCTGGAAAATGACCCAGCCAAAAATGAATGCATAAGAGATGGGCTGCTGGGTTTAAGGCACTGGGTCTGTCAGGCAGGAAGGAAAAATCTCCTTTGGGAGGAGAGAGACTGTTACATCATTTGTGAATCAGTCCTGCTCATTTTATGAGGTGTGTGATAGAGTTAAAAAATAGTTTATGTACAAATGTGTGGTCCATAAGTCAATAGAGGTATCATCGTTTCTAAAGGACGGTACAACATTGATTAAATGACGATTTCCTTACTAATAATGTTAACTTCAGAAATTGTTTCTATCCTTTCCAGATTTTTATGAGGGGAATTTACAACCAGATTTACATAATACTTCATGCAAGACATCTTTGTTTAAGGGAACACTGCATTGGGCCAGAGTGCATTGACTCAGATCTGACTCAGTGCCTTGGCTTTATGGAACTGGCTAATAAAAGCCCAGGTTGAGCACCTATAAGCCATGTCCCAAGAGACTCTGGAATCAGGTGCCGTGATCTGGACAAAGGCTTCAAGAGATTTTTAAAGATAAAACGGAGAAAGTTCAGCAAGAAGGATCTGACATGGAGGCAATGCGTCATAGCAGTTCAGCACGTGGACCTTAGAATTGTTGGGGAGGAAAATTCTTTCTTCATTTTTCAAGTTTCTTTTGGCTGGTATAAGAATCACATTGACGTGAGACAGGTCAATAGGAGGAAATCAAACAAAAGTTTAATAGCATGTATACCTCCTGTATCCTTGGGAGAGACACAAGGAAAGCGACCACTTCAAATACCATCTTCAGCTAAAGACAAAAGAAGACGTTGAGGGGTGGGGAGTCAGTTATGGGAGGTGATTGGGGGTGGGGGGGAAGCAGAGTAATAAGAGACAGGTTGTTATGCAGATTTAAGTCATTGCCTTCTCCACTGGTAACAGTTTCTAGTGATTTAGAGTCAACCCCCCTTCCTGGTACAGGGCGGAGGACATGCTACAAGTGGAGATTTCTCCCATAAATGTAAATATCTCTTACAAAAGGGTAGCTTCTATTTGTGTTTCAGAACTCTAGCACGTCTGTTTTTAAAATAAGCAGCTCAAAACAATCGATGTGCCAAAGGGGCATATTTTGGGGTGGTATATTCTGTGTCCCTTCAGAATCCCATTGCCTCGGGGCAAAGCCTGGCTGTACTACCCCAACTATGTGAACATGGGCAACTTAATGCCCCTGAGCTTTTGTTTTCTCATCTGTGAACTGGAGATAACCACAGTGCCCACTTCAGAGAGTTTGTAAAGACAAAATGAGAGTACGCATAGAAAGCACTTAGAAGAGTGACACAGAATGAACACTAGGTGAACGTTGGCTCTTGTGTTTTGCTAATGGACAGAGGAAGGACTCCAGACCACTGCTGAAAGAATTCACACACGGCTGCTTTTGAGATTGGATCCACAGGATGCCACTGGTTCCTGGCATTCATCTAAGAGCAGGAAAAGAGAAGTGTGAGGGCATAACTGACATCTTCTTGCCGGGCAACAAGTTCTTTTTCCCCTTCGTTTATTGAACAACAAATGTGGCTCTGGCACAAAAAATCGAGCAATGAAACGAATAGACGAAGTTCCTTGACGGGTGAGTCTTACAGGCTACCCCTTCTTCCCACCCATGGGCCTGAGGGATCTGAAATAATCTTTCACCAAGCATAAACCATCATATCTTCTGCCTCTGGAGCCCCTATGCTTTAGGACACAAGCCCCCAAACTGTCTGCAAAATGACATATGACTGACAGCTTTCAGAGTCACAGGTGTTTGCAGTAAATACTCGTTTGAAAATGAACACAGAATATCTTGATAACTTCTAGGATGTTTCTTTAGGTTTAAAGTATTTGGTATTTTTAACCTGCCTAGTTCTCCAAAGTTTGTTAGACAGCATAAACCATATATTCTACAATAAGACAAAAATAAACGTGGAGGCTTGGCTCAAAATAGCAGATTAAAAACACACATTTTCAACCCCTCGGCCTAACGTCATTAGAAAGTCCATACAAATAGGTTTCATAGGAAAGTCATAAATGGAAAGCAGCTCTGATAAACAAGAAAGACTGCCATCGGGAAGCCAGAAATGTTAAGGAATCTCAGGAAGATAGAAAGCAGATTAGGCGGAAACTAAAGCCAACATGCATGCAAGAGATCACTTCAAACTCACAAACAGTAGGTGCAAGGACCTGAAGACTCTCCAGGACACCTGTCAGGGCAATTAACTGGGGAATTGTTTCCAATCAGAGTTCTAGAAAGGGAGATGACACAGATGAGAGAGGGAAGAGAATAAAAAATAGAAGAAAATTAGAAAATTTCCCACACCTAAAGAAAGACATGACACTTGAGAAATTCCAGGGACTTCCAAATGCTAAAAAGAATGAATGAAAAAGATACTCAGTTATGTGTATTGTGGTGACCTCTCAGAACCCCAAAGATAAAGGAAACAGTCCTGACAGGATCAGAGATTACATACAAAAGAACAAGGATCAAATTCACATCAGACTTCTCGTCAGTAACACTGAATGTTAGAAGATGATGAGATGGTAAAGGTGAGAATGATTTTGAAGCTTGAATCTTATACCTAGCTAAACGAGGTTGGATGCAGACAGGTAAAATAAAGTGATTTTCAGGCATACTGGAACCCCAAAAGTTCATAATCTGCAGTTTTAAATTTCTTGATGTTGTCATTCAGCAAAATGAAATCATAAATGCAAGAACAAAAGATGATAGGATGTGCACGAAAAGGAAGTGAACAAAGAAATCTGTAGAAGGTATAGTGAAGCCCAGAGAATAATGAATAATATTTTTAAAAGGAGGGTAACAGTAAGAAATTCAACATCAAATGATCTGAAAATGGAGGGGAAGGTCTGTCAGTGAACACATGCTAAAGCTCTTGTTACCTATGGGTCAAGGGCCATTGTCCTGATTCTATCACTGGAGAGAGGCAGGGTCACCAGAGCGGCTTAGAACCTGGGCTGTACAATCAACTGGCTGAGGCAAGCCCTAACCTCTGCTATTTGTTCACTGTATGACTTTGGAAAATTTACTTACCTCTCTTTGTGGCCAATTTTTTCATCTGTAAAACGGAAATAATCATTAAAACCATCTTGCTGAAGGGCTGTGAAGCTGAAATTAGTTAAACATTGTACAGCAATTGGGACACTGTCTGGCACTCAATAAATGTCAGCTATTAGTATTATCATTGTTAGTATTAACTCTAGATGGTGACTTTACAAATATAAGTTTAAATACATGGAAAGAATTTAAGGGTTAGGGCTATAGGAATTGAAGCAGGCATGTATAACTTCCAAACCACTATAGGAAAAAAACACGTTGAATAAGGAAAATGTGAGAGGCAACAGAGGCTGGACAGAAAAACAGGAACAACAATAATGAATTCTTGTATAAACAGAAAACAAATTAAGGTAGCATGGATCAGTAACCATAAGCATTGCAAATAAATCCCTTTATTAAAGACAGAAATGCCCAGATTGGGTGTAAAAAATCTAATTATATACTGTTTCTAAGAGATGCGCCTAAAACAAAATGACACACAAAGGTAAAACATGAAAGGATGGAAAAGATATTCCATGCAAATGTTTGCAAAAAGAAAACATAGGCAGACTTACTAATATCAACCAAGATAGAATTCAAGATGAGAAACATTAAAAGTGACAAAATGGATATTTTGTATTGGGAAAAGGAACAATACTCAAGAAAGGCACAAAGGTGGGGGCACCTGGGTGGCTCAGTTGGTTAAGTGTCTGGGTTTGGCTCGGGTCGTGATCTCATGGTCCGTGGGTTCGAGCCCCATGTTGGGCTCTGTGCTGACAGCTGGGAGCCGGGAGCTTGCTTCAGATTCTGTGTCTCCCTCTCTCTCTCTCTGCCCCTCTCTGGCTCACACTCTGTCTCACACACACAAATAAACAAACATTTAAAAATTTTAAAAAAATAAAAGAAAGACACAAAGGTGAACTTCCTATGTTCACAAAGGTGAACATTTAGCAACACAGTTTTGAAATATATGATGTAAACATTATTATAAATGGAAAGATAAACTGAATATTCATAGTCTATAATCCTGGTGGGAGACTTTAACCTAGCCATCTAAGAAATCAACAGATTGAGTCAACAAAAATGCAATTAACCATCTATTAAGCCACACACAAAAAAATCTCAACAAATTCTCAAAAACTGAGATGACACAGGTCATATTCTTTAACCTAATTCAATAAAATTTGAAATAGACCACAAAAGGATGAACAAAAACATTTTAAAGGTTTTCTAAATAACCATTAGATTAAAGTAAAAACTAATGAACAAAATTTATAAACTCTTTAGAAATAAATAATCATAAGGACGCTATTTACCAAAACCTATGAGATGTGTCCAGTGTCAAATTCATAGGGAAACATCATGCCATTTATCAGAAACCATGAAATCGTGAAAATAAGTGGCCTATGTTTTTGCATAAGATGATAAAGAAAGTACAAGGCCTGTCAAAGAAAGCGATAGAAGTAATTACTAAAGACAAAGCACACATTAATAAAATATAAAAACTAGGTTTGATCAATTAAAAGAAACATAAATAAAATCCACAAATCTTTGAAACTATGTCAAGAAAAGAGAGAAGACACATCTAAACAAATTAGGAATAAGAAAGGGGATATAAGTAGTCACTGAGAAGAGTCTATCCCTTACAAGAGAATATGCAGGCATATCCCAATAATTTTGAAAATCAAGAAAGCTCCTATGTGATGTAAATTGTTTCATAGCATATAATGGCATGGACAGTTTACTTTCATGTTCTACAAGGCTATACTACATTGAGTTCCACAAACGATAGGTTTAGCACCAAAGGAAAAACTACAGGCAATCTTATCTCGGAAAATAGATCTAAAATCCTAAGTAACACATTAGTGATTGATTGCTGCCGCAGCCAAGTAGGCTGTAGCAATGACTGTCAGTTGTCTACTCATTATCCATTTTTTTCTTCCTTTGTAACAGTAGCTTAATTTTATTTGGTGGGGAATGTGCCCGGCTGAAAACACACACACACACACACACACACACACACACACACACACACAAACACCAACTACATTTCCCAATCTCACCTACAGATTTACGGGATCGTGTAAGTCGGCACTTGCAAATAAGATGTAAGTGAAATTTCTGGGTAGGGATTCCATGAAAGCCCTTAGAGGGGGGACAGGCAGCTCACCTGATTCCTCTCCTCCTCCCTCTCCTCTGTGCTATCTATTCTGCAGAGCCACTCTCCACCGTTTCCGACTGCACTCACTCTGCTCTGTGGCCCAGGCAGCTGACCTGGATGGAACCCAGCAGCAAGTAAGTATCCTTGCCCTCTGGATTCTAGCTGGGTTTGACCAATGAGAGACACCAGCAGGAGGTGGAGTCTGGAAGGGCAGAGAAATCAGTATATGTGTCCTCTGGACTCCCTGCCTGTCCGGCCATGCACTGACAGTGGCTGCTTCCCTCTACCTAAGGCCACAGCTCTGGGCACGCAGCCCTCTCTTACAGCTTACAGCTGTAGCTCTCTCTGGGTTCCTGCAACCATTCCCTCCCATCACCGCTTCAAGCTTACAGTTCCTAAGGGCTCTCTGCTCTTGCTAACTGGGTTACCGTTGCTAACTTCCTTACCGTTCCTTGTTCATTTCCCATCCTTTAAATCTACGTCTTTACCCCCAGGTCTTCGCAGCACCCTGCCTGATGCACTCATCCGGTCTCCTGCCTGGAGCACAGATGTGTTAGCTGGAGCACCCACAGCCATCTCAGATAATGAGGCAAATTGAAGAATGGAACAGCAGGTGAAGGATGGTGAGGCAGAAGAAAGGAGTCTGGCTCCTTGACAACTGGATACAGTCTCTAGACCAGTTCCCTGATGTGAGAGAATTAACTCCTAATTGATTTAAGCCACTCTTTTATTTATCATTAGCAGCCAAAAGTAGTTCCTGATTATTCGTGGGATTTATAAGAATGAGAACTTAGTTTAACATTAAGAAATGCATTGATAGGGGAGCCTGGGTGGCTCAGTCTGTTGGGCATCTGACTCTTGATTTCTGCTCAGGTCCTGATCCCAGGGTTGTGGGATGATGCCCCATGGCCAGCTCCATGCTGAGTGTGGAGCCTGCTTGGGATTCTCTCTCTCCCCCTCTGCCCCTCTGCCCTGCTCATTCATTCTCTCTCTCTCTCTAGGATAAAATTTAAAAAAATTAAATTAAAAAAGAAATGTATTGATATAGCCTACTACATTAACATATTAAAGGAAATAAACATCAGAATTTTCTCAATAGGTGGTCAAATAGTGCTGATAAATTTTGATATCCTTTTTTGACAAAAAATAACCTATGAATTATGGGTATCTTATTTACTTTTTAAAACATGCCCCAAATAAAACTATAGCACATATAATATTGAGGTATCAGGAGTGTGACATGTAGAATTCTAAGATGGCCCCCAAATTATGCTAGGAATACCAACCAATGGAATCAGGTGATAAAAAAAAGCAAAGGTGTGTAAATATTGGTAAGAAAAAGACAAAAGTATAATCATTTGAAGATAATATTTTATCTCTCTAAATCCTCAATTAAAAAAATACTAAAAAGGTAAGGGCATTCTATTAAATTGGTCAGATGAAATGTCAATAAACAAAACTCAGAGCTTTCCTTAACATTAGCCATGACAATTTAGAATGTGTAAATGATAAAGAGATCCCTTATACAATAGTGAATAATAATCCAAGAAAAAAAGAAGCAAAATAACAATAAAGACAAAATATAAAATGCCCAGGAATAAACACAAATACCTGTATATAGAAAACCACACAAAAGTAACTAAAGAAATTCAAAATGTGACTAAAAGAGAGATGTGTCATATTCCTAGAGAGGAAAAGCCAATTTTGTAAAGATGTGCATTTTCCTCAAATTAACTTATATATTCAACGTGGTTGACATCAAAATCTCAATGGGATTTTTTAAAGTTTATTTGTTTCTGAGAGAGAGAGAATGTGCAAGGGAGGGGCAGAAAGAAAGGGAAAGAGAAAGAATCCCAAGCAGGCTCCTCACTGTCCGTGCGGAGCCTGATGCAGGGCTCAATCCCATGAACCGTGGGATCATGACCTGAGCTCAAATCAAGAGTCGGACACTTAACTGACTGAGCCACCAAGCGCCCCTCAACGGGATTTTTAATGTAATGTGATTATGTAGTTCTTAAGTGTGTGTATATATATATATATAGAGAGAGAGAGAGAGAGAGAGAGAGAGATACTGTTCCATTCATCTGTATATCTATTTTCATACCAATATTTCATGGTCTTAATATATTAATTATGACTATAACATATATACACATATAGATAAACACATACATAACATATATGTATATATGCACATATGCACATCACACACATATAATAAATATGTGCATACATATGTGTGTATATATATCATATATGTGTTAGAGATAAAGATATGGAAAAAAGACTTTTATGGCCGCAAAAACAGAAGCAGGGGCTCAGTCAGAAGACCTTTGCAATAATCCAGGTGAAAGGTGATGGTAGCTTGTGCTGGGGTACAGCACTGAAGATGGGGAGAAGTGCTAAGTTTCTGGGTATATTATGCAGGTAGAGCCCATTGGATTTGTTGATGGACTAGATGCAGGAAAGAAAAGAAGTCAGAGAGGACTCCAAGATTTTTGACCAGAGCAAGCAGAAGACTGGAAGTGACATTATTACGTATTATTATAAGGAAGATAGCAAGTATTCTAAGGACTGAGGTTGACCATTGGGCAAGATAATATGGAGGTCGTGTGCGAGCTTGAAAAGAACAATTTCAGTGGAGGAGTAAGGTCAAGGCCCGCCTGAAGTGCGTGCAAGAGAGAAGAGCAGGACAGTGGAGATAGGGGGTGGCAACAGCTCTTTTGAGTTTTGCCATTAAGGAAAACAGAGCAGTGGGACAGAAGTTTGACAAGCATGTGAGGTCAAGGAGGCTGTCATAGTCCCATCAGGCTGCTATAACAGAATGCCACAGACTGGGGGGCTTATAAACAGAAGACATTGATTTCTCACCATTCTGGAGTCTGGAAATGCTAGATGAGGGCACCCGCATGGTTTGATGAGGGCCCTCTTCTGGGCTGCAGACTGCTGACCTCTCGTTGTGTCCCCACATGGTGGAAGGGGCTAGGGGCTTCTATGGGATTCTGTTTATAAAAGCACTAATCTCAAATACTGTGTTGTAAGTTACAGTAATACTTTGTATGCCTTACTGGATATTGGAATACCATAATGTCTGTATACATACATAGAAAATAAATGTTATTAATAGTCAAAAAATATATGAAAGCACTAATCTCATTCATGAGGGCTCCACCATCATGACCTAGTCACCCCCCAAATGTCCCACCTGCAAATACCATCACCTTTGGGGGTGAGAATTTTAACATACGAATTTTAGAGGGGCACAAACGTGCAGACCACAGCAACGTCTTTGCTTTAAGATGCGGATGTGTTCACAGGCTGGATATAGCAGGTATATTGTTAACGCAAATGGTCTGTTTGAAAGCAGAAAAGTGATGATGCATTTCTCTTTATGATTTGGGCCTTCTCTGGAGATCCGTGTATGGATACAAGAACTTATGGACTCCCTCCCCTCCAATCCTGAGTCACAGAAACTAAGCCTGGCTCTCTCATGCTCTTCCATTTGCACTTGAGGGTCTGATCTCTAAACTTGGATGGAATTACGTCACGCCTGTTTTGGGACTCTGCTGGAGGAGGTAATGGGGGCACCCACGGGGCTCCTGTACAAAATGGACCTACCGTTTCCTTTCCAAACTCTCACCTGGTTCTTTCTGCCCAGAATCCTTGTGCCTCCTTTCCTTCCATGTTAGAGTAAAGCCAGCTAGAAGCCCAGAGGTCATGATTTATGGCATAGATTGCAGTGATGATTTCCTGGATGTATACTTATCACTAAACTCACCCAGTTGTACACATTAAATGTGTAGAACATTTTGTTGGTTTTTAAATTTTTTTCTGATGTTTATTTTAGAGAGAGAGACAGACAGAGCACGAGCAAGGGAGAGGAAGAGAGAAAGGGAGACAGAACGCAAAGCAGTCTCCAGCTCTGAGCTGTCAGCACAGAGCCTGACGTGGGGCTGGAATTCACGAACCGTGAGACCATGCCCTGAGCCGAAGTCAGCAGCTTAACTGACTGAGCCACCCAGGTGCCCCTAGATATGTACAGCAGTTTGGATGTCAACCATACCTCAATCAAGTGGCTTTTCAAAAAAAGAGGAAAAAAAGAATTAGCTTCTTTTTTGCTTTTCTCACTCAACTGCTACATTCCCCTCCCTGAGGCTGTGATGGCCAAAACCCAGTTTAAGCAGAGAAGGGTGATGTGGCAAATAAAGGACTGTAGGGACAGGATATATGTGAAATGTCATTATTTCATATATCGCCCCACCACACCCAACAATATGTCATCAGTTGCCTTTTTCCACGAGCGAAAATAATCAGCAAGGAGCTTGAGTCCAAGGGAAAGAGTCCAACTCTTGGAGACTAAGCTGCTAGAACCAATTTGTTTTTAAGAAATCCCTGTCTCTTCGCCTTCACATAAAACATCATGCCAGCTTAACGCTGAAGGGGGTCAATTCAGACTCTTCTAGTTAGAGAACCTGTCGCTGAAATGCACCACTTGAGCAAGGCTCTCCGAGTCAGAGTGGTCTTTACTGGCATTGTTTCAGTGTCTTGAGGGGATCTCATCCTTGGTTGCAAAAGCACGTGCAGCATCTCGCCCCTTGACAGCCAGCATATTTAATTGTCAAAAAGTAGTCTTGGCTTCACTGCTGGACTCTTCCTGCCACAGCCGGAAAAGAAGTAAAATCAGAGGCCATATTTTGATCCTATTCCCGATTTCCACTCTTCCTTTCAAAACCGAGACGTGCTCAGGAGGCAAGTTGTTGGCCCTCAGGTGTTGCTATGAACAAATCGGCTAGGGCGTTCGGGCACAACCTCTGATTCTTTGTTTCACAACACCCTTCCTTGTTGCACGTTGCGGGCTCTCTATCAGTACTAACTCTGCCCTTCCCAGTTATCACTCACAAAATAATGATTAACTAAATGAAGAAAATAAACCCTTTGCTTCTGTATGCCAGGTTGTCAGTGATGAACCGAACAGTAATGAAAGCAACTGAATGCAACAATCATATATGCCCTACACATATGCCAAGAGCCGACTTATACTCTATACGTCAGTGGTTTTATTTAACTGTAGTGCGAAATACCTGCTTTCGTGCACACGTGATAGTAATTGCTCTTCTATTTGTTTGTCATTGGTGTTTTGTAACACCCAACAATGTCATTTAACACCTTTTTATTCTTTCTCTCTGGGCAGATTATTTGTCATTAAATTTGCAGCTGCTATCACAACCTTCTTGGCAATCAATGAGCTTAACTTGGGTATGAAGTCTGAGTGTATGTTCAGTCACGTGAAATAGAGACCAAAATTAACAGAGGCTTCAACAAACTAGAAGTTGATTTCTGTCTCATGTGAGTCTGGAGTCAGAAGCTGCAGAACTGGCACAGAGGCTCTGTTCCAGGAAGCCATGCAGAGATCTAGGATCCTTCTGGCTTTTTCCCCATCTTCTCTCAATTGTTGCCCTCACCTGGGTGGTCCAAGATGGCTCACTGCCGCATCCATGTCCAAGATGGCGGATGGAGGCAGGAGAAGGGGAGGCACAGGCCCTTTCCCTTTAGGACACACTCAGAAAGTTGTACATATCACTTTCCCTCACATCCCATTGACTAAAATTTAGCCACACGACCACGCAGAGCTGCGCAATCTCATATTTATTCTGACTGTGCTTGTGCCCAATGAAAGTCAAAGTTTCTTCTTCTGCAAAAAGGGGGCTTTGGATTTGGGTGATCCCTGGCAGCCTCTGTCGCATCCTGATTTTGCTACAAGGAGCAAATCCTTGAATAAAGCACCTGTAGTTTGGCCTATTCTTTGCTTTCAGTGAAAAAAAAAAAAAATTAACTTATTCCCGGAAAGCATTATTGTGTATTGCATTGGAAATAACATTGTGTGCTTTGTTAGAAAAGGACATGAAAGCTGCAACGCCTTTGTGCAACCTTTTAACAAACTTTTTGTTTTTTAACACAGTTATCAGCATATTTTCTAGCTACATTTTACCTCTTTTTTCTTTTTGGCTGCTTATGTGAAATCATCACAAACACACATTCACTTATCCTAGAACAGACAGATATACAGTCTATAGTCATACTTTAGCTCTACTCACTATTTAAGTTTACAACATTATTTGGAACTATATTTATATTACCATTTTCTTGAGTTCTTTTTATAGCTCATTAAACCGCTTTGAGAAATTGATCGATTATTTTGAATTGGGGATATAATCAAGCACATTAAACAATAGGAACAACA
This sequence comes from Herpailurus yagouaroundi, assembly GCF_014898765.1. Classification (NCBI taxonomy): domain Eukaryota; kingdom Metazoa; phylum Chordata; class Mammalia; order Carnivora; family Felidae; genus Herpailurus; species Herpailurus yagouaroundi. The sequence goes on from NW_024420310.1 coordinate 3,534,479, forward strand.
AAAAAATATAATACCCATAAACTATAACAACAAATGACATAAAACATAAGTGAACGGCCATCTGGTAACTGAATTATTAGGGAAGACAAGCTGATAAATTCCATCCTTTAAGACTATACTGCTTATTAGGAATGTTAAGGAATTTCTGTGACATAATTGATCTTACATTTCCAACCTAGGGAGCACATGTGAATTAATTAATTTCATTGCCTGTTTCACTAAAACTACAGAACTCTCTTGTAATCACTTGATAGACTATCAGGGATCCATTAGTAGTCTGACCCCTGCACCTTGAGAAACAGTGTCTCCTTATTTAAGTTGGCCCTAGTGTGGTTAGTATATTTATTTACAGAGTTTAACCAACCAGTTCAGTCTGGTGTTACAGCCAGCACAAAGGCTTAAAGCAGGAGGGTGTGTATTCCTGTTTAGGGTGGGGGTGCAGGTGTAATGGGAGGTTGGAAGCAAGGAAGGCAGAAAATCAATATGAGTTAATTCCTATTTAAATAGAAAATTCCATTAGCAGAGATTTAAATATCTCTGAAAATTAGTTTGAGTCAGTCCCTGGTATAATGAATTAGAAAGTCATCTTTGCTACCTAGTGACCACTTTTCTCCACCTTTACGAAGCCTTGGAAAGATGCTTTAGACATGCGTGTATTTTAGATTCCAATGATCCCTGGATTCTTAAAATCTCTAGCAGCACTACCAATATACTGACATTCCGAGACCAAAGTCCTTATGAAAAATGGAGATCAAAATAAGTGTCAACCTACCACTTTTCCCTTGTGGATTTGGGAAATTTATTAGAGTAGAACATAATCTGCTAAAGGAAGAGGCTTCCCTCTGGAACCTACTGGGCTGACCAGGCCACTTTACTCAGTTTCATTCTCTTGGCCTTCACTGAATCATAGCCACAGTGCCTTTGGAAACCCTCACCAAACTTTTGGCAGAGATAAAGTTGATCTAGAACCACAGCATTGGTTATTTACAAACCGGCAAGAAATCTGAAAATTTTTGAGGAGTCGGAATAAGATTGATATTTACTTTAACTCATTTAACTCAGTGGAGTGCTTTTCTGATTGAATTAGAATTGTAAAAGTTGATGGATCAAAAGACATTTGCTTGCTTCAGAAAACCCTTCCTATCCTTCCATGAAATTGGAGAATATCAAGCCTACAAGAGTCACATTTTCTTTCTATTCTGCTCCATCTGGTACTTGATTCTAAGTGACCACCATCTGCATTAGCTATTCCCACAGTAATGGTGGATAATGAACCCTCCTTCCAAAAGTCAGTACCATGCAATAATAAGCAGTTGGTTTGCATTCATACATCTAAGAATTGGCTGGGCTTCAGGTGGTCTAGGTTGGGCCCAGCTGGGCTTGGCTGTATGTAAGTTGTGGGTTAGATCCAGAGCTGCTCTACAGGTCTCTCATTCTCTTTGGGCCGGCAACTACTTGGGCATGTTCATGGTGAAATGTAGGAGGGCAAGAGGGTAAACCGACTTCAAGTTTTGTGTCACATGTACTAACATCACATTAGCCAAGACCAAAGTCAAAGGTCAGGAAAATATACTCTGCTCACCACAAGGCTATGGCAAAGATGTAGACATATTACAATATTGCAGAGGATAAAGAATTGGGAGCAACAGCTTAGTCTACCATACTGTCCCTAGGTTCTTCAACTATTCGTCACATAACGTAGTTCTGAGACCACCTCCCCATCATGAGAACTCTCCTCTGAGGGTGATTATGTTTCTCCTTGTTCCTCTGATAAGGCACTGGGACCATGGTTATATAATATTCCAGGCAGTTTTGACAGTCAGCAGATACATACCAGGGGTTACCCCCTGTATATTTGTCATTGTGTCTACCAGCCCTGGTTCCATGTATTGCCTGAACTATACACAGTAGACAAGACTTCTCATCTATTTCTGAAAATTCTACTTTATGTAACATGATATGCCATTAACTTTTTGGCATTAATACTTTGCTAACACATTATTAGCCATAATACTCTTCAATTAACCGTCTCAGTTATGATGTTTCCATTGCCATTTTCATGTTGCGGTTGGTTAATGCTCCCTTTAGGAAGAACACGTGATAGGATATTTTGTAGGATCCACTGAAGCATTATGATTTTTAATCAGAATTAAAAATCAATCGGAATATATGTATGTGAGTGAGTGAGTGAGTGAATTCCTCAAATGAATAGGGCCTCATTTATAGTGGGAGGCCATAAACTCATTCAAAACATTTATCAACACTGCCTTGCATATTACCTTAGGAGTCTACAGAACATGCCATAAAACACATGGGCATTGATAATAGATTTAGATATAGGTCCTTAAAGAATAGGACTCTGCTTATGCAGAAAGAATATTCAAGGTCCCTCTCCTTAACACTTTAATGGGCATATTGTTAGATCTCATGGAGGAAAATGAAGAAGTCATATTAGCCTTGCTAATATTAACACCACATAGCTGTTTTCAGAATTCTGGAAAAGTAGACAAGTAGCCTCCAAATCCCCAAATAGGAAGTAACTCCCAGAGATTGGTGCCATGATGAATGATCGCAAGATGGCTTAGCAATATTTCTGGACTATATGTGCTTGCAGAACCCTGTTATTCCCCTATCAAAGGTGGACTGTATTCCCCCTTTGAACCTACTCAGGCTTTAGTAAATGCTTTCACAAAGTAGCAGAAGTAACACTGTGAGGCTAGGTCACAAAAAGGCCATAGAACTTCCACCTGCCCACTCCATCCCTTTCTTGGGGTGCTTGTCCTTGGAACCCAGGCGCCATCATGTGAGAAAGCCATGAGGGCACATGGAAAGGCTACTTGTAGGCAACTGCAAAACATGCGAATGATTCAGCCTCCAGCTTTTGAGATAATCAGTTGAGGTCGAGTAGAATGGAGCCCTACTCAAATTGCATATTCATAAGCAAAACAAATGTTGTGTTAAGCCACTATTTCGAGAACTTTTTCATGCAGCAGTAGATGCAGGAATGGAAGGGGAGCAGAGACATGCGGAAGTACTTTGAGTGTTTGTGAAGACAAGGGAGAGTGGAAATGGGAAGAAATAGAGGAGTAAAGGGGAGGTAATGAGTCTGGTTTTAGGTATGTTGTGTTTGAACTGCCTGAGAGGAGTTTCCCAGTAGAAATGTTCAGTAAGCATTTGGAGACAACAAGTCAGAAAGTTAGAGAGGTCACCCTTCTGCAAAGAATATTGGCCTGGGAGGCACGAGACCTCAGTTCACATCTGACTCAGCTCCTAAAACTTGCTGGGTGACCATCGCAAGAGGCAAGCCCCTCTTCCTCTCTCGGAATGAATATCCTTTATGTACGTCGAGGGAGGCAGAATTGTAAGGTCCTTTTCTGCTCTAACATCATGCACCAGTAGTTATTCCCAGCTGCATATGTGTTTCTTGTACCAGCACAGAAGGAGAGTATAACTGAAAATGGTGGTCCTCCACAAGTTTAGCATTCAGTGAGGAGAGTTCAAAAATCAAATTTAACTTGGATTTCTCAAAGTCACATCTCCAATGGCCACATAAGAGGCTCTTATACATTCAGAGAATATGGTTTACCCAGAGAAAATCAACCTTAAGGAGTTCCCGTGATACGGTGCACTGACCCAGTAACAAATAGGAATGATGTGCTTCTTTCATTTTTCTAACCAGTCCTGACCTAGACAGGCTGGAACACGTTGTAATTATTACACTCAAACTGATAATACTAAATAGTTTCCAAAGTTGGCTTCCTACCTTTATCTGTAGAGCTATTTCCAATATCATGAATTCAATGTGATTCTTAACCTGTTGGGAGTGTTCAGGAGAGCTAGGGAGATTCTGTCCAGAAAAATAAATATATATCTTTACACAATCACTTGAACAGCCTTGACCACTTTTGAAAATAAGAACAGCTTACAGACCACTCTCCCCACGCTGATCCCAGAGCTCGGACCAGCAGGCTAATAGCCTCCATGAATGAAGACCATTCCATTCTCTGTATCAGTAGATTGACTTATTAAACAACAGTTACTGTGTGATCATGGCGAAGCTTCTTAAATTGCCTTCCTCACTCTTTCATTTATTGTTTCATTATCATCTTTTTAAAAATGTACTTTTAGAGCAGTTTTAGATTCATAGCAAAATCAAGTGAAAGGTACAGAGTCCTTCTATACTCCCTGCCTCCACTATCCAAGTCCCATACCACAGTGGTACATGTGTTACAATTAATGAACCTACACTGAACCATCATTATCACTCGAAGTCCATTGTTTACATTAGGGTTCACTCTTGGTGTTGAGCATTCTGTGGTTTTTGACAAATGTATAATAGAACGTATCCACTATTGTAGTATCGTGCAGAAGTGTTTCATTACGCCATAAATCTGTGCTCTTCCTTTTCAACTCTCCCTCACTCTTAACTCCTGACAACTGCTGTTATTACTGTCTCCATAGTTTTGCCTTTTCCAAAATGTCATATACTTGGAATTATACAGTACATAGCTTTTTCAGACTGGCTTCTTTCACGTAATCTGCATTTAAGGTTCCTCCATGTATTTTGATGGCTTCATAGCTCATTTCTTTTTTTGTCACGAAAAATATTCCATTGTCTGGATGCACTACAGTCTATTTATCCGTTTGCTTACTGAAGGACATCTTGGTTGCTTCCAAGTCTTAGCAATTATGAATAAAGCTGCTATAAACATTTATGTTCAGATTTTTGTGTGGACATAAATTTTTAACTCATTGGAGTAAGTACCCAGGAATACAGTTTCTGCATTGTACGGTAAGATTGTGTTTAATTTTGTAAGAAACTGCCAGACTATTTTTAAAGTCACTGTACCATTTTGCATTCCTATCAGCAATGAATGAGAGTTCCTGTTCCTCTACATCTTAGCCAGTATTTGGTATTGTCAGTATTACAGATTTTGTCCATTCTAAAGGGTATACAGTGGTATCTCATTGTTGTTTTAATTTGTGATTCCCTAACGACATACGATGCTAAACATCTTTCTTTATATGCTGTTTGCCATCTGTATATCTTCTTTGGTGGGGTGTTAAGGTCTTTGGCCCATTTTTAAAACATATTACCCATTTCCTTACTGCTGAGTTTTAAGAGTTATTTGTATATTTCAGATAACAGTCTTTTATCAAATGTGTCTTCTGAAAGTATTTTCTTCCAATCTGCAGCTTGTATTCTCATTCTGTTGACATTGTCTCTCACAAGTCACAGGTTTTACATTTTAATGAAGTTCAGCTTATCAATTATTTCCCTCATGAATTATGCCTTTGGTATTGTATCTAAAAAATCACTGTCAGACCCAAGTTCATCTAGGTTTTTTCTTATGTTGTCTTCTAGGAATTTTATATTTTTGTGTTTTACATTTATGTCTGTGATCCATTTTAAGTTAATTTTTGTGGAGAGTATAAGGTCTGTATCTAGTTTTATTTTTTTACCTATAGATGTCCTGTTTTCAACCACCATTTGTTGTTTTTCTGTTGTGTTGCCTTTGGTCCTTTGTCAAAGATCAGTTGGTTATTCTGGGTCCTTTGCCTCTCCATATAAACTTTAGAATTAGTTTGTCAATATACACAAAATAACTTGTTTTGACTTTGATTGGTATTGTGTTGAACCTATAGATCAAGGTGGGAAAAAACTGACATCTTGACAATATTGAGTCTTCCTATCTATGAACATGGAATATCTCTCCATTTATTTTCTTTTATTTGTTTTATCAAAGTTTTGTGGGGTTTGCTGTATAAATATTGTACATATTTTGTTAGATTTATACTTAAGTATTTCATTTTTTGGAGGCACTAATATAAATGGTAATGTGTTTTTAATTTCAAATTCCATTTGTACATTGTTAGCACATAGGAAAGCAGTTGACTTTTGTGTATTAACTTGGTATCCTGAAACCTTGATGCAATTGGTTACTAATTCCAGGAGTTTTTTGTCAAACCTTTCAGATTTTCTACATAGACAATCGTGTCATCTATAAACAAAGACAGTTTTATTTCTCTTTTCTCCATCTGTGTATCTTTTATCACCTTTTCTTGTCTTATTCAATTTGCTAGGACTTCTGGTACAACATTGCAAAGGCGGGGGTGAGTGCAGACATCCTTGCTTTGTTTCTGATCTTAATAGGAAAGCTTCAAGTTTCTTACCATTAAGTTTGATGTTAGTTGTAGGTGTTTTGCAGATGTACTTTATCAAGTTTAGGGAGTTCCCCTCTAGTCCCAGTTTATGGAGATTTTTTAAAAATCATGAATGGGTATTGGATTCTGTCAAATGCTTTTTTCTATATCTATTGATACAATCATCAATGTTATATCAATATGATTTTTCTTCATTAAGCTGTTGATATGATGGATTATCATTTATTGTTTTAAAGCAGTGAGTAAACAAGGAAATAATATCTACCTTGTGGTATTAATGTAACGTCTAAATTAAATAATACATGTTAAGGGCCCAGCATCATGCCTGTTAAGTAATAGGAGTTCAGTAACTGGTAGTTCCTCCTTTTGAACACTTCCACAAAGGTGGAAACCACTGACACCCAAGCCGCTGTCCTCAGCCTGCTCCCAATGAGGCGCTGAATTCCCTGCTAGAGGAAAATGCTGGTACTTGGGACGAGGCTATCACCACGTGATTTCCAGTTTTCTGATTCTTACAACCTCATCAAAGAGCAGGTCTCATGGTGCAGTGCTTCTACTCTGTATTCAAAGCAATTATCGTCAATACATGTCTAATAGCAAGCACAAAATGAGTAGAATCTGTCTTAAAATCCTTAATTTGCAAAAGAATGGTTACTTTTTTTTTGAACACTAATTTTCCTCCTGACTGCATCATCATCTCATAGTGAATTTTCTTATGTTTAGTAGTGCAAGTGTCTGCCAAGCTCATTAGACATCAGCTGATAAATGGATTTGACCCCATAATTTATGAAATATCCCACTGAGACAGTGGAGCAAAAAGTCCAGGGCTTAGAGTCCATCGATGTTTAATTCATCCCAGAGTATTTGGAGGGAACCAGACCTAAGGTAGTGACTCAACACAGCTTTCAAACACATTGGTCAGAAGAAGGACAAACTCCAATAGGAGTATTATCAACAATAAGTTACATGCACACTTTGAGAATCAGGGTGCCAAGGGGTAAACATCTTCCTAGAGTGGCTGGCATGGCATCCTGAAACAGGCACGCTTGCAGAAATGAAGTGGGCACAATCCCTGCCCCCACAGAGCTTGCAGTATCATGGAGGCAACAGCGATGGAGACAACTAGTTAAAAAACCAAGGGAGACCTGGACAGTCCCCAGAAAGCACCTGCGATGATGTAGATGGTGAAACTTGTAGAAAGTTTGAGTGTCTGTTCTGTTGATTTGGTTTGGACGTGTGGGAGTTTTAAGTAGCTGCAGCGAGATAACAACTACCACTGCTACAAAATCAGTCTCTTCTTTATGCTTTATATGAAATGACTCACTGGATGCTCAGAACTGACCTACCTACGTAAGAGGTAACATCATCATCATTTTCCTTTCACAAGATGGATAATTAAAATGAAAACTGCGTGGGTTTACAGGTAATTAGAGAGAGATTGCAGATCTATGAAATACAACAAAAAATAAAGCTTTCAGATAAAAAGAAAACCCTTTTGACCGCAGACTAGGTAAGAAAACCCTAAATGAGACTTGAAAGGCATGAAAGAAATAATTATTGTTATTTTTAAAAAGTTTTTATTTTAATTCCAGTTAGTTACCATACACTGTTACATTAGTTTCAGGTGTACAATTTAGTGATTCAACACCTCAATACATCATCCTGTGCTCATCACGACAAATGTACCCTTTAATCCCCATCACCTGTTTCACCCATCCCCCCACCCACCTACCCTCTGGTAACCATCAGTTTGTTGTCTAAAGTATCTGTTTCTTGGGTTGTGTCTCTCTTTTTCTTCCCTTTGCTCATTTGTTTTATTTCTTAAATTCCACATATAAGTGAAGTCATGGTATTTGTCTTTCTCTGACTTATTTCACTTATAATACTTTCTAGCTCCATCCACATCATTTCAAATGGGAAGATTTCGTTCTTTTTGATGGCTGAGAAATATTCCATAGTGTGTATGTATGTGTGTGTCTGTGTCTGTCTGTGTATACACATATATATATCACATCTTTATCCATTCATCAGTCGATGGACACTTGGGCTATTTCCATAATTTGGCTATGATAGATAATGCTGCTATAAACATCAGGGTGCATGTATCCCTTTGAATTAGTGTTTTTGTATTCCTTAGGTAAATACCTAGTAGTACAACTGCTGGGTCGTAGGGTACTTCTATTTTTAACTTTTTGAGGAATCTCCACACTGTCTTCCAGAGTGGCTGCACCAGTTTGCGTTCCCACCAACAGTACAAGAGGGTCCCCCTTTCTCCACATCCTCACCAATATCTGTTGTTTCTTGTGTTGTTGATTTTAACCATTCTGACAGGTGTGAGGTGATATCTCATTGTATTTTTGATTTGCATTTCCCTGATGATCAGTGATGTTGAGCATAAAAGAAATTAATTTTGATAAATTGGATCATGTTAAAATTAAGAACTTGTTTGTCAAAAGACATTACTAAGATAGTTTAAAAGACACCACGAAGTAGAAGATAGTCACAATACATATACTATACAAAGATTCATATTCAAAAATATGTATGTATATTTAAAAAGTAAACCATCTATAAACTATCAAGAAAAAGACAGATAACCAATAACTATGTAAAGGCATGGACAGACACCTCACAAAAGAGATATTAAAATGACGGTAAAAAACAAATATTTCTTAATTTCACTAATCATAAGACAAACACAAGGTTATATCACAATGAGACAACAGCACACACCCTCCAAAGTGGTTGAAATTAAAAACATGGGAAATACTAAATGTCAGTAAGGATATGGAACAACCAGAACTCTCATATTCTCTTGATGCGACTGTAAATTGATAAAACCACTCTAGAAAATTCTTTGGCATTATGTGCTAAAGCTAACCATATACATACCCTATGACCCAACAATTTAACTGTTAGGTATATGTCTAATGGAAGAGTTTATATATGTTGAACAGAATACAAGTACTAGAATGTTCATAACAGCACTGTTTATAATAAATTCAAACTGAAGATTACTCAAATGCCTCCCAACCATAGAATGGACAAATTACAGTATATTCACACAAAGGAATAGTATACAACAATGAAAATGAACAAGCTATAACTTCGTGCAACCACACTGATGAATCTCATAAATATAAATAAATGTTCGTAAAAGAACTCAGGCCTAGGAGAGTACATGTTATTTGATTGCATTGATATAAATTAGAAAAACAGGTAAAACTTACTTAGGCTGATAACATTCAGGATCATGATTACCTTGCAGGTAGAGGAAATGACTACAAAGGGGCATAAGGAGAAATCTGAGATGCTGTTATATTCTGTTTATTGATCTGGATGTTGTTCACACAACCATGTGCAGTTTCTGAAAATTTATCAAGCTGTACCTGTGCATTTATTATTTATTATATTTCGATAAAAAGACATAAAATATGTCAAACACCAAAGTGCCAAAATTTATTGGATTTAAAAAATAAAAAGCTTTGCCTATTTGGGTACTCGTTTATAAATGGACTATAACAAGCCACTGATATGTCAAAAGAATTTAGCATGTTATGTAGAATAATAAAAACTTAAAAATGATTCCCTAAATATACTCATGGGTTTTTGCCCAAGAACAACAGTTGACCTTTTAGAACATCATTATATGCAAAAAAATGAAATTAGACCTTAATCTTACACCATACACAAAATCAAGTCAAAATGGATTAAAGAGGATCTAAAGATGAGATCGAAACTGTAACACTCCTAGAAGGAAACATAGTGGAAAACTTAATGACATTGGTCTTGGGAATGAATTCGTGGATATGACACCAAAACTACAGGCAACAAAAGCAAAAATAGAAAAGTGAGACAACATCAATTTAAATGATTCTGTACAAGAATTACCAAAGTGAAAAGAAAACCTACAGAATGGAAGAAAATATTTGCAAACCATATATCAGATAAAGGGTTAATATTCAGAATATATAAGGAACTCCTACAACTGAATAGCAAACACACACACACACACACACACACACACACACACACACACAAACCAAAACAAACAAAACCCAAAACACCTAACAACCTGATTTGAACAATGGGCTAAGGACTTGAATAGACAATTCTCCGAAGAAGATATACAAATGGCCAAGAAGCATATGAAAAGATGCTCAACATCACTAATCATCAGGGAAATGCAAATCAAAACTACAATGAAATAACCCCTTATACTGATTAGAATAGCCTGTCAAAAATAAAACAACAATAACAAAAGATTAAGAAATGTTGGCAAGGATGTGAAGAAATTGGAGCCTTTGTGCATGCTTGGTGGGAATGTAAAATGGTGCAGCTATTCTGGAAAACAGTATGGACATCCCACAAAAATAAAAAATAGAACTATCAAATTGATCCAGCCATCCAGTTTCTGGGTATTTATTCAAAAGAATTGACATCAGTATTCCGAAGACATATCAGCACTCCAATGTTCACTGCAGCATTATTCACAATGGCCAAGAGGTGGAAACAACCTGAATGCCCATTTATGGAGGAATTGATAAAGAAAACATGGTAAATATGTACAGTGAAATATTACTCAGCCTTAAAAAGGAAGGAAACCCTGTCATATGCAACAATATGGATAAACCTTGAGGACATTTTACTAAGTGAAGTAAGCCAGCCACAGAAGAAAAACTACTGCATGAGTCTACTTATATGAGGTATCTAAAATAAACTCATAGAAGCATAGAGCGGAAGGGTAGTTGCCAGAAGCAAGTGAGGGGCAGGGGGTGGACTGAAAGCTGCTAATCAACAGGTGTAGTTTCAGAAATGCAAAGTGAAAAAGTTCTAGAGATCTGCTGTACAACATCATGCCTATGGTTAACAATATTGCATTGTACAATTGAGAGTCTATAAAATAGGTACATCTCATGTTAAGACTCTCATCAAAATAAAATTAAAATTAAAAAGATTAAAGAGGTGTTTTACTATTTTCTATTCATTGACTCCTCAGATGTTTATTATTTTCTCCTTTTTTGCTTAATTTATGTTTATTTTGCATTTCTTTAGTTTTTGAAGGTTGGTACTGATGCCATTGGTTTGAAACCTTTGCTCTTTTCTGATATAGGATTTTTAATGTTAATAATCCTTTTTTTTTAACCTTTGGCTGCTTTTAAGATTTTGTGTTTATCACTAGTGTCAGGCAATATGATTGTGATGTACCTGGATGTAGTTTACTTATGTGTCTTGGGTTTCCTTGAGTTTCAGGAATCTGTAGATCTATAGTTTTCATCAAATATGTAATTTTTCAACCATTATTATTTCAGATATATTTTCCACTCCCTCCCCCCACCCCCCCCTCACTTCTTCTCCTTTCAGGATGCTGATTATACATCTATGAGGCTGCTTGAAACTGTACCACAGCTCACTGATGCTTTGCCCATTTTTTTTCAGTCTTTATTTGGTCTCTTTTTCTTTCGGATAGTGGTCTTTAAGTCCAGTAGTCTTTCCTTCTGCAATGTCTAATAGGCTTTTAATCACATCCATTGAATTGTTTATGTCAGATATTACGGTTTTTATCTCTAGAAGATAGTTCGGGGCTTTTTTCGCCATATATTCCACGTCTCTACTTAACATGTTCAATATCTCATCTTGTTTCTTGGAAATACGAAATACAGTTATAATAATTGTTTAACATTAGTGTCTATTAATTACATCATCTGTATCCTTTTTAAGTCAGTTTTGATAGATGGATTTTTCTCCTCATTATGTGTTGCTTTTCCTTGCTTCTTTATGTGTTGTATTTATGCCTGATAATTTTTTTTAATGTTTGTTTGTTATTTTGAGAGAGAGAGTATGAGTGGGAGAGGGGCAAAGAGAGAGGGAGACACAGAATCCAAAGCAGCCTCCAGGCTCTGAGCTGTCAGCACGAGAGCCTGATATGGGGTTTGAACTTACAAACCATGAGACCATGACCTGAGCCAAAGTCAGCCACTTAACCAACTCAGCCACCCAGGTGCCCCTGATAATTTTTATACTGGATTCCAAACATCATATATTTTAACTTGATGAGTGCTAGATATTTTTGTATTTCTATAAATATTCCTGAGATTTATGTGTCAATAGTGTTACATTACTTGGAAACAGTTTGATGCTTTCAGGTTTCACTTTCTACTCTTCCTATGTGGGACCAGAGCAGCATTTACATTAGGATTAATTTTCCCCTATGATTCAGGCAAGCCCCATTTGCACATTCTACCCAATGCCCCATGAATTAAGAGATTTTCCACTCTGGCTCCTAGGAACAGGCACTATTCCAGGACCTGTGTGGACTCTGGGGACAGTTTCCTCTATTTCTTTTCTGGTGGTTCTTTCCCTGACTGTAAGCACTTTCCTTACATGCATGTACTTGTCAAGACTCAGCTCAACATTCAAAGGGGACACTGAAGATCTTCAGAAGTTTCTCTCTCCGTAAGTATCTCCTCTCAGGTATTTTACTTGTAAACCCCAGCTGCCTTGGCCTTCCTGGATTTTTAACTCCTCCCTCCACATAGGAAAACTACACTCCCTGCTCTCTGGCGTAGAAACTTTCTCAAAATATCAAGCTGAACCAATTACAGGACCAACCCCATTTGTTTCCCATCTCTCTGGGATCACTATTCTTCATTGCTTAATGTCCAACATCTTCAGAATCATTGTTTTATATAATTTGTCTTTTCTTGGTTGTTTTTTCAGGTGGGAGGTAAACCCAGACCCTGCAACTCCATTTTACTCAGAAGCAGAATCCTCAATAGTTTGTTTTAATGGAAGAATTGAGTGTATTTACAAAGAGGAAGGTTACATTGAGAGGGAGGTAATTTAATATTAAAAAAAGAAGATATCAATAGAGCTCAGTTTTTGAGAAGGCAAGTATAGATTAGATCTATAATATAGGTGGAAGAGGTTGATCGATATGGTACAAAGAGTAGCTCCCCCATTATAACAGGAGAGGCAGAAGAGGGATGGGTGTAAACGTGGCAGGATTTCCCACTTAATAGACTCTATTTTTCTGTGAAATATCAGGCAGAGATACCTGCTGAGAATGGAGAGGGTGCTAGAGGTGAGAGACGTTAAGGAGACAGATGGTGATTTGAGAAAAGATGCTGCAGAGAGGGGGGATTAGTTGATCAGAGAAACATATAAGGATGGCCAAGTCTTTACTGATGGACCTCTTGAGACTGGTGACTATAAATATATATTGGAACAAGTCTAGCTTCTTGATCCTGAATGGCTCAAATTCAACATGCCTACAACAGAAAACATCATCTTGAAGTGACTACTTGTCTTGGTTAACTGGATGGATACAACATAGCGTTTGTAAAGATGGTTAGCACAACAGCAGGGACAACTTATAAGGGCAATGTGTTCAGTTTTGGGCAACCTGAATTTAGGAGTACCTAGTGACTGCCAACACCACACAGCTTGAGCTTCACATATAGGTAACACTAATCGCTATGGCTAACTTTGGTCCTCAGTATTCCAGATCATAGGTGACCCTGGCAAAAAAAACATCTCAATGAGTGGTAGAGGCAGATGAGTGGGGTGGTAACTGGTCAGGGCAAGGGTAGGAGGAAGACATAGAGACCAAGGAAGAAAAAGAAACAAGGGATTTCAGCATGTTTAAACGTTTATGGATAAGATCCAGGAGAGGGGGTGGAAAAGGATGAATATACAAAAGAGAGAAAAATATTGCCATTACTGTGTGGTATTTGAGAAAGTGGGTAGGGTTGAGATCCAGAACACAGGTAAAAATGTTGGCCTTATTACTTATTTATTGCCTTCAAGTATAGAGACCGAAACTGTCAACAGAATAAACGACTTGAGTTTCACATAGATTCCTGACTCTGAATGCCTCTGCAAAATGTGTGTGTTGTGCCGATAAAAGAATCAGGTAGGACAGGCAGAAATGGTCTTCTGATGTAACAGATCATAATTTCTGGAGACAAAATATAGGGCTGTATCTTAGACCCTCTTCTTAATTTGAGAGGCCGTCAGTGGCAACTGGCTCTTGTCAAAACCAAAATTGTTCTTGTGGACCTTGAAAACAGTCACCAAAATACAAGTAACAACACTTAAGCAGGCCAACTTGGCCAGTTACTCCAGGGCGCATTTGGCAGCCAGCTCCACTTGGCAGCCTTACACAGAATCAGACCTTTTCAGGAGCATGAATGAGTGTCTTCCATGGAAGGCTGAAGGCCATTTTGAAATTCTTCTAGGCCAAGGTAATTTCTGCTGTATCCTAGGCTGTCCAAGAGGCATCCTGGTGACAGCATGGACCTCAAAGTCAGATTGCCTGAATTCAGTTCTTGTCTCTGCTACTTACTGGCTGTGTTGCTTTAGGTAGGTTATTTTAAGGAACCTGTACATTTGGGGCATCTGGGGGGCGCTCTTTCGGTTGAGCATCCGACTTCGGCTCAGTTCACGAGTTCAAGCCCCACATGGGGTTATGTGCTGACAGCTCAGAGCCTGGAGCCTGCTTCAGATTCTGTCTCCCTCTCTCTCTGCCCCTCCCAGAGCTCATGCTCTGTCTCTCTCAAAAATAAACATTAAAAAAACTTTTTTAAAGGAAACTATACATTAATTTTCTCATCTGTAAAATGGGAAGGGGTTATAGTACTTACTCCATAGTATGTGTATTAAACAAATTAATGTTTGTAAAGCACTTAAGATAGTGCCAGATACATAGCAAATACTTAGTGTCTGTGAAATAAAAATTAATATTTAAAATGACAAAGAGCTGCACTGTGAGAATTCTGCCTACAGGGTAAACTTTTATCTGGGTAAAAATATTGGCCAGTAAAGTCAACTTTGATAGTATTACCAACTTGTCTCTTAGCTAAATTATATCAGACTTACCTTAGTCGACTAAATAGAATACCAGAGATGCTAAAGAGAGCCATGATCTTGAACTGTATGCCATGAATCTAGTAAAATTCTAGCAGAGAAATATGAAAGTTAAAGAAGGTGGTATGTAAGGCATGCTATTCATACCCCCTCAAGTATTGAAAATCCTAACCTTATTTAATTTAGATTTCTGGAAAGGTCTATGCTTGGCCTCATTTGTTTATTTGCTGTAGAAACACCTTCATCGAATTGTGCTTAACTGTCATGTCTTTGGCTTTTACCAAGGATACTACACAAAGAAGATATGCCAAAATATTTATTAAATGAATGGATGGAAGATTGCTGCATTGATTGCTGTCTTTGCTGCAAAACTATCATGCAAGATATTGTCCATTATGTTTTTCAGTGTCCGCAGGATAAAAAACTACACCACCAAGGAAAAGTTTGATTTCTTAAAGAATTGGTAGATTTCCTCCTATCAGAAAATAACTCTACAGCAACATGTTCTCTGGTTGCCTGGAAACTCAGAGTCACTTTTTTAAAAGTTTACTTATTTTGAGAGAGAGAGAGAGTGAAAGAAAGAGAGAGAGAACACACACAAGTGGGGAAGGGGCAGAGAGAGAGGGAGACACAGAATCCAAAGCAGGCTCTAGGCTCTGTGTTGTCAGCACGGAGCCCGACACGGGGCTCAAACTCACAAACCGTGAGATCATGACCTGAGCTGAAGTCTGATGCTTAACCAACTGAGCCCCCCAGGTGCCCCCCAGAGTCATGTTTAATGGTCAATCACTGGAACTCTTAACCTCAATGTTAGTTTATTTTCCATTCTCGCTTGCATGTATTTGACTTTCCAGATTCATCCTAACGACTTCAATGTGTATCTTTTATAAGGACAATAACAACAACTATTTATTGAGTTCTTACTATTTTCCAGATAATGTTCTAGGAGTCTTGTATAGAGTATCTCATTGTAAGCTGCTGCAAACCTTTGTGGAAACTATAGGGATATAAATCAATAAAGATGGATGTACATGCCAGTGTGAATTGATTATTAAATGAGAATGAGATTTTACAGTGAGAAATAAAAATACTCAACATTGATAGATCAGTTGGTTACTCTTGTTTACAGAAGAGTTTAGGGAACTTCAGTTTCTAGCAGTATTGTCCGTTAAGATACCCTGAACAACACTCGTGATAAATATAACTGAAACACTGGATGTCACACATCTATCCCTAACACTAATGATTTTCATTTGTTCCTGAAAGTCCTGCTGCTAAATGAAAAATCTTTTCCATTAATTTCAAAGGGAAAAATTATTATGCATTCATCCCAACCCAATACCCCATTATCACCTATACTGAACAATGAAATTGAATAATTGATAAAATAAGTATATATAAGTAACAAACAACAATGTGAAAATAAATGTAGCTTGAACATACAGTGTAAATTAGTAAAGTTTTATTATACTCACTCTTTTTTTCTTCGTACATCATTTTCTTGATCCATTTTTTTAGTATTCAGGGCATGGGAAGGTTCAAGGTCATCTTGTGTGACACTGCACCCAAGAATAAAGGTAAAGAACAGAAAATCACCTTTAGAGGCAAATAAAGGCAAAATACTAAACCATGTTGAAATACGTGGTGTCAAAAACAAGACAACAGACCTCAGATGCAGTTGTTTATGCTAAGCCCCATGTCACCAAACTGAGATTTCACCTAATTACAGTTTAGGCTCCCCAAGAAATGGAACCTTCAACCAGTAAATTAGGAATCGTCTGAACAGCACTACTTAGGTAATCGGCCTGATGGACACTTATCATCCCCTAAAGGAAAATAACCTTGCAATAACCAACCTGCTTTTATGCCTAGCATAACTTACTTGTTCCTACTCCCTTCTGCCTATAACTCTTTCATTCTGTATAGCTCCTCAGAGCTCCTTTCTATCTGCTAGATTGGAATACTGCCTGATATAAATCAACTTTTGCTCAAATAAACTCAAGATTTTTAAGATGCCTCAGTTTATCTTTTAACAGTGGAATAGAGCATGTGCACAACAGAAGGTGCACAACTTAGTAGTTAGAAGAAGTTACCTCTTCATCCCTTACTTGGTATATGTATGCCAAGTAAATGTTTTGGGTCCATTGAAACTCGATGCACAGTTCAACTTTGTTCCACATCATATTTTCCGACTAAAAATGGTTGTGTTGACTACATTCACAAGGTTATCTTTGTCTAAAATAATAATTTTGAAATATCACTTTTTATGGCGATTAATTTAGTGTGATTTTAGTGAAGAAAAATGATGGCACGAAACTGCTCTAGTAACCAGTGTATTACTTTTTAAATGTTTATTTATTTGGAGGGGGGTGAGGGGCAGAGAGAGATGGAGAGAGAAGTAGGCTCCACACTGTCAGAGTAGAACCCCACTGTCAGCACAGAGACTGACATGGGGCTTCATATCACGAACTGCAAGATCATGACCTGAGCCGAAATCAAGGGTAGGACGCTTAACTGACTGAGCCACCCAGGTACCTAGTAATCACTGTGTTCTACACCATCACATATCTGCAGAAAAAAAAAAAAAGCCAATTCCACATAAGGATGTCCTGGATAAATCATTAAAAATTATTAATTGTATTAGATCTTAGTCTTTATCCTTTTTAAAAGATTTTTTAACGTTTATTTATTTTTGAGAGACGGAGAGAGAGCACAAGTAGGAAAGAGGCAGAGAGAGAGGGAGACACAGAATCCGAAGCAGGCTCTAGGCTATGCACTGACAGGCTGACAGCAATGACCCTGATGTGGGGCTCGAACCCACAAACCATGAGATCAGGACTTAAACCAAAGTCGGATGCTTAACTGACTGTGAGCCACCCAGGCGCCCCTTAATCTTTGTCTTTTTAATATTTTTAATATTTTGTGTATAAAAGTATCTGAACTTTGAATTGTGAGCGAATAGATGCTTTTCTCATAGAATACATTTTTACTTGAAAGAACAAATCAGAGACAAACTATGCTTATTCAAATTTGGGTGTTTTTTTTTTTGCTTTTTCAATTTTTTAAGTTTATTTTACTTATTTTTGAAAGAGAGACAGAGAGAGTGAGAGGGGGAGGAGCAGAGAGAGAGGGAGAGAGAGAATCCCAAGCAGGCTCCACATTGTCAGCACAGAGCCCGACGCAGGGCTTGAACTCACAAACTGTGAGATCATGACCTGAGCCGAAACCAAGAGTCACATGTTTAACCAACTGAGCCATGCAGGCACCCTCAAATTTGGGTATTTAAGAGACATTTCCTTGAAAATGAACAAAGTGAGCTTGTCAGTTCAAGAAAAACAACTGATAGAATTTGTTGCCCGTGATAAAATTCCAGCTGCAAAGTAGAAATTTAGAATTTTGAAAAACTCGAATCCACCACTTTGAATTTGACAGCTTCCAAGTGCTTAAGGGTTTTTCTAATCAACTGGGCAGTAATATCACTGAATGTGAATTTCTCATACTATAATAATGAAGTATATCAACATTTAGGAGATCTGCATAATTCAATAAACAGTATTTTATCCAAAATGTCTCTAATGTATAATGCAGCAAACATATCCATGAGTACAAAAATCCATTCAAAGTGTGAGATCGATGGATTTGAATGTAAGCCAGTATGATAGATTCATTGATATGGTTTCAGAATTCATATTTTAAATTCTAAAAACCACCATTTGTTGGGTTTGGTGTAATATCAAAGAAAGAATATCCACTATTATTATAAAAGGCTATCAGACTATACTTCACTGTTCCAACTACATATCTGTGTGGGGCCAGATTTCCTTTATACACTTTATACAGTGTATAGCCTGGGCTGCCATATATTGATTCACAGATGGTGTATGGCAGAACTTGAGGGATAGGGACATGTGATCATATAGATTAAGAATTACAGCTAGATGTAGCAACACGGAAAAGCTCAAAAATAACAAAGTGAGTAAAAGAAGCAAACAACAGAAAATTCCCTAGAGTGGGGTTTCATTTAAAGTTCAAAACCAGGCAAAACTAACAATACGCTGGTCAGAGATGTATGTATGAGGACAACAAGGAAACAGAAGAGAAAAGCAATGATCAATCCAAAAGTTAGGAGAAAGGTTACCAGCGGGTGGGGATGGGGGAGCAGGGCATACAGGTGGTGGGGTTTTTAAATTATTATTATTATTTTGTACGCATGGTATATTTCACAACACTTGAAAAGGATTGGAAGCCCCGGGTCATAACAATTTAAAACAAAGTTTTTGCTAGTTCTTTGTAAAAACCACCACTAATGACTTTCAGCATACGCTTTACTAGGTTGGCATGCTAAACTTGATTTGGGGCAAGGAAACAATAAGCAGTCACTAATGATGGTTTCCATATTTCTCTTCTTCACATACAGTGAACATAGTCTCCGGAGAGCAGAGATCACCAGAGTAGATGAAACAGGTGTGCTGCCCAATGCTCCCCTCAAGTCCCAATTAGTCATGCAGCAAAAGAAACACAAAATGAGGCAGGCACATGCTTTGCTATTATTAAAGAGCTATAAAAATATTTTTAAAGAGTATCATGTGTGAATGCTTTCCTCCCGGAGTTAAAGATTTGAGGAGGTGCGTTGGTTCGGGAACTTCATCAGAAGACATCACTGGCAAAAATGACCCCTCCCTTCATTTTCACAGACTTAGGTGTGTGCAGGCTGAAACCCTCCCTAACCATCCAGCAGGAGGTCCCAAGCCCTTTCACATCCTCCATAGCCCTGGGGTGAAGATGCTCCGGGAAAGTCTCCCACCATTGAGTGAGAACTTTCCAGAGTGATCCTGTGAAGACAGAAGTTGTACTTTCAAGAAGTCCGAGGTCTCCAACTACAGCAGTCATGGACTCTCTTGCTAACTCTGATTTCTTGGTAGTAATGTCAATAGACTTTTTACAGAATCATCTCATCTAAAGATAAGAAAACACAATAATGTTTCATCAATTCTCATTTTCACAGCAACCTTATGAAGCAGGTACTTACTGTACCCATTTTGTAGATGAGGAAACTGAGGCACAAGAGGGGAAGTAACACTCCCAAGGGCATCCTGACTTTACTATTGCCAGAGCCTTCTGAATGGTCT
The DNA here is from genome assembly GCF_014898765.1 of Herpailurus yagouaroundi. Classification (NCBI taxonomy): domain Eukaryota; kingdom Metazoa; phylum Chordata; class Mammalia; order Carnivora; family Felidae; genus Herpailurus; species Herpailurus yagouaroundi. The sequence goes on from NW_024420310.1 coordinate 3,554,641, forward strand.
CTCTGTCCTGTCTGTCTGACTTCTTCTGTTCATCCACCATCTTGTCTAATGACTGCTTTCTCTAGATTGCCTCCATGAATCACTGAACCCCAATTCTCTGGGCTCTTATGGCACTTTGCTTGAACTACTTGAGATGACTTTGTTCATCTCTGTATACAGCACAGCTACCTCTCCCAATTATGACACTTCAGATACCATTCTAGGTAATGCAAACTCACTTTTGGCCTTTTTGGCATCGGTGTTAGTTTCCGTTCTAGTACACGCAAATCAGAAGTCATTCCTACTGGCAATAATTTGGGGGGTGGGGGAAGGCAGGAGAACCAGAGGAAGGGAAAAGAAAAGGGAGGTAAAGAGACAGGCAAAGAAAGAGGTGAGAATCACATAATGAAGCCTGGGGAGAACCAAAAGTAGTTAAGGAAGGGTTAAACAAGGCCAAAATCAGTACACTTGCCTTTGCTCTTACCCCACACAGAGCGAAGGCCAGCCAAGGCTCTATACTAGGGAAGAGGCATGGGAAACACCCATACCACTCTGAAGTGTAGGGCAAATAAAGGTTGTCCAAGGTAAGGAAGGACCCTTTGGTGGGAGTTTCCACAGCCTCAGATCAACCTGGAGAGGCAGTGAACATGATTCATGACCCTAGTCCCCTTAATCCTTTTCTTCTGCCACGAGGTCTAAAACTCTGTCGTGTAAGTCAAGACAATAACAGCAGCTTCAACGCATTTAATATTTACTGTGTGCCAGGCACTAGATTAAATGCTTTCTGCACATTATCTCATTAATCCTCACAACACAAACAAGTTAGAAACTATCCTTTTCTTCACTTAGTAACAGAAACTGGAGATTTTATGGATGTAGAGCCTTGGCCAACATCACACAGCTCATGACAGGAGATTCTGGGATTCAAACTCAGAGCCCTGTGATCCTCATACTGATGCTAATAACATTATAGAAATCAAAAGCAAAAGAATTCGCCTATGGGGCGCCTGGGTGGCTCAGTGGGTTAAGCATCCGATGTCAGCTCCGGTCATGGTCTTGCAGTCCGTGAGTTTGAGCCCTGGGTCAGGCTCTGTGCTGACAGCTCAGAGCCTGGAGTCTGGTTCTGATTCTATGTCTCCCCCTTTCTCTCTGACCCTCCCCATCTTGTGCTGTCTCTCTCTCTCTCTCTCTCTCTCTCTCTCTCTCTCTCTCTCTCTCTCAAAAATCAATAAACATTAAAAAAAATTTTTTTAAAGAATTCACCTGTGATTCCACCAGTACATAAATCAAATAGGAAGTCATGGTGGAATGACAAGAGCTTTTTGAAGTCCTGGATCTGCCACCCCCTGCAAATGTGATCTGCAGCTTCACTAAGCTTCAGTTGCAGGCTTGTTGTGAGCATTAAATGAAATAATGTGCATAAAGCTCCTCATAACTGTAATTTACGGGATACTCTGGTTGTCATTATTCTTGTCTTTTATATTCTCTTCCAGCTCTTGTCCACGGGCATATAACCTCTCCCAGCTATGATCATTGTATACACGAGTTCATTGCTTACTCCTCGCTCTTATCAAGGACTCGCTGCCTGCTTCTGTATCATCACTATCATCATTTTGTAAGGTAGTGTGCTATCTTTCGTGGATGTGTCAAAATGCTTCAGACCCTCTCTGCACTGTCGGGTGGTGTATCTATTCCTGAAGCTTCGCTACACAGACAACAAGATCCTTTAAAGATCTGTATTCTTCTGAACATCAACAGGAAACTTTAAACTTGAGGTCTATAAAGGCTGAAGAAGTTCTTCTGGGAGCATAGTTGGCCAAAGTCAGACCTGCTGCCAGTAAGGCTTTCACGAGCCAGAGCAGTCCTGCCACGAAGACAGCACCTCAGGACCCATAGATTGTGTTCTGTGCCCTTGCAAAGATGGGAAACAAAGACAGAGGGGGGCCTGGGCAGTGCTTTTTCAATGTCACTGTGAGAGTTGCCATGCATATGGCTGGGAGCACTTATTTAGAGGTTGCAATAGATACAAATGCAAGTTTCAAGTACCAAATCCAAAGTCCTTGCCCAAAGAGGTTATATTTCAAAGCATTCAGATTGGATGTGGGAACAAAGAGGAAAGTGGCCCAGGCTGACCATCGCAAGGAGTCTGAAGATAGAATTAGTACTGTAGGAGGCTTGGCTGGGAGGCAGGTCAGGGGCAGGCCAGAGTCAGAGGAGAAATCAGAAGGAAAGGAGGCCAGAGACAAGCACCAGTCAGGGGAAGGAAAAACTAGGAGAGTACAGCAAGAGGAATCAGAACCCAACCATAGGGGAAGAGACCTTTTCTAAGCTGCCTCATCCAGAGGGGTGAGGTGAGAGGAGGAAAGTAGTCTACTGAACATCTGATGTTGACCTTCAAATAAACCCAGGGAGTGTCCAGACTGTGTCTGGCTCCTTCCACTGTGCCACATGGAAGAGATGATGGGGCCAGAAGCAGTCACAGGCCAATCTGAGTGTGACCTCTCTGCATAAACCGTTCAAAATTTCCCCTGTGCTCTTAGGACAAATCCTGATTGCACTCCATGGCCTAAAAGGCCCTGGCCACCTTTCCAGCCTCATGTCTTTGCACCACCCAGTGTGCTGGCTCAGAGTTCTTCCTCACCGGTCCTTGTATGAGTCATGCTCTTCCTTACTTGCAAAGCTTCTTATATGCTGTTCTTTCGGCCTTCAACACGCTCCTATCCCACCTCCCTCATCTGGCTGATTCCTACTCATTGTTCAGATCAACTGAAATGCCACTTTCTCCAGCAAGTGTAGGTCCGTGCACTCTATAGTGACACTTGTCAAATTCTTTGGTAATTGGTACCTTCCTGCCTCCCCCATAATCTGTGAGCTCCGATGGGGCAAGTACCACATCTATCTTCCTCACCGTTGATTCCCTAGTGCCTGGCACAGAATAGGTACTTGATATATATTTTGAATAAAATTGTAAATAGATGAAAGCAAATTAATTGACTCCTTTTAGTCTAGTTACTACTTACTGAATGCCTGGTCTGCAGCAAGCTTTGTTCTAAGAGTGGTGATGAGGACAGGCATGGTCCCTGTTCCCATTTGAGCCCATTGCCTAGTCTAGTGGGAGCACAGACAGGTCCATAAAGAATCCTGGTAGAACAAGTGCTCCAGGGATGATGCAGAGTGCTCTTGGGAGTGGGGAGCACATGCTGAAGAGAAAGGAAGAGGAGAACTTCATGAGAGGAAAGGATCCTAGCTTAGCCTTGGAGGCCCACTAATCCCTTAGCAGACAAAGAAGAGGGAGGAAGGATGTTTCTGGCAGACTGAGTAGCTAGAGCAAACTTTTGGAACCAGGAAATAATGGAAGATGTTCTAGGGACAGCAAGTAGGTTGGGTGACCACTGTCAAAGACACCTACTTTTGCTCTATGAGATGAGGATGGAAAGTAAGCAGTAGCCAGATCACAGAGGGCCATATTTGCCAAGCTAAAGAAAACAGACTTTATCTCCTAGTCAATGGGGAATATGAGAACCCCTATGCTCTAGTTGGTGGGCAGACTGCCGTGAGACAATAGCTGCTATGCTTGGAGTCTTTGCTCTGTAGGCACCACAGATGAGAGAAAAGATGTTCTAAGGAAAACATTGTGGTCTGTAGTCTAAAATTGTATAAATGTTTATCAAATAACAGAGGATGAGAAAGGATGTTGGCTGCATCCTAGAATACTCCAGTGAGAGGGGCTGGTTGGGGTCAAACCTGTGATACGCATCCCCCCCCTTCTCCCTGGCACAGATGAGCCACACAGAAGGACCACAGCATAGGCATAGGTGACAGGGACCAACGAGCACAGTGGAAAGAATAGAGGAAGGAAGACAGGAGAAGCTTCCAAATCCAGCTCTGCTGTGCAACTTTCGGCAACTTGCTTCTCTCCTCTAAGTCTCTGTTTTCCCTGCTAAGCCCTTTTCAGTCTACTGTTGTATGAGTCGATGGACATGTCGGTGTACACAGCTGAGTTTTAGGGGATGGCCCACCCCAAGGTCACTGCTAGCCTTTGTGCAAATAAGAAAAAAGTCACCCCTTCCACTAGATGCTCTCTCTGCTTACATAAACTGGGAAACTGGTCTAAGAAACATATACATTTTTGCTGTTTACTAAGGGAAGGGCACCTCCCAGGGTGGCATAGTGTACAACCTACATGACTGTCCAGCATCCCTGGACCCTCATAGCACTCATGTCAGAAAACAAGGGCTGGAATGGTCATCAGTCTGGTCCAGTGAGGCCCATCTTATAAGGAAGAACATGACTTTTGAGATGAACAAAGTAGATTAGGAGAGCTTGTCATTAGGCAAGAACCAGAATGACTGCCATCAACAGAGCGATGGTGGTGGTCCTGCAGCCATCTCTTCTTCATGTGAAGTTCTCCAAGATGCCTCCAGCCAGAGACCACAATTGAATGTGGGGTCTGCAGCAGAAAGCACAAGGATTTGTTGAATGGCCTAATTGCTACATGTGGTGGAGAAGGAATGCCTCTCTGCAATCAGCCCTTTGGGGATGAGGACAAGTAGTTGAGGACGTCCTCTCAGGCAAGACTTTCTCAAAGTCATTCCAAAAGGGCCCTACACTATGGATTCCACCTTAGACGCCTCAGACACCCAGACGCAGAGAACCACGGTGGACTTGGCATGGAAATCTCCTAAATATTTTAAAGAACTGATGTTTTTTCCTCCACAAATGAAACCTTTACAGCACATGATAGGTACATTTATCTGGGACTGAGTTATTTACCAGCAACTAAAACATGAAATTAGCTGGTCCCTAAAGGCAATTTTGTCCTTCTTTGTCTGGTGCTCTAATAAATCATCCCAACCAAGGAGGTCAGGAGGCGTTGGGGGTAGGGTTCCACATTTGCTTTCCATATTCTCACATTCTGCATGAACAGCCATTTTCCATTTAGGGCCTGTGATGACCCCCTTGAGACTGTCTGCATGATCCTGTGATTTCTAGTTTCTAAGGGACCGGCCATGTGTTTGGCTTGGCAGGCTCTAACGGGAAACTTTCTTTCACTTTTTTGGGTTTTCAAATTTAAAGTCCTAGGAATGTTTTAGAAACAGGCCCCTGACCAGGACAATGTTTCTACTGTAATAGAATATAACAGGGACACTTCTCATCAGCACGATCCTTCTCCTTCCCCAGCCACACTTTTTATGAGAGCAAAGGAGGCTTGATTGCAATGGTGCATATTTCCATCAATTCCCCCACTGCTGTGAGAAATGTGAGCATGCATGAACCGCTTTCCTCTTGTGTTGACAATCCAGGAATCCTAGGAGATGCCATTTTTCTGCCAAAGAGTAAACCCATGAGCTGCTGGGAAAAAGGAGGACCTAGCGTGGGGCTGGCTCAGAGGATGAAAGGAGCTGCAGCTTACGGTCCAGTGACAATTCAGTGAGGGTGACAGTGATGGTGATGGTGATGGTCGTGCTGAGGCCACAGGGGCCTTTCTCCTGGGCTGAGGGGGTTGGGTAGGACGTATGAGCCATGAGCCTTGGTGATCCATCTGGAAATATAGGCAACGTGAATCTGGCCCAGATCTCTCAACGGCAGAGGTTCAAGAGCGGTTGCTGATCTCTTTTAACAAGTTCGCTCTGCAATGAATGGAGTGCTAGAAATGCAGGTGCCTCCTGAGACTTGTAAAAGCCAACAAGACATGAAAAGCAAAAGGCTCTTGGTTCTTCTTCTTGGTCAGCATTGCAGTGGTTGAATCAGAATTTCCTTATTAGGTGTTTGCATTTTCTTCAATTTGTATGTTGTTGTTGTTTTTAAACAAATGAGTGCCCCCTGACACCAGGATCTGGAAATGAGGCAGCTCATTAACTATCATGATCTGAGAGGGCATTCTCTTTAATTTTTAAAAATTAATCACTAAATCTTTTGTGATGCCTTCGATACTAATTTCACAAAGCAAACCATTGCCCTTTAACGGAGCAAGGAAACCATGAGGAAGCACAAGATTTCACTGTTTGCTTCCAGGGCCCTAGGAAATGGAAGAGTGAGGTTGCTACCCACCCCCGTCCCCATTTCGTGCTTTTTTTTTTTTTTAAGAAAAGATTAATTCTTTATGATGCCTTTAATGGAAATGAAGAGAATAAAATTAGCATTAGCATTTTATCACAAAGTTAAGAAATTGAAGGAAAATGTCAAAGTGCCCATTTTAGTTAGAGCCCGAGAGAGAGACGGACAGAGACAGAGACAGAGGAGAGAGGGATGAGTCTTTGAGCCTCAGAGCCTCAACTGTTTCTGCTGTAAAATGAGGATGTTAACACAGGCGGTGGTGCTGCTTAGAGCTGACACGTGATGCCCTTACCCAGAGGCAGCCCCGATCCGTGACACTCTCTTTAAAGACCTATTTGAGGCAATAGCTGGAACATCACTGTCTAGCCAATTTCCAAGGACGTGGTATGCATTGCCATGCTGAACTGGGTATGCATTATCAAGCCCTTTCAAGTCCTTTCTGGAACCAGCTAAGAAATAAACAAATGAAAACATTCTCCAGTTGATGCTTCTCCTTAACCCTACGAAGTAGATAATATGATTGTTCCCACTTATGGACAAGGAAACTAAGGCTGCAAGTGAAGTCATTCGCCCAAGACTGTACCATTAATAACTAGGAAAGTGGTGGTCCACCCCAGGACTATAGGTGACAGACTTGGTGTTCTTTTCTATAAACCACTTTCCCTGGAATTGGTATGACTGAAATTGCTCAATGGCATCATTAAATCATAGAAATATCACAACCACCCGTTTCTTTTCACAAATGAGAACCCTGAAGTTCAAATCGGGTAAGTGGTTTGACCTAGGTCACACAGAGAATGATTGGCAGAGATGGAAGGAGAACAAAAGTTGGCAGGCCCAGGAGGAGCCCTCCCTAGGAAGCCATCCCTCCTCCCCAAGACCACTGCTCAGAAGAGGGAGTGGAAGGAAGGAGCCGCTGAGACTTCTGTGCCCTGACCTTGGGGCTGGCCCTCTTCTGGCAGGGGCTCTTGACCTGGGAACCGAGAACCCGGATTGGACAAAACCTACACTGTTAACCTCACCAGCTTCTAAGTAGAATGTAGAATTGCCCCCGAGTAATGTCACTAAGACATTTTATAACTGTGTCTCAATATTCTTGGTTACTTCCGTAGTGTCACATACTTTACGCTTTTAAAGGCTTTTCTAATGTGGGCCTGTAGGCTTCAGTAAACCACCAAGGGGACCAGGGCACGATCCAGGTTCAGACCTCCTGCCCCATCATTAAAGAGCATTCTCACACCAGGCAAGGCTAATGTCCGAGGGTGAACGGTTCAACACAAACTCACCACCACAGCAGCACAACTCAGAGCTATTCTGAAATAGCAAGCCTCTCCGGGGCTCAGCTGTGGCTCAGCAGTGCTTCGGGGAGCAGGAATTACATCATGAGTCAACAGCAAACCTCAGCCAAGAGTCCATTCCCTTCTTAGTAACCCCACAAACTGTTTGCTACCTGATCTCCTGGGCTGTGGTCATCGGCCCGTCTAGACTGAGCTCTGCCCCTCAGTGGGCCAGAGCAAAGTAAGTCCTGAGTCTTCATTCCAGGAAGAGATGACTGGCCCTGGATTTGTGAAAAGAGCATGACATCAAAACAATTTGTCAAACACGCATCAAGCCACGCCCTGTAAAAGCTCTCCACCAACGTTGGGGAGGCAGGCAGCGCACCTGATTCTCGATACCTGGAGAACATTCTTCACCTGCACCATCACCCTGTCCCTTGCTGCCTCCTCCCGTCCCCTTTGTTGAGCGCGTGCCTTGGGGTGAACTTGGAACTGTGAAAAATGTGTATTCCATCTGATCTTCGCTCATGCTCCACTACTTACTTTTCATCTAAGGAATAATGCTTTGTTCCTGCATGAATTTAGCACATGGATTCTCCTGTGCGCAGCTGTACCAGGATCTGTGTTTGTGAACGCTATTTCCTCATCTGGACAGAAAACACTCTAATTTTCACATGAGAGAAATGCCCCCGGGCTTAGGATGGAGCAGCAGTCCCATGCAGTGAAGGGGTGGCCACGTGTCACCGACTGGAATAGGGCTTCCCAGTTCACATAGCACTTCACGAACATCCCCTCAATCTCCACAACCCTGTCTGGGAGGTGGTATTACCGCCACTTTAGACAGACGAGGAAATAAGGTCACGCGAGTCACCAGAGGTCACACAGGCAGCCAGAAGCAGAACTGGAGCTTAGATCTTCTCCCACCAAGCGCCTGCGTGGTGTGAAACTCTACAGCTTTGGTTTCTTTGCGCTCTGAAGGTAGTGAGAAGACAGTAGCAATCGTCCGGTCTGACCAGTGGGTGACATTTTCTTCCAGATCCCCGAATGTCTAGGGTCTACAAGTGTCCCTATGTCTAGTGACATGCCCAAAGCTAGATGCAAACATCAGTTCTTCCTGCAATGGGGTTTCAGCTTTACCCCATTCCCTTGCCCAACTGAATACAGATCGAGCATCCTAACGAGCCAATGAAGGCTGAGAGACAAGGAGAGATCCTGCCCCAGCTACAAATCCTGTCAGAAGGCAGACAGCTGGCTTTCCGTCCTCGGATATGACTCCACCAACCGACACAGAGCGCACGTTCCTATTCCAAGACTCATGGGACACACATTCCCTGGGACCTCAGATGACAAAGTCGACTAGACAGGAGTCTAAGGATGTCCCACTTGGAAGCGCAGAGAATGAGCGGCAAAGTAATGGAGGGACACATTGTTTAAAGGTCCCCGCCAAACTGTCTGAACGTGACTGGTTCCCACGACAGTCTGGTGCTGGAGATGTGCAGACTACACCTGTAAATACTCAGCTGCTGGGACAATTACAGGACTTAGCTGACCATCTGTCATTTGGGGAAACAACTGCCTAATTGCATCCTTAACTGAGTATTTGCAGATGTGTTCGGTACATGCAAAAGAGGAGGCCACTCAGAGCCATGACCGAGGGCCTCATTATCACATTATCAAATCCTTCTACAACAACCAGAGAAGACCTGCGCGTCAGCAGCTTTCCCCTAGATGGGCAGTCCTAGTGGGACAGGGAGGAACAGGATGAGAGAGAGGAAGGGAGCAAGGCCTGTTCTTCTCCGGAGGCCCTGAGCCAGGCTTCTGGGGTGGTCTCGCCTGGGCTCGCTTACTACGACAGAAGTGGCTTCAGGGCATTGGCTGGGGACGGACAGAGGGAGGGCCCTGGTTCCCCATTTCCTCAGAGCTGTCCCGAGACAATACTGGCTAAACATATGTCAAGTTTAGTCAGATCCTCCAGAGCAGCCCCGCCTTCATTAACAGCGTCTCCACTGACCCGAGCGCGGCCATTGCTGTCAATTGTTGGATCTACCCACGGAGCTGGTTGGGAACATGGGACGTTGTCAAATGATGGCAAAATGTAAGATTTGGCTCAAACAATCTCCTTTCCCCTTTTATACTCACCCAAGGAGTTACAGAAGGGATTCCCTTGCCTGTATCTCTCAATACCAGGTGAGGGAGTGGAGGTAGGGAGAAAAGAGGTCACACAGAAAGTTAGGGATCGAACCGAGACGAGAATCCAGGTCTCCTGGGACAGGGGCCAGGACACCACCTGTTTACCAACTGCTGTTTAATACGAAACGCACAGAGATGACCCCTTTGAATAAATAGCATGTGTGATGGATCCTCGAGAGAGACGAGACCGGCCACTTCCGGCCCCCTAACTCTCCCAAACCCGTCCTGAAGAGCCCTCAGCTGCACCTCAATTCTGATTAATATTTGGCAGATGGTATTTCCCGTACCCATGTTGTCACCAAGACTTCCGAAAGTTAACGGCACTGGAAATATGCATAAATTAATGATGGCTGTGGACGGCAGAATCTCGTGGCAGGCAAAGCCATAAAAATCGAGAACAAGCTTCCCTAGGTGTGAATATAAAACTCCTCTGGGAACATATCTGAAGGAAGAGTGTTTTTATAACGCTGAGTTAAAATCTAAATTACATTATTCAGAGCTGTGTAAGTATGAACTAATAAATAACACATAAAATAAAATAGCACTTTATGAGGAAGGCTCATCCTATATTTCAAGCATTTTCCCACTCTTAAATTCGTTATTTAATATGGACACTTTTAGCCACAAAATTTCTAGAGTTTATTCAATATCTTTTATGTGCTTTACAAGGTCATTAGAGAATTTATTTGCTCTTTCCCTTACAGATTGGAAGGTGGGCAGTGATATATGAGGTTTCACATTTTATTTATTCACCAAACTGTTCCAGATGTGATCCCATCATTTATCCACTGACACATCAAACCTGCTGGGCGCCCTGCACACTGACCTCCTCCCCACGTTCGCTTTCATGCTCTTAAAGTTACAGCAGGGCTCCCTTCGACGAGGAGACAAGAGAATTGCTATTTGGGGAGAGGCAGTGGCGGGAGGGAGGTGATCGAACTTCAGCAATAAAAAATTTAATTGCTCGGCTACAATTTGAAAACGATATCCAGGTGGACAACTGGCCTGGCACCATTCTCCCAAAGCATTGCTTCCCTGCACACCCTCCACACCGGGCTGCGTGCCTCAGGTTTGGAATGTGCCGGATCTGAATAAACGGAATCGAGCAGGTACTAAATCATTTCCACCCTCTCCTAGTGATTTGTCACCGTAATAAGCATTCTGAGGGTGATAGACCTTTTATTACTACACACTGTTAAGCAGGAAGGAGGCTGCAATGTATTCCTGGTGCTCTTTAGGGAAAATAATTACCCCGTGCAGACATTTTTTTTAAATATCGATTTAACAGAAAGAGTTATATTTAAACCCAAGTGCTTATTTAGTGCAACATATGAAACATTGTTATGTTTGTGTTGGTGACTCGTTCTATGACACCACGGTCCCTGAAACGTCCGCCACACTTCCCCAACCACCTCCCAATGTGTTTTTTGGTGGAGGCAAAGGAGGAGGAGGGGGTTCCCATTTGAGGAGTGCCTCTCTAATTCCAGCTCTACGTATATAAATACTGATACAGGCAGCTAATATTTGAGGAGCATTTTGTAATTTGCCAAACAATGTCATTTGCATCATCCCATTTGATCCCCACAACGTCCCTGTGAGGGATTCAGGGCTGATGTTATTAGTCCCATTTTCCAGAGGAGGAGACTGAGGCTCAGAGAGACTGATATGAGAATGCACACAAAGTATATAAAGAACTGGCACCATAGGTAGGCTTTTCAAAGTTAGGAGGAGAGGAGAGGAGAGGAGAGGAGAGGAGAGGAGAGGAGAGGAGA
>NW_024420310.1:3566015-3571039 GCF_014898765.1 Herpailurus yagouaroundi
AAGGAAGGGAAAGAAAGAAAGAAAGAAAGAAAGAAAGAAAGAAAGAAAGAGAGAAAGAAAGAAACCAGCCACACTGCATGGGACATACTTATACTAAAAATTTATCATTCTTTATTTGAAATTCAATTTAACTGGGCATCCCGTTCTTCTATGCCATAATCCTAAGCTTAGTGGGAGTCTGAAATGAGAAGTCCTAACGCCTTCTTGTCCCCCACCAGAAAAGAACAAGAAAGAGTGTGCTGTGATCAATTCAGGCAAAAAGTGAGTGATTTTAAATTCTCCCCTGCCTCCCCAGAGTCCACCTGGGACCAGAGGCAGGAGCGCTGGCACTCACTGTGACGGGATCACAGCGCACTCAGTCCAACCCCGGTGGGAAACAGCCCTTTGAGGTCCCCATGCCCGAGGGAATGCAATGATCCCAGACCACCTTTGTCTGGTATCCCCCACACTTAACCCTGAGGGCATCATCTGAATGCAACCTGATCCACAAGCCCAGTACCCGAATGGGTGGTTCTCATTCATAAATACAGAAATGTACATCAAAGCAATGCAATTAGCAGTTTCGACTTAGCGCGTTGGTAAAACACAAAGCACTATTATACCCGGTGCTGACGAAGGTGAGGGAAAACAGGCCTCTCATATAGTGTCAGTGAGAGTGTAAATACATGGCATCTTTGTAGGAATCAATTTGGCACTATCTATGGCAATTTAAAACTCACATACCCTTCGACCCAGAGGTTTCACACTGCCAGAAATTAACTTGCCCATAATACCACCTGAGCAGAGGCTTGCACCATCCAGCCCTATCCACTGACCACAAGACCTGACTAGACAAATTCAACACGGCTTTGCTCCTACCGCAAATAAGAGCACCCATCATTAGCACCAGGAACTGGGCTGAGTTGTTCACTCACGTTGATTTCGTTCAATCCCATAAAGTCAACACTGGCATCAACGCATTAGACTCAGCTCACTCCAGATCACACAATTAGTAAATGGAGGAGCAGGGATTTGAATCCAAATCCATTTTACACAAATTTCTGCTCTTTCAGCCCTTCGACGCCACCGCCAAGAGAGAGACCAAGGAGGGAGCCATGGCGACAGACTCCCACAGGGGAGCAGGAACTAGATGTTCCCCTCCCTGGTGGGGTTGTGGTGTTTTCTGTCATGGTTCAGCTGCTCAAACTTCTAGAACTAGTCATTAGCAGGCAGAGGAAGTCTGCACAGAATCCAGGGTCTCCCGTGAGCCTCCTGGGGTAAAGAGTATAAGTGAATGGATTCCATTTCTTTGGTTTCAATCAAAATATGTAACAATCTTTTTTATTTAAAAAATTTTTGTACTCAAGTCCTTTCATCAAAAGCAAATGACAGCTGGATGGTATAAATGATAAATTTGGAGGTGTCATCTTGAGGAGACAATGACAACATTTTGAAGGGCTGACACTACCGCGAAGTGATCAGGAAGGAATTATTTTAAAAAATGTTCCGGTTCCATGATTAACCCTAAAGGCAAGAAAGATGTAACCCTGTTGGAATGGTTTGTTTTTTCATGAAGTAAAAGATGAATGGCTTTAATGAGCAACCACTGAAACATTTCAACTCCCCTCCCAAGCGAAAGGAAAAAGCAAAAAAGGGAAGACACTGTGGTAGGCTTATGTCCTTCAGAGGCCGCCATAGTCCTGCGCTGCCCTCAGAGATCAGAGACACACGTCCAAAACTGTAAATCAAAGCAATATGGCAGAGAGAGCAGAGGGCTTTAGTCTACTGTTCATACTAGAGATTGACTAGATGGATCTTGGGCAAGCGCCTCAACCCCACCAGGCCTCAATATCCTGATCTGTAGCGTGGGAATAATAATGCCTGTCTTGTACCTCATATGGGCCATTACTCTGTTGGAAGTAGAATGAACAGAGGTAAGAGAGTGCTGAGGAAAGTTAAAGCATAATATGGATGCCTGTGCTGTTGGAAAGAGGCTGGTTCTGGAGAGGACGTTAAAGGTATGTCTCCATTCTGCCCGGGCTGGCCTCCGACCCGTGGAAAAGTCACTTCCTCACCTCTCAGGCTTCTTCATTGGGGGGAGAACAGAAGGGCCAAATCTGGCTAGTATTCAGTTGCAAATATGTGCAAGACATGGGATATACACCTTAGAAAAATAGCAAGTGCAACCTTGAACTACTATGCCCCCAGAAAACATTTCCTGAGAGCTAAAGTGTCATGGGTTGTAGAGGATGCCATTTGTAAGGGGCGTGTGGTTTATGTGTGAGGACATCTGGGGCCTCCTTGAAGGCTAGCGTATCACGCGTTTACTGCTGCTCTCGTTTGGGCTCCTCTCACCAAAGTGCCCGCAAAGAGAGCCTCTCTGGGATGACCAGCTCTATAATTTTCTTTTCATGTGTTCTAATTGGCGTATAATTGATACACAATAAAATGCACTTATTTAAACTATACTCTCATTTTGAATATATAAAAATGCCTTAATTGTTGCAATACTTTTATATCTGCTTCACCTGGTAAGTCGCCTCCCCATGTACATTTCTTCATCATTGATTTGTATTTCTTCACGTGTAGCCTGCTCAGGAACACTTTGCAGGTGCCTGCTCCGTATTTAGCTTTTCAATAGTTTTCCCTCCGGTTTGGTAACGTGGAAGCATTTTGCATACATTTCTTCTTCATTGCTTTACAGATGCTTGTGATTCTTGTCATCTCTAACAATATTTTCTATCTGTTATTAATCTTTTCATAGCCACACCATTTCGTCTTCCATTTAAAAAGGTAACTGTTGTTCAACCGCACATTGAATTTCCTGAATCTGGTACGTCTTCTTTAGAAAATAATTTCACTAACCAACACTAGTGTACAGTTGAGAATATGAGAATTTAACTATGACCATTCGATTTTTGTGTTCTAGAAATAATATGATGTTTCTGAGTGCACCGCAGAGCTGTCCAGCCAGGCTGCAGTGTGGTTGCCAGGGGCCGTGTCCATCCCGGTGCTGTTGTGGAAATTACGTGTAGCCATGCAGGCATGGTCTTTGCACTCTGAGCTGTGCCGTCCACGTGTGAACAATCGTGTTCACCCAAGCCACTCATACTGTTGGCAAGAGGAATGAAACCTTCAGCTTCGGAAGGAAGACACCACCATACTGTGAAAAGCAGAGTGGTGGATGCCCCTCTCAGATCACAAGTGCTGAGTTCTTCAAAGTGTTCTCTTGCACAGAGCCCGGGGCTTTCAATGTACTTGATGATTTACCAAGCCAAATGAACATGACCCAGCTTGCTTTGCCCTAGCTGCTTGTGGCACAGACCCATCTCACTAGAAGCAGATGAATGTGATTCGATGGCTCAAGAGCAAACTGAATCAGATAGTGGCAAAGTTGACAGTTTCTTTTTGTCCAGTGGTAAAACATATGCTTGGCAATTGACACTCCGGTATACAGGAAGCATGATTCTCTAAAGAAAAAGCAGAGTGCTTGGGAAAACTGGATAGAAGTGACTGACTCAACATAGCCAAAGGCCAGAAAGCCCCTTGCGACACCAGCCAGTCTCCTACCTTCAAGAAGCCTCCTCATTGTTAGCTTTGTGGTCCGAGGATAGGCAATTGCAACACCTAGAGAGAGGTGATGGGGCCCTGACTCAGACAGCCAGCTGTAGAGACAAATGGGAGAGGAGCGATATGAGAGGTATGTTGAGAACAGCGATACAAGTCCTTAGTTGCCTGTCTGTATTGCCAAAATATAAATGATCTGAGCACAGGGGCGCCTGGGGGGCTCAGGCATTCAAGCGTCCGACTTGGGCTAAGGTCGTGATCTTGTGGTCTATGGGTTCGGGCCCTGCATCCAGCTGTGTGCTGACAGCTCGGAGCCTGCAGCCTACAGCCTGCTTTGGATTCTGTGTCTCCTTCTGTCTCTGCCCCTCCCCTGCTCGTGCTCTGTCTCTGTCTCTGTCTCTCTCTCTCTCTCTGTCTCTTAACAATAAGCAAAAAAAAAAAAAAAAAAAAATTAAATTAATAAATAAATAAATAATCTGAGCATGGAACATTTCTTGTTAACTATGTAAAAACCTGACTTGAGCTGGGGCGGCGGGGGGGAGGTGGTGTTGCTTATGGTCTTTATTCATCCTACATAATGTGAATATTCATACATTGCCCTGCAGAAACATCATTTGTTTGATTATACGGTGCTGCCCTAGTATTATGTAATATATGATGTATGCCATGTATTACCTTTTTAAATTTTGCAGAGTTTAAAACTGTGAACCACACCTGGCTCTGAAGGTTTTGGGTAAGGGATGGTGGATGTGTATAGCATTGTGGTTACAAAGATGTGCTTTGGGGGCACCTGGGTGGTGCAGTTGGTTGAGCGTCCAACCCTTGATCTCAGCTCAGGTCATGATCTCACAGTTCATGAGTTTGAGCCCTACATCAGGCTATGTGCCGATGGTTTGGGATTCTGTCTCTCCCTCTCTCTGCCCCTCCCCCACTTGTGTGTGCTGGCTCTCTCTCTCTCTCTCTCTCTTAAAATAAATAAACTTAAAAACTTTTGAAAACAATGGGCTCTGAAGCCTGGTTCCTAACCCCAGCTATGCTGCCTATTAACTGTGTGACCTCTGGTAAGTTACTTTTCCTCTCAAAGCCCTGATGAAAATAATGGCCCCTGCTTCACTGGGTTGTTGTAAAACTGAAGTGAACAAATAAACATAAAATGCTTGTGTTAGAAAGTGCTTGGTATTATAAATAATGATCTGGGGATAACTGGCATAAACTTGGCCTCCCCAGGAAGCCAGGCTCCTATACCCTAAGAGCCCCTGGACATTGGAAGAGAGCAAAGGGAACCATTTCCTGGCAAAACTAAATGGGATTTAGACTTGGCTCTACTATCAACCTGTGCTGTGACCTTGAGAAAGCCACATCTCCTCTCGGGACTTTCGGGATATGAAAGGGGAAATGAGACGATTTCTAAAGGCTGTACAGTTTGAACACATTGACTCCAACAGGTACACTGCAGAACAACTCTGATTGGGGATTTG
>NW_024420310.1:3571139-3628772 GCF_014898765.1 Herpailurus yagouaroundi
CCCCCCCCCCCCCCAAGGCAATACAATCCTTGTTTTCGTAACCCAGGGCCACGTCCAGGGCTGGAGCAGGGCAGCAGATGGACAGACCCATCTCCTAGATGTTTGTAATTGATCAGGACACACTATAATGAAGTAATTTTCTTGTCTTCATTCTCCATGCCAGCAGGGATCCGTCTGCCACGCAGGAAGGGTGACAGAGTAATCTGAGCCACAGCTGAAAACCTGCTTTTTCTCCACAGTTATTTAGCCTGCCACGAGCTATGGCAGGCGGTGGGAAAGAGTCCAGACAAGCAGGGGAATTTGGCTGCTCTCAAAATATCATACGGGAACTTTAAAAATTGAACTGATTTATGCTTTGTAATGTTTTCAATAATGTGTAAATTAAGTTAGAGTTTGAATCGGGGCTAAAGGAGAAATTTTATATGTTACCAGCCATGAAAGGGCCGCAGAAAAATCTCATTGTATGATAATGTTCCTTCTGCTGTACCAGGAATTGCATTTTGCATAAATAATGGGTCCTGGGGAAGAATATGTAACGTGCATTATTTTTTTAGTATCAAAGAATGCTCAAAATTACCTGGCGACCTGAAAACTCCTCCGGGGTTTATGAATCTCTGGGTGGAGGCAAAGGCATCACCCCTGTAGGTCTGGCTTACTAGCTCTGCAGGCTCGAGGCACTGCCATGGGCATTTGACAAAAGGCTCAAACTTCTCAGTTGAGGCATGGATGCCCCAAGCCCATGACCTTCCCCTATTCAGACTCTGGATTAAGAAACAAACTACATTCCAAGTGGGTACCCGTGTGGAAGATGATGCCGCCCCACCCATGAAAGCTGTGTTAAAGTAGCCGAGGTCCTAGAATGCCCTCCTCACGTCCATTTTCTGAGCCAGTGGCCCATTTTTTCCCCTAAGGTTTCCCCTACATGTTGTAGTCCTTTGTTGCTATAGCTCCCTATCTGTGAACAGTTAGACAAGCCTTCCTGAAACTCAGAGGCCCTGAGTTGGTCACTACAATCCATTCCATTTAGTATTGTCTCATTTGAGGGGACTATAACAAGCATCTCTGGGGGCCCTGTGCCTCTGCTTTGCAGAATCTTCAGTGCAGCATCCATTGGTGCTATGGAAACCTTCAAAAGGGATCTGTCCAGCTTATCAAAAGGCATGGAGAGTTTGACATTTGCATTACTAAACACCTTCTCTAGAAGTTGGCATTCTGGCTAATTCTACAAAGTATTAGACAATTGTTTTATACTTGAAATATCCCAAGTGAAAACACTTGGTAGAGCATAAAGTACAGATGGTCCCTGACTTACGATGGTTTGACTTAGGATTTTTCAACTTTACGATAGTGTGAAAGCGATACGCATTCGGTAGAAACTGTGCTTGGAATTTGGAATTTGGATCTTTTCCTAGGCCTAGTGATATGCAGTCTGATTCTCTCTCATGATACCAGGCAGTGGCAGTGAGCCGCAGCTCCCAGTCAGTCATGCAATCACAAGGGTCATCAACCGATAGGCTGATGACCATTCTGTCCCCATGCAGCCGTTTTGGTTTTCATTTTCAGCACAGTATTTGATACATTACATGAGATAGTCGACACTTTATTATCACATAGGCTTTGTGTTAGATGACTTTGCCCAAGTATAGGCTCATGAATATGTTGTGAGCACTTTTAAGGTAGCCGTGGCTAAGCGAGGATGTTCAGTAATTAAATATGGTGTATTAATGAGGTGTATTAAGTGTATTTTCAACTTATGAGTTTATCTGGACCAAACTCCGTCATGAGTCAAGGAAGATCCATACTACACAGTATACAGATGTCACGTGGAAGCTTTGCCATTGCAGAGGATACTGCAGTATAATTTGACATCATAGTATTTAAGTTACGAGATGTGAAGGAGAGAGTAAACATTACTCAAGGACCTGACTTCCTCTTCTGGGGAAGGGGTTAGTATGCTTTAGGTTGTACCTAGGATAGTTGTACCACGTTAGATGGAATTATGACCTTGTTATTGTCTTTATTTGAAGATTAAGTATGTTTTACAGAGATGTGCGTGGGTACCAAGTTGACAAGACATGAACTTTTGGTGGATAATTTTATGTGCCAACTTCACTGGGCCATGAAGTGCCCAGATAGCTGGTTAAACATTATTTCTAGGTGTGTCTGGGTGTATCGTGAAGCTTGAGAAGTATGTTGGATGCAGGATGGGCCAGAGTACGAGGAAATTAGAGAGAAGGCGTTAACCACCAATGGAGCAGCCAGAGAAATGGGTTTCTGGCCATGGGAGGGCTATGTCTGGAGATTAAGCTCTGGACACAGTAGGATCGGCTCTGTTCTGGACGGGGCCAGTAACAGGTTAACAGTGCTGTGTATAGAAGGTTTGGAGCTCAGGCCATTACCTCAAACACACCAGTGGGGCCGGCCTGGTAAAGTGAAGGCCGAATGGGCTGGCTTTTGTCAAGGAGTCTGTGCCTAGAATCCTAGATCCACGGCAACAATGGCAGATCCAGACCAGCTGAGCCTCCGAGGCCCCAGCCTCATGGCTAGTGAGCCACACTCACAACTGGCCCATCAGGTGACAAAATGGTGATCATTAGTGATATTGCAAGCCTGACATTAATACAGAGCTTGTACTTTTTGAAGCATTTCTTCATAAGTGAATTCATTTTTGCCTCATAGGAAATCTTAGGCAGGTAAGGCTGATGGTATCCTCACTTGCATAGAGAGAGGTTTCTTACTTAAGGCTACCCAACCGGCCGAGGACAGAGAACAGTGACCTAGTCTCTAGTCTCAGGTTTTTCCGCCAGCCTCATGTCCTGTTTAAGGACCAACTGGCTCAAAATCAGTCAGGCTTTCAGTGGTGAATAGCATATTTCCACAGGGCCTCCAGGTCCTGGGCTGCTTAGAACCACGGCCCCTCATTTTCCAGTAGGTCTGCAATTTAAAGACTGGATTCTGGTGCGAAGTATCTGGAGTCTGATAAAGGCTAATTACAGTTAAGGAATATGAAAATGAGGAACTCGAAAGAAGATTGGCTTCTACTACTGCCTGGGCAGGATAATCAAGAAATTAGTGGAAAGTGATGGTGACCATAAAGAGGCACTAGAGGATAATTGAAGTATTAAAATTAAAGATACGCTGGCAAGTGGTCCGTCCCTTGAGGATCCAGGCCATCTTCTTTGCGATCAGACCATAGTATGGCTGAAGAGCTTTTCAACAAGGCAAGGGGGGGCTCTGTAGAGGGGTTGTCTCCTAAGTGAGGGCTGCAGCTGCAGCTGAGAAACACTGGCTAACGAGTAGGTTTCTGTGCATGATGCATGGCGACCCTGGCTGAGCCCCACTTTTGGGGTTGCTCTGACAAAGTAGAGCAAGTTCACGGAAGCTCAAGCAGAGAAATGAAAGGTCTGCACTGCCAGCATGGAAAAGCCTTTAAGGATGGCCAGGGTTTTAGCTAGTGACGCAATGGCTCCAGATGGGCACAGTCAGTATTTTCAGTTATTTTAGTGGGGACGCCACAAGGAGAGGGGATTGTATATAGTCATTAGATTCCCAAAGTAAGAGCTAAAAGTACATTTAAAGCATTTTAAACCAAGTATTTTTGAATTCCTTTCTTGTTCCACACAGTGGGCATATACTTTTCATATATGGGCTCACTTATTCCTCAAGAAGACCATCCCATGAAGTATCATCAGAGCTGCAAAAAAGAAAGGATTATCCTTTTTCCCCCCCCCCACAATTGCTAGAACTGAGGCTCAGAGAGACGAAGTGACTTGCCAAGAGTCAAGTGAGGGGAGACCGGATCTTGATTTCATTTCTGTCCTGTCCCATAGCCAATGCTCTTTCCATGATTTTTCACAGATTTTAATGTGACATAAGAACCACTCAGCATTTATAGTGTGCGACGGTGGAATCTATGCTTCATGAGGCAGTTAACTCGCTACTATGTGAGACGTTCAAACAGAAGCTGGAAGAAAATCACCAGGTATTCAGACATTAGTTACAGGTTGGACCAAATAACCTCTAATGTCCCTACCAGCATGGAGCTGTTTGGACCTGGCCACCTCAAAAGCACATGTGAAGTGGGTGGGACACATGTTATAAATAAATCCCCGATTGATCCCTGGTAACTGGAAAGAGGCAAGATCAATGACTCACAAATCATTCTAAATCCTTCTTTTAGCCTCCTAATCCAGAGGTTATTTACTACCCACTTCACAAAGTTCACTAATTTGACAGCAGCTTTCTGTTTTCTTGCCCTTTAAGGCAAGGTAGAAAAATGCCCACAGGGGAAAAGAGGGGCAGATGGTCCAACCTGGATATGCAGGTTAGCATTGAAAACAGTTGCCAAAGGTCCAGGGGAAAAGAAGTGAGATGGCCCACCTTGACATAGGACCTATCGACATTTTCACCAATTGTCATTTTCCAAAAGGCACAGGGTCTCACTCTAGCTGATAAATCTTACTCTTCACCCTCAAGCTTTATAATAGGATCCTTAAGAAGAATGCTCTTTACTCGAAACCACATCCATCTGATCTCTGGCCAACCTTAACTATGAGCTTTGAACGTGCTTGCTGACTGAGACTTAATGTGAGTTTTGATATCATTTCATTTGGTAATGTGATCAAAGCGAACACTTAAATCATTAGCCTGAAAATACAAATGCAGGTGGAGGTACAAGTAGAGCTTTTATATCTTTATACCCCACTTACTTCTCCAGAAGGATTTTGGCAGCCTAGATACAATATTTTAGAGGAAATACCATGAAACCAAAAATGTTTAAACAAGAGTAAAAAACAGAAGGATCAAGTAATAATAAGGAGTTGAGGGGAGGAAAAAATGATTATACTGGAAAATCTGGGTCAGAGGTTGCAAACTCAGATGCCTATAGGGGCCAGGAAGGTAGCATAAATATGTGGACTGGGTCAGATGTAAGACAATTGGGAGAGGAACTGAAGAATATATATATTCTTCTGTATATACATGCATACTCTGTGTGTGCATGTGTGTGTATGTGTATCTAAAAGCCATGTAATTAATTAACTAATTAATTAGTGATTTTGAGAGACAGAATCCCAAGTAGGCCCTGCACTCTCAGGGTGAAGGCTGAGGGAGTTCATGACCTGATCCAAAATCAGGAGTCGACACTTAACCCACTGAACCACCCAGGTGCCCCAAAAAGCCATGTAATTATTTTTAAACACAAGGCCAGCTGAACATAATTCATCTATAGGCAACATTTGGGCCCCCGTTTCTGACTCCTGACCCAGATGAAGAGAAACTTAAAAGTGAGCAACAATTTGATTCTGAGGTTCTTGGAAGACAAGGCAAAGATAGATAGCTGATGATCTACAGTATCTTCAGCAGCTCATGAATGCAACTAGTCTGTCAAGAAAGATAACCTGTTTCTTATTTCACAACTCTAAGAAAAACACATCGCCTAGGTCTTTGCTTAAGGAAACTTGCACAACATAATAAAGCTTTACCCAAGAAATGTCCTGATAGTCCACATGTGGTGTCTATTATGTGGACCCTCAGGAAAATCCAAATTTATAATGTTAAGCTGTAGTTCTGGGAAGGCAATTCCATTGGGGAGCAGAGTGATAAAGACCAGGTCTGTAGCTTCCTGGAGCTCTGGTATGATGTAGGGATAAAGCTTTGAAAATTTGGAGGAATTTCCTAAAACTGGCAACCTTGAATATCAATAACTTCCTCTGGGTTTTTGACACGCAGATAATTCAAACTAGAGGTCCTAAGAGATGGCTGGAAAAAATGGGAGGTGGTCTTCAATGTTGACAGAAAGAGGATCCATATCCAAGTCAACATGGAGGTAGCCAGAATATCACCTGCAGGCTGGGTCCACGCTCGTCTCAAAGGGCAGCTTCGTTATACATTTGGGAGGCACTCTCTCTTTCCCCAGTCAGCCTTTAGCTACAACATGTCTGTGTATACCACACACACAAGGGGTTGTGATCCCATCCATTCTGATGGCTTTAAATACCAATTTTCTGTTCATGGCTTCCATATTGCTACCTCCAGTCTAGATTTCTTCCCTGAGTTACAGATTTGCAGAGTCAACTGTTCTCTTTACATCACCCCTTGGATGTGTCATAAGCATCTTGAATCTTGCATGGCTAAAACTAAATTTGATTTTTTTCTTTCTCCAAATTTATTCCTGTCTTGTTCATCTCAGTAAATGGCATGAACATCTTCCCAACTGCTCAAGCCAGAAAGCTGGGAGTCATCACCCTGGCTTCCTACTTCTTGACATCACACTGGAACATAGAGGAAAAGAGCCTGGGCCCTGAAGTTCATTGCCTGCGTTTGAATCCCAGGACCACTTTTAACCAGCGGTGTGATCTTCAACAAGTCATTTAACATATCCATCAAAGGAGACAGGTAAATGTTTTGAAGGGGCACAATCACCCCAATGTTTATAGCAGTGCTATGAACAATAGCCAAAGTATAGAAAGAGCCCAAATTTCCATCAGTAGATGAATGGATACACACACACACACACACACACACACACACACACACACACACACAATAGAGTATTACTCGGCAATCAATAATAATGAAATCTTGCCATTTGCAACTATGTGGATGGAACTAGAGGGTGTTATGCTAAGCGAAATTTGTCAGAGAAAGACAAATATCATATGACTTCACTGATATGTGGAATTTAAGATACAAAAGAGATTAACATAAGGGAAGGAAGGCAAAAATAATATAAAAACAGGGAGGGGTATAAAACATCAGAGACTCTTAAATATAGAAAACAAATTAAGGGTTGCTGGAGGGGCTGTCGTTGGGGGTTGGGATAAATGGGTAAGGAGCATTAAGGAGGATACTTGTTAGGATGAGCACTGGGTGTTATACTTAGGGGATGAATCACTGGATTCTACAGCTGAAATCACTATTGCGCTGTATGCTAACTTGGATATAAATTTTAAAAAATAATTTAAAAAAAAAACAAAAATATCTATGACTCTGTTTTCACATTTGAAAAGTTAGAATAATAATAACACCTATTTTTATAGAGGTTTAGGAGGACTAAATGAGATAGAGGATAATAAGCTCTTGGGATAATAGCTGGTACTTGGTAGTAGGTGTTCAGTAAATGGTTGCTGTTACTATCCTCTATGCCACCTTGTACTTTATCTATTAGCAGTCTCTTTCCTTTGTAAAATATAGATTATACAGCCTATCTTATGGGATATTTGGATGACTAAATGAGATCAAGTACATATCGCACCTGAGTGGCTGATCCTTAATAAATAGTATCCTTTATTAGTGATAACTAGTATTTTTGCTGAGGCATCGAGGAGTAGTAAGAATTCATTCATTCATTCATTCATTCATTAATAATTCAACAAATATTTTTGAGCATCCGCCAAAGATCAGGCATTGTGACAGATGCTGAGAATAGAGGAATGATCAAAATGAAGATCCTTGCCTTCATGTTTATTTTCCAATGAGGGCTTGGGCATCCAGTAAATGTAGTCAATAAACCATCACATTGTATGTTAGTTGGGGAAAAGTGCTGCTGGGAAGAATCATGCAGAGAAGGTAAATAAGGAGTTTAAGATGGGGCGCCTGGGTGGCGCAGTCGGTTAAGCGTCCAACTTCAGCCAGGTCACGATCTCACGGTCCGTGAGTTCGAGCCCCGCGTCAGGCTCTGGGCTGATGGCTCAGAGCCTGGAGCCTGTTTCCGATTCTGTGTCTCCCTCTCTCTCTGCCCCTCCCCCGTTCATGCTCTGTCTCTCTCTGTCCCAAAAATAAATAAAAAACGTTGAAAAAAAAAAAAAGAAAGGGGAGACCTCCCTTAAAGGTGACATTTGAGTAAAAACATGAGGAAGGGAGGAGGACACCAAGCGGATATCTGAAGAAAGAGGATTCGAGGCTGAGTAAAATTCAATTGCTAAGGCCTTAAAGCAGGACATGGTCAACTTGTTAGAGGAACAGCAGAGGCTAGTGTGGCTGAAGTTAAGGTAATTAACACAATTGTAGCATATGAAGTCAGACAGACAAGGGACCAGACCATGGAGAGCCTTATAGATCCTGGTAAGGACTTTAACTTTTACTTTGAAGGAGATGGAAACTTTCAGTGATAGAAGAAACATGATTATGTTTTAAAAGTCCACTCTGCCTGTGATACTGAGAACAGACTCCAGGGAGTGGGGTAAAAATGGAAGCAGGGAGTCCAGCCAGGAGACTATGGCAATCAGGTGAGCCAGAGATGATGACGGGTTGGACCACAGTGGTATCAGTGCAGGTGGTGAGAGGTGTTCAGATTCTGGATATATTTTGAAAGTAGACTTCACATGGTTTGCTAACTAGCTGTGAGGTATTTTTAAAAAAGGGGAAAGTTGAGGATGATTTCAAGTTTTGGAATCAGAAAGGTCTGGTTTCAAATCCTAGCTTCACAATTTATCTGCTGTGTTTGAATTCAAGTGGCAAATTATAATCCCTGGAGCTGGAACCCACAGGCAACTAAAACCCTGAGAGAGACAGACCTTCTTCTCTACTCAAAAGAGCTTTGGTTCCAAGGGAGGGAATAAGCAAGAAATCAAATAATATCTGGGAATTCCTTAAACATTTGGAAATAAGATAACAAATTGAAAATAATCCATCGGTCAAAAAGGAAGTCTCAGTGAAGTAAAAAAACATACATATTTTACTGAATAAAAATACAGTGTATCAAAATCTGTGGCATGCTGTTAAGAGTGCATAGAAGAAAATGCATAGGACTAACCACTTATTCAGAAAAGAAGAAAGTTTTCAAGTCAATAATCTAAGTTTCTGCTTCAAGATATTTTTTTAAATCAAGCAAAAGAAAAAATAGTGAAGATAAGAGCAAAAGTCAATGAAATTTAAAATAATAGAAAAAAAATGAAACCCAAAGTTTAATGAAAAGATCAATAAAATTCATAACCTTCCATTAAGACAAAGAAGAAAAGAAGACACATATCAATATCAGGAACAAAATTAAGGAATATCCCTACAGACCTGTAGATAATACAAAGAAAATAAGGGAATCATATAAACAACTCTATCTACATATATTCAACAACTTAGATAAAATGGACCAATTCCTTGAGAATCAGAAACTATCCAAATTTACCAAATATGAAATACATAATTTAAATAATCCTATGGCTATTAAAGACACTGAATCTATATTTTTAAAACTTCCAAAAGAGAAATCAGTACTCCCAGATGGATTCATTGGTGAATTCTACCAAACATTTATAGCAGTTATAACCCATTTTACATAATCTTTTCCCAAAATAATAAGAAGACAGAACACTTCCCAACTCATTTTATGAGGCCATCATTACCATGATACCAAAACCAGACAACATTATTACAAGAAAAGCACTGACCAATATTCTTCGTGAATACATCTTCTCAAATATTAGTAAATCAAATTCTGCAATATGTAAAAAATAATCATTTCACAACCACGTGGGGTTTATCCTGGAATTGCAAGGTTGGTTCAATATTCAATAATCAATAGATATAATCCAGAATATTAACAGTATAAATAAAAAACACATGATTTTTTTTCAGTTGGTGCAGAAGAATCATTTGACAAACTCCAATACACATTTATGATAAAAACTTCCTCAACTGATAAAGGGCATCTACAAAAAACCTTCACCTAACATCACACAATGGTGAAAGACTGGATGCCTTCCCCTTAAGGCTGGAAATAAGGCAAGAATGTCCACTTTCACTATACCTAACTCAACATCATATTGAAAGCTTTAGTGCAATAAAGAAAGAAAAAGAACTAAAAGGCATACAGATAATGAATGGAAGAAATAAAATTGTCCCTATTTGCAGATGACATAATTGCTTATGTAGAAAATCCCAAAGAATCGGGGCGCCTGGGTGGCTCAGTCAGTTAAGCATCTGACTCTTGATTTCAGCTCAGGTCATGATCTCACAGTTTGTGGGATAGAACCCCTCATCAGGCTCTGTGCTGTCAGTGCAGAGCCCGCTTGGGATTCTCTCTCTCTCTCCCTCTTCCCCTCTCCCCTTTTTGTGCTATTTCTCTCAACTAAATAAACATTTTAAAAAGAAAAGAAAAGAAAATCCCAAGGAATCTACCAAAAACTCCTAGAACTAATAAGTGAGTTCATCAAAGTCACAGGATACAAGATCAACACACAAAAATTCACCATACTTCTATACACTGGCAATGAACAGTTGGAAACCAAAACTTTTTTAAATACACAATTTCCAGTATCTCAAAAGTCTGAAATACTTGGGAATAAATCTAACAAAACATGTACAGAATGGGTATGCTGAAAATTACAAAACACTAATAAAAAAAAATGAAAGGCAACCTAAATAAATAGACAAACTGTGTTCATGGATTGGAAGGCTCAGCATACAGTGTCAATTTTTCCAAACTTGTTCTACCAATTTAATGCAATCCCAATAAAGTTCCCAGCAGGATTTTTTGTATGTATACACAAGCTGATTCTAGAATTTATCTGAAAAGGAAAAGAAACTAGAATGTTCTAAACAATTTTGAAGGTATAAATTTGGAAGACTCACACTATCCAATTTTATAACTTACTATATAGCTACAATAATCAAGACAGCATGGTATTGGCAGAGGGATAGACACATGAATTAATGGACCTGAAGAGCCCAGAGAATGACCCTCACAAATACATTCAATTGATTTTTGACAGAAGAAAGATAGTCTTTTCAACATATGGTATTGAAAAATTTTGACATGTATAGGGGGAGAAAAAGCCCACACAAAAAAATCTAAAAACCTCACTCTGCCTAACCTCACACTTTATAAAAAATATTAACTGTATAATCAATCATGTAAAACATAACGCTATAAAACATTTAGAAAAAGAAAAAGAAAAAAATTTCCTTAACCTGAAGTTAGGCAGTTAGTTCTTAGACATGATATTAGTGGACTGATCCATAAAGGAAAAATTAACAAACTGGAATTCATCAAAAATGAAAACTTCTGCTATGTAAAAGAGACTATAATAAAATTAAAAGACCATCTAAAGACTGGGAAAAAACATTTTAAAAATCACATATCTGATAAAGGACTTGTACTGAGAACATATGAAGAAACTCAACAGTAACTCAACAATAAGAAAACATTCTCTAATTAGAGAATGAGAGAAAGACCTCAATAGATCCTTCACCAAAGGGTATAGATGGATGGCAAATATGTACGTGGAAAGATGTTCAGCATCATAGAAAGATGTTCAGCATGATTAGCCTTGAGGGAAATGTAAATTAAAACCACAATGAGATATCACCACAAACTTATCAAGGCATCTACGATAAAAAATACTGACAAATGAAGTATTTGGTGAGCATGCTAAGCAACGTAACTCTCTTACATTGTTGGACAGAGTTCAAAATGGTACAGCCACTCTGACAACAGTTTGGCAGTTGTTGGTTTTTTTTTTATGTAAAGTTAAACATGCACTAACCATATGACCTACCAACAGCATTCTTGGGCATTTTTACCAGAGAAAGTAGAATTTATGTCCATACATATGTCCATGAATTTATGTCCATGTAGAATGGACATATGTCCATGAATTTATGTCCATGTAGAATTTATGTCCATGTATATCTATGCTTAAAGTATCTTTATTTACAATCACAAATTGGAAGCCATCTAAATGTCCCTCATTAGGTAAACAAATTGTGGTACATCCACGTGGTGGAACACTACACAGCAATGAAAAGGAATCAACTGATGATACAGATACCAACTTGGGTGAATCTTAAAGGTATCACTGGTTTATATGACATTCTCCAGAAGGCAAAACATTAGTGGTGGAGAACAGTATAGAAGGGTATTAAGTTCTAGACACTCTATTCTGTTACATTGATCTATATGCCTATTCTTACTGCTGGACTATGACTCTTTCAAGGGCAATGGCAATATCACATTTACCTTTGAACCTCCAACACTTTGCCCATCATAGACACTCCTTGCAGGTTGCTGGATGGAAGAAGGCTGACTTCCAAATTTACATATAGAGACAGAAGCGGGCAGATTCAGAAATAGAACCCAGATCATGGCCCTTCCCACCCACACATGCCATCTTTCAATAGCCAGAAATAGCAACTATTTCAGCACATCTCCTCTAAGAAGATTAAGCTCCCCATATTCTAATTGCTGTGCACAACAGCCAAACTCAAGGATAATTCCATCACAGAAGTGGCCTGGCTCTAAGTAATTCTGAATTTTGATAGGCTAATCTCTTGCTGAGATGGTAGAGGGGACTTTCATTTGTCCATATGCCTCTTTGACTAGGAAATTTGTGGTACATTGGCAAGGCACCCTCAACCATATTGCAAACATTTTTAAAAGAGCTGCCAGCAGCAAATTTCAGATGGGTCTTCCATCATCTTGAATTCTGATGATTTAGGGCCAAATCCTTAGCATAATTTTGTAGAAGTCACAGAGTGTCAATTTTGTGAATTTTGGCAAGTCATGTGTTGTTTTTTCTTGGCTTAGAAAGTTGGTATGCTTTATGCTTTTGTAGATTGGAGGCCAGAATTCTGCGGTTGTCCATTTGCTCATGTTTATAAGATTGGTAGCTGATGGTTCTATACATATATCACATCAGCATTTGTGAAGATTGTGGCAATCGGATTATGGCCATATGATGCCATATCAGACAATCAAACTTCATTTGACCATCCAAACCAATTATATGCCTAATAAATTAAAATAGTCTTGTCTGTCGCAAACACATTCAAACATTCTTAAGGCAAATCACACAAAATAAATGAATTCAGCAAAACAAATCCTTTTGCAAATTAATATTATAAGTTCATGATCTGCCCTCTCAAATAGCTAATCCTGAAAACCACTGTCTCCATGGAAGCAGATATTGCCTGTGGAAATCCCACACTTCCATATCCCTTCTGTGGTTAGAGGCTCATATGTGTCTGAAGCTTAGTGGTGTCGGCCTGCCCATGCATCCAGGCTGCTGGGTTACTGCTCTGGGACAGTGTCATGCATGCCACATGAATGAGCGGTGAAGGAAGGAAACGGAAACTATAGAAGCTCCCAGGTTGTCAATTTGGTCTAGGTCACCTGCTCTTGCTCTGCCATTATCTTTAGTTCGTTGGTTCTCAATCCAACTGCACATTAGAATCACCTGCGGAGCTTTTAAAACACACCATGGCCAGAATCCACCCCGGAAAAGAATTAACTCCAAATCTCTGGAGGGTTGATCCAAGCATTCATTGAGTACAATTCTTCAGGTATTCCTATTGCGGCAGTCTGGAATACTTGAGGAGTGTTCCTCTGAATCGACCACAGTTAACAGATTCTCCTACTCGGTCACTGTGATCCCTGCTCCAACTCCAATTTCATTGGTAACCTTCAGATTCCAGAAGGACTTTGTGAAAGTGGATTTATAATCTTGGAGGAAGTCGGCCTTCTAAAGGAATCTCTATTGGTAGAACTGTTGCTGGGAGGGAAAAAAGAAATTTGCAGTCAAATGTCAGTCCCAAGGTTCTCTTTGAGGTTACTCCTTCAAGCCCTGAGTCCCTCATAGGCACAACTCCTTCACTCCAAGTGTCTGGGCAGTTCTCAGTGATGGCACAGGCTCGCTGTGCCTGGTGATAAGAATGGCAAGAGCATAGAAGCCTTCCTCCTAGCTACGGAGTCAAAATGGTATCCTTGGGGAACCTCATAAAACAAGTCCAGTACCCCTCCAGGCTGAGAAGTGAGCTGAAATTTTGTCTTAGTCTCTTTAGGTGATCTCAGCTTACTAACACAAACATACCTCAGGAGCATGTAAAACATAAGCTATAATAATAGCTAACATGACCTATTCCCAAGTGTCAAATGCTTTATGTATATTGATTTACAATACCCTATTCAATAGGTACTATTTCTATCTCCATTTTACAGATAAGGAAACTGAACTACAAAGGAGTTAAGTAACTTGCTCACAGTCATTAAACTAGCTAGCAGCAGAGGCAAAATGCAAATGTAGGCAATTTGCCTCCACATCATGCAGGCTTAATCACTTTGCTCCCCTCACTCCTAAATCCTTCCCCTCACTTCCCCTGTGTTTGATCCCTGTTTGGCTTTGTACCTTGGCTCCCATTTCCCTCCTTGCCCTAAACCTTATTGCCCTGTTTTAGACTTGTTTTCTGCTTTGGCCTTAACCCTCTCTCCTTTTAGAACTGCCCTTTGGTCCTTACTCTTTGGGTCCATCCACCAGGACCACTCATCACACCTATTCCTAGTGCCATCCTGTGCCACCCCTCACCTTGGCCCTGTGGACCTGACCCTTTGGGATTGCTCCCTGTTCAGCCTCCCCAATAGGAATGGTACAATTAGTGAAAAACAACTAAGTCTCACTGATCCCTCTCTTTTCTGGACTAAGTATCCTCAGATACTTCAATATGCTCTGTTAGCTCATGACCTCATGCACCCTCTCTGTCCTGGACCCTCTGCTTCAGACATGTTCCAGTATGTCCTTAATCATCCCAGTGTCATGTCTGGGACTGACCCCACCACTGGTTGAATCTGATAAAGGTTCTCTGCCTCTTCCCCCACGCTGTGCTACCATAATGCCCTATGGACATCCCCATCACCACACTTGCCACATTATACATGCTTGGCTCTTAAGAGCCACCCAAGAAATATTTGATGAATGACTGATATTTTAATTCCTGTTTCTGTGTCTTTCCCCCCTACTGAACTATAAGTACCTTGAGCTACCTTGCCTTATTTACATTTACATGCATTATTCCATGCATATTGTGGTCCCTCGAAAAATGTTTAATTAAAAATTATTCCTAAGAGTTTTATTGATAGTAACTACCAACACCATGAAATTACAATAATTCTTCCCACCCTTCTTTTTTGCAAATTTTTCTTGAGATAAACTGAGATAAACTTCACATGACTGACTTACTAAGTGAAAAAAGCCAGTCTCAAAAGGCTATATACTATATGGTTTCAACTATACAACATTCTGGAAAAGGCAAAACTATAGAGACAGTAAAAGGATGAGTGATTGTCAGGGATTAGAAGGAAGGGAGGGATGAATCAGCAGAGCACAGAGGATTCTTAGCCCTGTATACATATACATATACATATACATATACATATACATATACATATACATATGTATGTGTCAGTGTAAGTTCATCAATGGTGACAAATGTACCACTCTGGTGGGGGACACTGATAGTGAAGGAGGTTGTGTGTGTTTGGGGTGGGGGGACAGGGAATATAAGGGAAATCTCTGTACTTTCTGCTTAATCTTGATATGAACCTAAAATTTCTCTAAAAATAAAGTATATAAAAATTCACATAAAATTAACCATGTAAAAATGCACAATTCAGCGTCTTTTAGTATGTACAATGTCATGCAAGCATCACCACTATATAATTCTAGAACATTTTCATTACCCCTTCTCCAAAAGACACCTTTCCTGTTAGCAATCACTTCCCATTTCCCTCCCCACCTCCAGCCCCTGGCAACCACTACTCTATCTTCTGTCACTATGGATTTGCGTATTGTGGATACTTAATGTAAATGGAGTCATATAATATGTGGACTTTTGTGACTGGCTTCTTTTATTTATTACAATGTTTCCGGGGTTCACCCATGGTATAGCATGGATCAGTACTTCATTCCTTTTTATGGCTGAATAATAATCCATTGCATGAACATTGCAGTAGTTTCTGCTTTTTGCCTATTATCAATAATGCTACTCTGCATACAAATTTGCATACACATTTTGTGTGGACATATGTTTTCATTTTTCTTGGATATATACTGAAAAGTAGAATTGCTGGGTCACAAGGTAACTCTATGTTTAATTTTTTGAGGAACTGCCTAATTGATTTCCACAGCAGGTGTACCATTTTATATTCCCATCGGTAATGTATGAAGGTTCCAATTTCTCCACATCCTTACCCATACTTGTGTTTACCCTTTTTTAAAAAAAATATAGCCTTCCCAGTGAGTGTTAAGTGGTGTCTAATTATGGTTTTCATTTGCATTTTCCTAATGACTAAAGATGTTGAGCATCTTTTCCTGTATTTCGCGGTCATTTGAAGAAATGTCTATTAATATTCATATGCCCCTTTATTGATTTGGTTGTCTTTTGTTGTTAAATTCTATTCTGGATACAAATCCCTTTTAAATATATTGTTGGAAAATATTTTCTTCCATTCTGTACATTGTCTTTTCACTTGATTCATAGTGTACTTGGATACACAAAAGTTTTGCTTTTGATGAAGTCTAATTTTTATCTATGATTTGGTTGCTTGTGCTTTTGGTGTCATATCTAAGAAATCATTGCCTAGTGCAAGGTCACAAATACTTATGCCTATATTTTCTTCTAAAAGTTTTATAGGTTTAGGTCTTACATTTATATCTTTGATCAATTCTGAATTAATACTCATATATGGTGTGAAGTACCAGTACACATTCATGTTTTTCCCTGTGGATATCCAGTTATCCCATTTCTTGAAAGGGCTATTTTTCACCATTGAAT
Source organism: Herpailurus yagouaroundi (assembly GCF_014898765.1). Taxonomy (NCBI): domain Eukaryota; kingdom Metazoa; phylum Chordata; class Mammalia; order Carnivora; family Felidae; genus Herpailurus; species Herpailurus yagouaroundi. Next base: position 3,587,682 of record NW_024420310.1, read on the forward strand.
TTTCTTGCCACCCTCCTCAAATATCAATTGACCATAAATGTAAGGGCTTATTTCTGGACTCTCAATTCTATTCCATTGATCTATGTCTATCCTTATGCTAGTACCACACTGTCTTGATTAATGATGTTTTGTAGTTAAGTTTTTAAATCAGGAAATGTGAGTCCTCCAACTTTGTTCTTCTTTTACAAGATTGTTTTGGCTGCTGAGGTACCCTTCTATACATTTTAGAATCTGCTTGTCCATTTCTGCAAAAGATCTGAATTTAACGGGAATTGCATTGAATCTATACATCAATATGGGGAGTGTTACCATCTTTTTTAAATTTAAATTTTAGTTGGTTAACATACAATGCAATATTGGTTTCACGAGTAGAATTCAGTGATTCATCACTTACATATAACACCCAGTGCTCATCACAAGTGCCCTCCTTAATGCCCATCACCCCTCTAGCCCATCCCCCACCCACCTCCCTCCATCAACCCTCAGTTTGTTCTCAAGAGTCTCTTGTGGTTTGTTTCCCTTGCTCTTCTTCCTCCCCCATATGTTTATCTATTTTGTTTCTTAAATTCCACATATGATTGAAATTATATTTGTCTTTCTCTGATTCACTTATCTTGCTTAGTGTAATACATTCTAGCTCCATCCACGTTGTTGCAAATGGCAAGATTTCATTCTTTTTGATGGTTGAGCCATATTGTCATCTTAACCATATCAATCTTCCTGTCCATGAACATGGCCATCTTTCCATTTATTTAAGACTTCTTAAATTTCTTTCAACAACGTTTTGCAGTTTTCAGCGAACAAGTCTTATACTCCTTTGGTATAACTTATTCTTAAGTATTTTATTCTTTTTGATGCTATTGTAAATGGAATTGTTTTAATTTCATATTCAGATTGTTCATCCCCAGTGTATAAAAATACAACAGGTTTTTGTAAACAGATCCTGTATCCTGCAACTTCGCTAAATTCATTGATTTATTGATTGATTCATTGAAGATTTTTGTGTGAATTCCTTAGGATTTTCTATATGAGACCATGTCATTAGCAAATACAAGTATTTCCCTATTTCCTTTCCAATCTGGAAGCTTTTTATTTCTTTATCCTGCCTATGTGCCCTGGCTATATTCAGATTTTCTATTTCTTCTTGAGTCAGTTTTGATAGTTTATATCTTTCTAAAACTTGCTCATGTTTCTAGGTTACTTAATTTGTACACATACATTGCCAACACCTTCTTGATAGAATTGATCCTTTATCATTATAAAATGTCCTTTTTTGTCTCTAGGAACTTTTTTTCCTTAAAGTATTTGATATTACTATAGCCACCTAGGCTTTCTTTTGTTTACCATTTGCATAGTTTATTTTTTTCCATCCTTTTACTTTCAACCTATTTGTGTTTTTGAATCTAACATCTCTTACAGACCGCATATACAGTAGTCCTTCCCTATCTAAGGGGGATATATTCTAAGACACCTAAGTACTGAACTATTTGCTGTTTCAGGCATCCACTGGGTATATATATACTGTTTTTTTTCCTACACATGCATACTTATGATAAAGTTTAATTTATAAATTAGGCATAGTAAGAGATTAACAACAATAGCTAATAATAAAATAGAGTAATTATAACTATACTATAATAAGAGTTATGTGAATGTGGTCTCTCTCTCTCAAAATATCTTATTGTATTGTACTCATTCTTTTCCTTCTTGATGATGTGAGATGTTACAATGTGAGATGTGAGATGATAAAATGCCTACAAGATGAGATGAAATGAGGTAAATGACGTAGGCAGTGTAATGTAGCATTAGGCTATTACTGACCTTTTGACATTATGTCAGAAAGAGGATCATCTACTTCTGGGAGTGCAGCTGACCAGAAGTAACTGAAACTACAAAAAGTGAAACCATGGATAAGAGAGAACTACTGTAGTTGGATGACTTAAAAAAAATATGCCAATGTCTGCCTTTTAATTTGGAGAGTTTAATATATTTACATTTAATGTAACTGCAAATAAAGAACATAGCTTTGCCAATTTGCTACTTGGTTTCTATATATAACTTTTAGGTCCTAATTTCCTCCATTACTCTCTTCTTTTGTGGTAGATATTCTTTAGTGTGCCATTTTAATCTAGTTAAAAATGGACCTTAATTTAGGAAGATCTTGTTCAGATTAATACCAACTCAGCTTCAAGAGTATGCAAAAGGTTTGTATCTATACAGCTCCAAATGTCCACATTATGCTGTTATTGTCACAAATTACACCTTTATAAGCTGTGTGCCCACCAACATAAATTTATAATTATTACTTTATGCAATTGTCTTTTAAATAAAATAGGGATAAAAAAGAGAGTTACAAGTAAAATACACATTTATACTGTCTTTTATGTTTACCTATGTAGTTACCTTTAATGGTGCTCTTTTTTCCCATGTGGACAGAAGTTACCACTATTCAGTATCCTCCCATTTAAACCCAAAGGACTTAAGAATTGCTTGTTGGGCAGATCTTCTAGCAATGGACTCTTAGGATTTGTCTTGAAATGTTTTCATTTTTCCTTTGTTTTTGAATGATAGTTTTCCTAGATATAGAATTCTTAGTTGAAAGGTCTTGGGGCGCCTGGGTGGCGCAGTCGGTTAAGCGTCCGACTTCAGCCAGGTCACGATCTCGCGGTCCGTGAGTTCGAGCCCCGCGTCGGGCTCTGGGCTGATGGCTCAGAGCCTGGAGCCTGTTTCCGATTCTGTGTCTCCCTCTCTCTCTGCCCCTTCCCTGTTCATGCTCTGTCTCTCTCTGTCCCAAAAATAAATAAACGGGGAAAAAAAAAAAAAGAAAGGTCTTTTTCTTTGTGTACCTTTAATATGTCATCCCACTATCTTCTTGCCTATTTAGTTTCTGATGAGAAATCACCTGTTAATTTTATTGAGGATCTCTTGTGTGTGGGTCACTTTCTTTCTTGCTGAAATGAGTCATTTCTTTCTTGCTGCTTTCAAGAATTTATCTGTCTTTCAACAGTTTGCTTATGAAGTGTCCAGGTATGATTGAATCCCCTGAAGCTTATCCTACTTGGAATTCATTGCATCTCTTGGAAGTACAGATTAATGTTTTTCCTAAAATTGGGAAAATTTTCAGCCATTATTTATTCCAATATTCCTTTTCCTCCTTTGTCTCGGTCCTCTTCTTCTGAGACTTCCATTATTCATACGTTGGCAGATTTGATGGTGTCCCACAGGTCTCTGAGGCCCTGCTCATTTTCCTTCATTCATTTTTCTTTATTTTCCTAAAACTGAATAATCTCAATTTTTTGAGCTTTATACAGCCCTTATAGACATCTTATTCCCAGCCTTTCTTCTAACCTTTTTGGTTAGTCTCTTGTTCCAATCATTATCCATTGCCTCACGCAGCAAAAACTAAAATATTTTCCTGTAAATGTTTTTGACATAAGCCTCAAGGGTAGCAACTTTAGGACTGGGTGACTTTTGAATCAGGTAAAATAAAGACCGGGCTTTTGAGTAGGTCTTCCAGGGAGCCATCAGACAGATGAAATAATAATTTTTTTGCAAATTAAATCTGTTCTGTTCTCTCCAGAATCAGGAATGTGGGCTGTTATTTTCAAGGCCACCTCTGAGTTGGATAGTGAGGGATAGAACTCGGGTAAAGGAAAATACCATAAAGTTTTCTGTTCTTACTGAGATTCAGTTGTGTATTTTTAAAAATAAGTGCCCCTTGAGTTGCTACAAATCTTTATTTAACTCCCAGAGTTCCAAAAAAGTTGATTCTTACAGTTTTTGCCATTTTTAAATTGCTTTTCTGGAGGGGCAGAATTTTAAAGTTCCTTATTCTGACATTTTGCTGAAGTCACCTTTCATACCATTTTTGAACATTTTATGTGTTACAAGCACAGAAATATCTATCTTTATAAAGATCTCATTTTATCCTGCTAAAAACCATTTAATATGGTTATTCTTCTTCTTTAATAGATGGGGAAAGTATGATGAAAATATTCTAAAACTGAATTATAGTGATGGTTGTACAACACAGTAAACTTACTATAAACCAGTGAATTGTACACTTAAAAATTGCTCGGAGAAGTTAAATAACTTGTTCAAGAACATACTTGGAAGTTGCAGAACCACGATCTGAACCCAGTCCTGTTTAACTGAAAAGAATATTTTCTTTCTACCATATTAGATGGCCTCCATGGTGAGGTCAAGGTGGAAGTCTGCTAAATCAGAATCAAGGAGATTTAGGAGGGTAGTTAGTAGTTGAGACTATAAGTGAGTACCATAGAAAGGCCCACATTCCCACGGAAAATGAACATTCCCACGGGTTTGATTCAAGTTGTCATCAGATGGAATGTCAGGTGTGTAATGCATACATAATCAACAGCTGATGTCTGCTATAAGCTGCTTCATGTTCTTGCTATATGGCCATCGCCCTGGCTTGCCAAAGACAGTGATGGTTTTTGTAAAACTGACATCTGTCCCCACAGAATTGTCTTTGAGGCCAGGCCTAGCACCTAAAGGTGACTGGAGGAAGATCCTTGAGGACCTAGAAGATTTGATGAAGCAAGTACTTCCTCCTAAACCTCTTCCCAATTTTCAGGCCAGGACAAACCCCTTATTTATAGGCTGTTCAGAGTCTATGGATCTTTCACTTGGAGAACTTGCCACTGTTGCAATTTTACATTTATTGGTACAACTACTGTTTATCTATTTCCCCCATCAGAATGGAAGCTCCATGAGTGTAGAAACCCTGACCCTCTTTTCACCTCTGTGCCAGCATCTGACACATAGAAGAGATTCAACAAATATTTGTGAATGAATGAATGCAAGGATGAATAAACAGGCAACTCAACTTCCTTCTTTGATACTGGCTGGTTTTGGAATTAAGCTCCATTTAAGAGACTAAAAGGTTAAAACCACTAAAAAGTGAAAATAAACAAGACACAATATAGTTAAAAGGGACACGGAAAAAACAATCAAACCATTTTTCCAGGAGTGGTTCCATGGTTTGTTTTGCCTATACCTTAGACAATTTGAGAAGAATCCTTTACGAAAAAGAATTTTGCCTGAATGAAGAATTGCTAGGATCCCCTCCCACTCAAAGACATAGGCACAAACCAGAAAACACTTTTATCCGGGCAAAAGCAGCTGAAAGCTTCTGCCAAGAAGCTAATGCAGAGTCCTCAGATGAACCCCATCTGGCTGTGGGTGTAGAGAGGGAGCATATGATCTCCAGCAGCTGTGGAAAGCCTGGTGTGCTGCTATTCCCTTAACAGGTTCCCAGGCAGCTGGCAGTGCCACCTTCCCATTAACTTCTTTGGGTCCCAGGTACCCTAGGTGGCCTATTATGATTGGTCCCAATTGTAGAGTGCTCAGAAAAGTCTTCTGGTCTCTCGCTCCCTAGAGGCACAGAGAAGAGGAAACAGGCATCCCTTTTGGAGAAAGAGAGATAGGGATTGAAGAGGCATATTGTAAAGACTAGGGGACTCCCTGAAAACAGAGAGTTACACCAGAGACATCACCTCTAGCCATGCTGACACACAAAAGGCATTCAGGAAACACCTGTGGCATCTAGATGGTCAGGGACTGACAAAGGGAGCTGCCATCCAGTTCCATTCCGATCCCAGCCCTCCATCCCAGCAGGAGGCTGCAGAATCACCTGGGGCTCTTCTTAGCAATCACTGACCTTCTTTCCCTCTCAGACCAAAGCTGCATCTCTCTGGTTTAACTGAGCCACAGAATACATAGGTTTCCTGATATTACTTGAAAATAGTACCCTTTGCAGCAATTGTGCCATCAATCTAAAGGACATGCCTCCCTCTGTGAACAGCAAGGCCAGAGACAAATAAATGGCCAGGGAACATCATGAATTCCCTTGTGACAGGGCAGCCCAGAGAAAGGGATAAAGTCCAGCACATTTGTATAAAAATAAAAATGGATGGTATATGTTCTGCAGCAATCTGAATTTCAGCTTGTCTGGCATCTAAAAATGCCTTGCTGATCTTCTTCAATGTCAACTACCTCAGAGTACAGACTGCTTATCAGACTCTTTAGTGAAAATATAAGCCTAAGTGGATTAACTTCCAGAAAGATCCCCATACCTTTTGCTAACGGCAAGGCAACCAGCTCTCCCAATTTCTGCACTGCAGGGCTTGCCTACAGACGAACATTATCACCTACAGAGAAGGAAAAGAAGCACCTGGGCACTGGACAGGGGCAAGAGTGGAGCATCCAATTATCATGCCTTGAACTTGCTCCTTCTTTGTCATTTATGTTACAAACATTTGCCCGTACAGTGGCAGACAACTCTGTGATCACCTTGTGGGCAGAGATCATGTCTTATGTTTTGCTATAAAGGAGCATGAATACAGCATAGAAGAAGATGTGGCCTTGGACTTTAAGGAGATCACAAAATAGCAGGAAGAAAGACATATAACCCAATTAAAATTCATTATGACCAGTGTGATGATAGAGGTGGACATAGCACTTGGTCTCAAGAGATGGTGAGAGGTTTCCTGAGTAAAGTGGCCTCCAAGTTGAGATCAGAGAAGGAGGTAACACTATGCAAGTTGAAGGGAAAGGGTTTTTCAGGCAAAGGGAAATACATAGTCAAAAACCTGAAGATGAGGAGGAACAAGACATGTTATGGGAAACTAAGGAAGCTTATTCTGGTTGGAGAGCCAAGTTTACTCTGCCTGATTGAGAGGAAGCAAGAGATGGGGCTGGAGAAACAGGCCTGAGCCTGATCACAAACCATGTTAAGAAGTGTGAATTGTCACTGCAGCAATGGGAAGCTATTGAAAGGTTTCATTCAAGGAAGTAGCTGGTTATATTTGCATCCTGGAAAGATCCCTCTGGCTTCAGAGTGCAGGATGGATTGAAGGAGAGACTACGTCCACATGGGAAGACTGTTGAAATAGTCCAAGTAAAAGATAATAGTGGCCTGAACTTAATGGAGAAAAAGTGGGAATGGAGAAAAAGTAGACAGATTCAAGATGTATTTTAGGAGCCATATTCAGGAAGACATGTGGGGTGAAAGAAAAGAAACAGGACTGGGTATTTCCATTACCCAGGGATGAAATGAGAGACTGGAGGCAGCATCTAGAAAAGAAAGTAAATTTGGATGTGGATCGAGAGATCGTTGCTACCAAGAGGTGCAAGTAAGCAAAAAACTAGCAGCAGGACTCCAAGGAATAGGCCACTGTCGGATCCAGAGAAGTTGTGGTCTGAGTAACCACTGTGGAGCAGACTCTGGCTGGCAGGAGCTTGAGGGTGTCAAGAACTGTGCTCTCAATGAACAGCTAGCTCCTGTAGGCTAAGGAACAGGACCCCAAATTACACCATGCTTCTTCCATGTTTTCTGTTCCAATTAAGATAATCTCAGGGACAGGAGCAAGCCAGAGCCCAAGGCTGACGTGCATTAGATTCAGTTGTAGGAGACAAAGGCAAGGCAATATTTCATCATTGTGTGGGTACACGATTAGCTCTTATTTCCCCCACAACTAATGGCAAAATTCAATTAAATAAAACCATGAATTGGAAGGTCTCTCCATAGTTCTCAAAATATTGTGATTCTCCACTACTTTATACCATCCAATTGCATGGCGTATTCTGCTCTCAATATTTTGAACGGTTTTATAGTTATGTTTTCTGCCTCTTCACAGTTTTTACTGAGATCCTCCACTGAAGAATAAATAAGGTTTTGGTAGACAATAGGGACCATGGGCAAAAATTGAAATCTACATGTCAGCAGGTCCTCAAAATCAGTGGTCAGGAGGGAAGAGAAGCAAAAGAAAGCCAGGCATGCTGTGGTAAAAGATGCGGGCTCCTGAGAGCCCCTGGTCCGCAAGGCTGAGATGGCTTCGGGTCCCAGGGTCTAATGGCAGACCTACAGAGATCTCCTGAGACTATGAGGCCTCGGGCTGCCAGAAAGGGCCATGTGCTACATGTGGTGGATGCCCTTCTGAAACAATTTTCTCATCCAAATGCCTTCATGCAAATCCCAACTCAAATGAAAAAGTAAAAGCTGTCAACTCTGATATATTAGGAAGATAATTCAAGCAGCTGCTATTTGTATTTTATTTTTAGACATCTTTTTTTTTCCTTCAGACAGATCACAATTTCTAAAATATTATTCCTTCTTCTAGGTCAAACAACATCTGTTGTATACAAAAGAAAAGAAACCATTTCACATTGTCAAGTTTACAACTTCCATTTTTATTGTGCCACAGCAATATCATGCAATTATTTTATTTTGCCTCTGAAGAAGTCATTATGGTCGATGACATCAATATCTCATGGATTGAGGGGTCCCTGAGTAGATCGTGACACATTGTTGACGCTTTCCTTGTCAGTGATCCTTGGGTAGGCTCTGATATGATAAACCACAATCACTCCAAATGATAAGTACCTGTTTATCACTGAGATGGAACCCTGATTATTCCAAAGGATACTTTCAAAAAGTTCCCTCTCACGACATTTGTGCTTCTCTCTTAGAATCTCTGGTAAATAAAAAAAAAAATGTGGATGAAGTCATTCCTGCAGCTTGGCCCTAATGATGAGAAGGGATGCTATTAAAAGAAGCAAATGAGCAAATTTTCGACTAATGAGCAGGTTACTACAGCTAAAAATTACCAATGAATCAACCTCTCTGGCCTCCTTTCAGTTTGACGTACGTGCTGTTTGCTCATTCTGCCTGGAAAGCATTTCCTCCTGCCCCCTCCTTACCTAGCTAATGCCTACACATCCTTCAGATCTTAGCTCAGCTGTCACTGCCATCCTTAATCCCTTCCCCCACAGAATAGGTCAAAGCCCCTTATTATACATTCTCACCACACCACATACCTTTCTATTTTAGCACTTACCACAGTTGCGATTTTATTTACGTATGTGCAATCGTGGAACTGAAGTTCTGAATGTAGGGGCCATGTCTGATTTGCTCATCACTATATCCCTAGCACCTAGTATGGTACTTGGAATATAATGGACATTCAGTAATCATCTGATGAATCATCAAGCTCTCTGTTCCTGTATTGGCCAGGACAAATAGCACTAGCTGCTGTAACATACACTCCAAAATCTCGGTGGTTTAACACAATTAAAGATTCATTTCTCACAATGAGATCTAATGTGGATTGGGTAGTTCTTGTTGGAGGCTCTTTTCCATGTGATAAGCCAGGGATCCAGGTTTCCTTCATCTAGCGATCCCACAGTCTTCAACATATAATCTCCATAGACTCCAAAGAAGTGGAAAAGAGAGCATGGACAGTCATGCAGGGTATTTTATGGCCAGACTTCTAAGACATACTTTCACTCTTGCCCACATTCTATTGACCAGAATCTAGTCCTATGCCCCAACATAACCACAAGGGTGGCTGGGAAATGTAGTCTTCCTTTGTGCCCCAGGAGAGAAAACAGGATTGGCAAGTATCCAGTCCATCTTTGCCACGCTCTCTGCTACAACTCACGATCTTCTACAACTATGGGTACTGTATGAGTCAGAGTTCCTCAGAGAAACAAAATAGGATGGATGGATGGGTGAATAGATAGATAGGTTGAAGAGAATTATTTTAAGAGTTGGCTCACATGGTCATGGAGGCCAAGAAGTCCCACAATCTGCCATTTGCAAGCTGGAAAATGAGGAAAGTGGGTGTTGTAATTCAATCCAAGTCCAAAGGCCTGAGAATGGGGAAGCCGACGCAGCAAGTCCTGATCTAAGTCCAAAAGCCTGAGAACCAGAAGCACCAATGTCTGAGGGCAGGAGAAGATGAATGTCTCAGCTCAGGAAAGAGAGTGAATTTACTCTTCCTCCACCTTTTTGTTCTATGCAGACCCTCAAGGGACTGGATGATGCCCACCCACACCGGTGAGGGTGATCTTTTCTCAGTCTAGATCTTTGTTCTAATTTCTTCCAGAGACACCCTCAGAGACACACTCAGGAATGTTTTACTAGCTATCAGAATCCCTTAGCCCAGTCAAGTTGACACATACAGGTACCAACAAGAAATCTAATCAAACAACCCCCCAACCATTCTCAAATAGGAGTTAGGGGTTTTAGATTACTGGTATCTTAGATAAGAAGCAGGTAGATGCCTAGAGACATACAGAACACAACCCACAGGTCAGATTCCCTGATTTCCTCAGCTCTCCATCACTTATCACTGGCTTACAAGGTTTTCCATGATTTAAATCTTAATGTATCTCCAGAAGTAAGCAACTCTGTTGAAGGTAACTTGCTGCATCTTAAATATTCACGTAAAATTTTGGCATTTGCTCCAAGATATACCCATGGGCGTTTAAATTTCGACTGCTTCCCTTGAAATTTCTAAATACAGTTATCATTCCAGGAAGATGCCCTGCCTTTATCCAAAGGTTTTAGAGGCTGCTTGGCATGAGTGCAAAGGTCTGAGCCACAAGGCCCCGTAAGCCCTGAATAAAACTGTGTGGCAAACCAAGTCTACTAGAAAGAGCCCAGTAGAGGGGCCCCTTACTCCCTAGGACCCTGTGTTAGTTTTCTTGGGCTGCCGCAACAAAGTGCCACAGGTCAGGTGGCTTACACAAGAGAAATTAATTTTCTTACAGTTCTAGAGGCTAGTAGTTCAAGATCAGCATGTCAGCAGCATTGGTTTCTCTTGAGGCCTCTCTTCTGGACTCGCAGACGGTGGCCTTCTCTCTGTGTTCCCACATGGTCACCCCTCTGTTTGTGTGCATGTCTGTGTCCCAACCTCCCTTCCTTATAAGGACACTAGGCAGATTGGTTTAAGGCCCACCTATGTGACCGTCTTCTATCTTAATCACCTCTTTAGAGGCCCTGTCTCCAAATACAGACATATCTGAGGTACTGAGGGTTAAAGCTTCCACATAGGAATTTAGGGGGGGGGCACCTAATTCAGCCCATAACAGACCCCAAAGGTAATCCAAAGAAGCAGGGACAGCCACAGTACTGGCAAAAGGAGAAAAATTCCCCCACTGAATTTGTTGCAAGAAACAAATTGCCCCTCCTTCCACACACACACACCCATCCATCTAGGTTTTGACAGGTTTAGATTCCGGGCATTTTGATTTAGGGAATCTTTGCATCAGCTCAGTGGCTATGGAGGAGTTCTGTGCTTTGTGGCAGTGGCTGGGGTACATCTCAAGCAATAAAAAGGATTTGAGTCGCAATCATTTTCCTTCTCTCTGTCTTTCACATCGCCCTGACTTGCTTGTTAAGCTTTTGAGGAAAATCACAATTATACACACACTTTCTGTGCTGAAACCTGCCACCGCTCTGTTTTCTGATAAACATGCCCTTTCCCTAGAATTTTATTCCAATGCCAGGCTGTGATCGATTCTGGTGCCTGTCTTGTTCCTGTGTTCTATGACAATCCTGCCTGCACAAGAGGCCCTGGCCCTTCAGAGGATGTGCGCAGAACTATCTCTCCACTCTTCCCCCAGCCAGCAGTCAGCAGCTGCCGAGCAGAAATGGGTTTGGGGAATACCAGTGTGACAATTACACAGGTATCTGGGAGGACCCAAAGCTCTGGTCTCGGCTGCGTGACGGCTTCAGGGAAATTAAGTGCAAGCTGTTTGGAGAATATTTCTCCATAGGACATTATGAAATCCCAGAGGCGGGAGTGCGTGGACAGTGCCTGCTTCCCTCTCCTCCCCTCCCCCAGTTTCCAGAAAGAAGAAAGAAAAAGCTGCAGCTTTGTATTTGATATTTAGAATTAATTAGAGCCCCAAATCCCATACCAGCCAGCAGGTTTCTTAATGAGGCCAATGTATTCATCTTCTTCAGCCTACTTCTCCAATCCATATCCAGCCCACACGGGGACCATTATAGTGCCTCATGATGCCCCGTGGTTTTCAAAGTGCCACCACATGCTGCTACCTCATCTGGCCCCCACGATCACCCTGGTAGGTGGTCAAGACAGAAGTCATTCTCCCCACTTCCTCGATGAGTTTTCAGGGAGGTTGAGTCACTTTCCCAAGGTCATGCAACTAATAAGCAGTAGAAACTGGATTTGAACTCAGCTGGTCTAGCACCAGGGCCCGTGCCGTGAACCACTGCTCTTCTCCTGCCTCCTCAGAAAGAGGCATGCCTGCGTCAGTGTCAAGGAGGCAAACCTAAGGCTCCCGGGTGACAGAGTTACCCAGCTCGGGTTGCAGGGAGAAAATTCAGGGGGCTCAGTTAAATTTGAATTTCAGATGAACAAAGAATAAATTCTTAGTATAAGTATGTCCCAAAGTTATGCTTATCTCAAATACTGTGTGGTATATACTTATACATAGGAAACCTTGACTCAATGTCTATCTGAAATTCAAATATAACCAGGTATCTAGCTTTGTGTTTGCTAGATCAGCCAACACCATCCTCAACACTATCCTAACAGAGCTGGCCAGCCACCTAGACTTCTGATGAGCTCTGCCCCAGTCTTTCCTTTGGCTTATCTACTGCCACTTTCTTCTACGGTTCCTGGACTGAAGCCCTCCTCTGGAATTCAACTGTCCGATATGTCACCAAGCCCCAAAGAGTTAGCACCTGCTTCGGTTCTTCCATCCGGCTGTGCCTCTCCACTCCGCAACCTCCATCCTGACCCAGAAGCCTATTCCCTCTGACCCAGATCATGACCAAAGTCCCAGTCACCCCACTCGACAGATGACTGCCAGATTTTTTCCTGACCAAAGCACAAGGCATTCTTCTATTCTGAACCCTCAGAGACCCCCTAAGCTCTTTAATGTGGCCTTCAAAGTTTTCCTGATCAAATTCCAACTTGATGATGCCTCCGCCTCCCTGGTCCCCCACCATGGTTGAGTGTGGACCCTAAGCCTGAGCCGCACTGAGGATCCCAGCTTTCCGCAACACATTCATGCTTGCGTCTGTCTCTCCACTGGCCTTGAATACCACTCCCTTGACATCCCCAAGTCCAGTGCTACTACCGCTACTTCTACCCCCATGGCTGCAAGTGATCTTTCCTCTGGCACAGCCCTCACAGCACTTCCCAACCATTTTGGTACATGCTATACTCTGTCTTTTTACTTTGGGACATGTCTTAGCCCCTCTTTCCACCATATTACATGCCTAGGGGACAAGAGCTAGCTTGCTTTCCCTCTACATGATGTAGCATAGTTTCTGGCACATGCTAAGTGTTCCATAGAAATTATTGGATATAAGTGAATGGCTTGACCCCACAGACATTCTCTACTCTGTGACACCTATTCTATGCCCATACTGGGCCAAACCACAGGGCTAGAGCAATGACTAAGATCTGGTCTTGTCCTCAGGGCACACCATGAAAACAGAGCAACTGGAACTGGAAGAAAACTCGGTTACCTTGAGGCCAATCTCAGCCCAGGGTTTCTGCAAAAGGATCACACACCCGACCCCAGAATGCTTTGAAAAGTAAGGCAGGACCTTACCAAATGACCCTTCAGAAGTTAGAGAGGGTAGGGAGGGGCAAGGAGGAAAATACATACTATAGCATGCAACAAAATATCCCCAAAGTCTTCTTTCCACCTCTACATCCCAAGCCCACTCTTCATGGTGACTGCTCTTGGTTTCCGTGTCTGCACACCAGGCACTACCTGCACAACCTAGAGTTTCCAAGGAGGCCAAAGTTTGAAAAGTGTTTGTTCCCACCATAAATCAATGAGATACCCTGTAAGGGCCTTCTGGAGGTGAGGAGAGAAGTCCTGAAAAAGAATAAAGAAGGAGAGAGTTTGAAGAAAGGCCTGAACAGGGGGTCAGGAGCCCATATTCCTCCTCCATCTTTGATGATACTTTGTCTTCCAAGCCACCACCCCCCTGCTGCCACAACTCGCAGTAAGTGTTCTCTAAGATGGCCTCTTAGATGCCCCCAATGATCCCACCTCCTGGTATTCATGTCCTTGTATAATCCCTTCCTCCCAAAATTTGGACAGGACTTGGATGATTCACTTGTAATGAAACAGAACATGATGGAAGTGATGGGATGTCACTTCTGAATTAGGTTATTGAAAGATTCCAGCTTCCATCTTGGTTTTTTTCACTTATTCACACTTTCTCACTCTCTATCAGATCACTCACCTTGGGGGAAGCCAGCTGCCATGGCATGATGCAGCCATTTGCAGAGGTCCACAGAAGTGAGCTGGGAAAAGGATCCCCCCCTTAGTCAAGCCTTGAGATGACCGCAACTTCGTAAGAGAGCTCGAGTTCAAGGCCTCTAGCTAAGCTTCCCCCAGATTCCTGAGCCATGCAAACCACACGATAATGAACATTGTGTCAATCACCCCACTAAGATGTGGGGTGAGTTCGTTATGCAGCAATAGATAACTGATACACAGCTGAAGCCCCTGCATGCTTCTGCCTGAAGAGAAGTGATGTCGCCGGCTTTGGGAGCTAGCCGGCAGGTAAAGATGTAAGCACACCCATCATGTTTCATGTCCAAATGTCATTTTCTAATGCTGCAGTCAAGATGCTAGAGCCAGCAGTCCCCAGAGACAATCGAGGGGCTTTTATAGCTGTTACAAATCCTGCTTCATGAATCCCAGACCCGTATGCAAATGTGAAGCTCAACCTTTGATAAGCCATTTGATTTCCCTTTTAGTTAATGAAGTGAAAATACACCATTTTACACTCAGATTAAATTGCTAAAATGTTTCACTCTGGTCCCCAGTTAGTTGTAATTAAAAATAGAAAAGGGAAGAACAGGAAAAGTCACTCACTTTCTCCTGGTGTCCTGAGGCATGGAAGGGGAGACTCGAGTGGAGGTAAGGGGGTGGGAGGGAAGGGAGGGGTGAGAGCACAGGGGGAAGCCCCCAGGCCCGCCTCAACTGGCAAAGGGTGTGCCCCCAGGCCTGAAGCCCCCAGGAGCTCAGAATGCCAGGAGAAATGCTGCCCCGGGCTTTCTGGGTAGGAAGAAGGGAGACAGGGTGCTCCGCAGGGGTATTTCAAAGGGCCCAGAAGTTCTTGAAACACAGCCAGAACCAAGTATATGAAAAAGTGTGTGTCTGAGAGTGTATGGGCGATGATGGTGTGTAGGTACCTGTGTGGGAGTGACAGAGAATGAGTGAGGAGCATATATGTACCTCTGCGCGTCTCTGTGTGTGTGTGATATAGGTACTCATGGGTGTGAGAGAAAATGGATGAGGGCGTCTACGTACTTGTGTATGTGAGTGAGCGAGAACAGTGTGAAGGTACATGTGCATTTGTGAGAGAATAAGGGAGGAGAGTATATAGGTGTGTGTGTGTGTGTGTGAGTGTGTGTGTGTGCACACGAACACTACATAGGGACCCATGGGTGTGAGATAGAATGGGTAAAGGGGAGTATATGCACCTAAGTGTGTCTGTGTGGGTGTTTGAGTAAGTATATGAGTGGGGGGGTCTATAAGCACGTGTGTGGGGGAGGGCTGTATATGCATGAATGTGTGTGTATGGGAGATTAGGCGAGGAGCCAGATATAGGCAGGGGTGGACACTTGTACAGATGAAGGGGTGGATGTGTATGTATGTGAGTGCATGGGGAAGAAGTGTACATATGTGTGGAAGAGCAATGCACTAAGTGAAGGAGAGCATATATGTGTATGTGAATGTATATGTAGGGAGATCTGTATATAAATGTATTAGAGTGTCTTAGTGACATGTACATGTGTGCTGGTGTGAGTAAGGGGTGATCAAGGGGTTGTACGGACATATGTGTTCCTAAATGGGTTAAGGAAATATATATGTACGTGTATGTGAGTGCACAAGCACATGGGTGAGGGATGCATGTGCTGTGTTAGCATTTGTGAATATGTCTGCCAAGTGTATATGTATATGTGGGTATCAGGCTGTTCATGAGGAGGTTGTATATAAGTGTGGGTAAATTTCCGTACTGGTGAGAGGGTGTATATGTATGTGGATGTGACAATGTACAAATGAGGGGGTGGTGTACACATGTGTGCACATTTTGGGGTGCACAGAGGAGTGTATATGTGATTATATGTATGTGTATGTGAACGGCATGGGTTAAATGAGTGTATGTATATGTCTGTGCATGAATGTATGGGTGTGGACGTATATATGTGTATGTCTGTGACAGATGGGGTGAGGGTGGTGTCTATGTGTACATGTATGGTAGGTGTGTGTACAGGTGTGTAAGTGTACTGGTGATGGCTATGTTTATACCGGCGGGGGATATGTTTATAATCTGAATGTGAGAATGGATGGCTAAGAATGGACTATATGTCTGTGTGTGTGTGTATGAGTGAATTGAGTGCATAAGCACATACATGTGGGTGTATGGTTGCAGGGTATATGTGTGAGTGAACGGATAAGCGGTTGTATATATACTTCTGTTCATGTATAATTTTAGGGGTGAGGTATAGGTGTATATGAACATGTGTGTATAGGCACATGTGTACATGTGTGAGTTTATGCATGAGGCAGGTCTATATTTATGTGCTTGCGAGAGAGTATGGATGAGGCCAGCATATGTGTGTGTTTGTGCTTGAATGTACAAGGTTTATATTTACATGTGCATATGCGTGAGTGTACAGTTGAGGGGGGTAGTACGAGGATGTGCTTGTTGGCATGACATTATAGTTGAAGCTGTAAGGTCATGGGTCTGTGTATGTGAGTGTAAGCAAGATATATGTGTGCACATTGTGAGATCATGAGTTTGGGATGTCCGTATATGTGTGAATGAGATTATGGCAGAGGTAGGTTTATATGTATGCGTATATAAGTGTGAGTATGAGAGACTGAGTGTAAATGTACATGTGAGAAGGGTTGTATATACATGCATGCACATATATGTATGGATGCAGAGTCCATGTATGTATGCATGTGCAAGTAGGGTCTACATGTATCTGTGTGTGTTAGTGTATGGATGAAGGGATGTGTGTGTGTGTCTCAGGTGAGATATTTATGTACATATGTGTATGCTAAAGTGTGTGGCTGTGGAAAGTGTGTACCTGTCCCCATGTGAGTACATGTCCAGAGGCCTGTATGTGTGTGTTTATGAAAGTCTGGGTGAGGGATGCACATTTAAGTGTGTGTGAGTGTGTGCATTAGCAAGTATATGATTATGTCCTATGTGTAAATGCACGGACGAGGGAGTTTTATATGTTCTTGTGAATGTATGTGAGTGTATGGGTAGGACACACGTACACATGTATCTGTCATACATGCATATTTGTGCATATATCTACATCCACGTGTATGTGTATTTATGGGTGGGGATAGAAAGAAGGGTGTGAATAGTGAGTTTATATTTGAGATAGTGCCTGTATGTGTATGTGTGAATACATATGTGAAGGGGTGTGTATGTTTGTGTATGCTTTGGTGATAGGGTGATGGAGTTTGCATGTAATTGCACATGTGTCTTCTGGATGTGGGGGGGGGTCGTATCTGTGTGCATGGATGTGTCTACATAGCTGAGGGACTATGTGTATATATGCGTGTTTAAGAGTGTATGGGATAAGTGGAGTGAGTGTGTGTGTGTGTGTGTGTGTGTGTGATGGGTTGCAAATTTCGTGTGTGAAAGTGCACAGGGAAGGAATTCATATGCAAGTGTGAATGTATGGGTGCTGATTTTTATGTGTCTGTGCATGAGGATACAGAGGAGGAACGTGTATGTACATGTTTCAGTGTGTGTGCAGATTAGGGGGGCATATGGCATGTTTGGGGATAGTCATGCATATATTGATAAGGGCAGGTGTGTATACATGTGTGAATTGGAGAATATATGAGTGAGGTATAAATGCATATGAACATGTGAGTACTTGTGTGTCAGTATAGGCATGAGGTGGTGTGTGTGTGAGTGTGTATGTGTGTGTGTGTGTGTGTGTGTGTGTGTGTGTGTGTGTGTAAGGGGGTGTATTTGCAATTCTGTATGTTGGCGTGGACTCTATATGTATCAGGATGTGTGTTTGTATATGTATGAGTGTACTGGTGACATGTATACATACGTGTGTTCGTGAAGATATAGTTGAATGGGCTGTATATTTATGTGTGTGTTTCAAAATAAGGCCACTGTATTTGTAGGTATATGAGAGAAAGTTTATGGGTGAGGGCAGTTTATATTACCTTTTGTGTGTCTGTAAGCATGTATTTGTGGGGGTTGTATATGTACCTGTGAGCATATATTTGTGAGTGTGTTGTGTATGAACCTCTGCGTGTGAGTGTATGAGTGTGGGAGGCATTTATGCACCCTTGTGTGTTTGTGTTGCATTGGGTGTGTGTCCCTTTTCTTTAGAGCATGCATCAATATGGTGTAGAGCTGCAGAACACAGCTTCAAGTCAACAGACCTGGGTCGCAACTGCTGGCTCTTTGACTTGATAGCTGTGTGACCTTAAGCAAGTTACTTGACTTTCCCATGCCTCTGTTTCTTCATCTGTAAAATGAGGGGAATAATTGTACTGACCTCACAGTGTCGTGAAGAAGATTTTAAAAGATCATACGTAACACTATATTTCTGAAAACGCTCAGCACAGAGCTTGGTACCTAATAAACTCACTCAACCAATGTCAGTTGTCACAAAGATATTGTTACAATTTTGCTTATTCGTGGCAGATTCTCAAAGTTGCCCATCGAGCTAACAAGAGTTGTATTTATGGATCCTTGCCAGGCAAGGGGAAAAGGCGGGGGGGGGGGGCAGAGGAAGTTCTGAGGAGAGGTGCATGTCCTGGTTGACCCTCCGTCCAAGGACACTGGCCTCCAACTGCCACAAGTGTGAATGGCGACCCAAATGGCATTTGCAGGCTCTGTTGGGTTCCGGCACAACTTGCCTCCAGCAGATCCAAGAATCGAGGTTGTCTCTGGACAACCCCAACCCAACTAACCCACTGAGCGGCAAAGCACTGAGCGAGAAAGATGCAGGTGGGGGACTGGACAGTATCTGGTTCTTTTCATAAGAGAGACTCCATTTCACGCACTAGTCCGTGTGAACATTTAAGTGCCTAATACTGTGTGTTCCAGATGGGTGCTGCCTGGAAGGGTCTGCAGTCACTCATTCATTCCACAAACACTCGGTGAGTGGCCCTCCTGCTAAGGTTCTGATACAGTATCTGAGGAGGGGCCAGGAATCTGCATGTTTCTGCCCCCCGCAGGGGATTCTTAGACAAGTGGGTCCAGAGAGAAACTCTAGTGCAGAATCACAGAGATTCAGGGCGAAGTCGTCATTGCACAGATGAGGAAACCGGCAGCGGGAAGAGCAGTGCTTGCTAACAAATGATACGCCACAGCTCAAACCCCGGTCCCTTGCCTCCCAGCTCGGCACACATTTGGCCATAGCAACACTTCTCCAATGGGGGTGGGGGGGACTGGAGCAGAAGGTGCAATCACACAGGGGTCTTTTTGATCTCGCCGCCCCCCACTCCATCCTGGCCTTTGAGAATCCGTGCCAGAGCTAGCGTCTGTTTTGTCGCTCGCACCCTGGGAGGGCGTCGAGGAAGAAAAAGGTTACGGAAACCGGGCTCAACATCATAATGTCTCCCTGCCGGGGCCGCTGCATGAAACGATGAGGAGGAGGGTGGTGCAGCGACCTGAGCCCTGTGTGGGGGAAGTCCTCGCTGGGAGTCGGAAATAGAAGGCCCGGGTCTTCCCTTGGCCGGGCGAGGGCTGTGGAGACAGTCCCGCGGCAGGGGTTTGGGCACTGAAAGCCTGATGGCAATAAATGAACGGGCTCACGGTGCAGTCTGGCTTGAGAGAAACTGGGCGCAGCCAATGGCATTTCATAGCAGATACCCTTCAAAGACATACTTACAAAAGGGCCGAGTGCTATTTTTAACGCAGTCCTCACGCCAGCTAACAGCCTGTGCCGTTGCCCTCCGCGTGGCCTGTTCATCTCAGACGCCGACCGCTGGCAGAGGCTCTTCACAATCCAAGCCCACTGAAGCCCCCGCGCTTCCTTTATCTGCCATGACTGCGAGGTCTTCAAAGAACCTTCGTTGGTGATTTTAAAACGACCTCCTCCAGCTTGGAGCTTCGTTCACCCCGGAGCTTTCACTTGGGTGCTGGAGGTGAGAAGGGAGCGCCGCGGAGGCGGGCCGGGGAAGCGGGCCGCGGCCCTGCTGAGCTGACACGGGAGCCTGAGCAGAGGACTCCGTGGTGGCTGCAGTGTCGGGGGGGTGGGCGGGGGGGGGGCTGCCAGGCAGTTCTGCCTCCTCCACCGGCTGCCCACCAGGCCTGGGCTCCCAGCGCCCTCGCCTCCACTGGAGCCGGGCCGAGGGAAAGGTGGAGCTACCTCACCCCTACTCCACCGAGTCATTCCTCGCAGCGGGGCTAGACACACGGGGCCACTAGCATAGCAGCGGCAACCACGAGCAGTTGCTCAACAAAGCCACCAGCTGGGCCACAGGCCACACTCTGCCTCTTCCACGTGCTTTCTCCCGGCTGCGAGGCGGGGAAGGGGCGGGGGGAGTTGGGGGGGGGGGCTCGTCAGCTGGCAGACAGCCAGGGACTGAGGAGCAAGCAGACTGTAGGATGCCTGAGGTCGCCTGTGTGGCTCAGCAAAGGCTGGGCCAGTGGAGGTGACACATCTCTGGGGTAGTCGGGCCGGCCATCAGCTTTAGTAGGTGGAGCACGGAGCTGCTGATTCTGTTGGGATGTTCCCATAATGCACTCTGCTGCATGTAGAAGGTTGACTAAAACCGGATTTCCAAAGTTCTCTGGTCTTTCCTGCCCAGCTCCATCCTTTATGGTCTCATAGCTCTGTCCCTGCATCTGTCTGCCACCTGCACCCCCCGTAGCTGTACGCTCCCCTACCAGGATATAGCTTCATGAGACAGGGTCTCTGTGTCCTACATACACCTTGCCCATGGTCCTGCAAATTGTGGGTGCCCAGAAATGTGTGTACCCCTGTTGCTGAGCAAAAATGTGATGCTCAGAGCCCCCTCCGCTGCCAGCCACGATGCGTTCACTCTGTTGGTGGCCACATACGATCCTATGATGGGGGACAGTGGGGATCAGATCAGGAAATCACATCTCTGGCCCCCACATGCCTTAGGCGCAGGCATAGTATCTCCATCCTCAATGGCCCTGGGGATTATCCTCAAATTATGGTTAAGAAAAACACTGAGATTTGGGAATATTTGGTAACTGACCCACATAGGTAGTCAGTTGGCAAAGCCAGGTTGGAATCCAGGTCCTAATGAGAATTAAGTGAGCTCATGCCGGTAGAAGAGTTAGCAGGCCACCAGTCAGTGCTCCATGGACGGCAGTGCCCAGGATCCTTTTCCCATGTGGTAGCTGAGCTGTGGCACCAGGGAAAGGAACTCCCCCTCTCCAGCCCTCAGTTTCTACACCCCTGACCTAATGGGACTGGATCTTCCAAGTCTCCCTCTCGGAAATACTGGGTTGCTGGCAGGTGAAGGACAAAGAAGAAAGCAGCAAGGCAATGCGGTGGAAGGTCTCTAACGTCATGAGGCTTTCCTTTCCCCCATGTAACAGAGATTCTTGAGGGTCCACGGGCAGACTTCAAGAGAGCTATTGATCCCTGAAAGAGTCCATGCAACGTTGTGTGCATGTGCCAGGGGGAGTTTTCTGGAGAAAGCAGCCACAGTCTTAATGTGAGTCCAAGGCCTCAAAGAGGGTGGTAGAGGACATAGCCAATCCTTCAGGAAGGCACCCTATATCCACTGGGCACTCTTCCCCAGCTCCAGTTTTCTTATCACTGTGAAGGTCTAATCTGACCTAAAAGAGTTGTACTCAAGAATTGGGGGTATCATTTGCATATGGCTTAAGTCGATCAACAGAGGGCCTTGAAATCAGATAAACGGACTCAGCCACAGCACTGCCACTTGCTGGCTGTGTGGTCTCAGCCCAGTTACTTGCCTTCACTGAGCCCCAGTGTCGACACCTGTACCTAATACCAATAGAATTGCCATGAAATTTCTGTAAGCAAAAGTACTACTACTACCTGGCACATGGTAGGTGTTGGGTAAACATTATCTTCCTTTCCTGCCTTCTAAGTCTACTTTTAAGGTTAAGTTCTGATGATTCTTCAGAGTTGGCACTCACTCTTGTTGCTTAGCAATAAGGGTTCATAAGCCTGGGCTTTCCTTGGGCTTCTGAGAGAAGCCTCAGCTAACCCCAAACTCCAGGATTCTCAGCTCTGGCCAGGACCTACATGTTCATGGCTAGACTACTACGCCAGCCCACTCTCAGCCTCGGCTGGACTCAACCATGTCCACGGAACTCAGGAAGCCAGATTCATATCAATTCCTGACATTATAATCTCCATTCCACTCATTCATTCGTACAGAAATCCATGGCATTATCCATTCACTTGATAACTCTGTCCCTTTTACATCACTCCCTCCCTGTCCTTTCACCCCCGTCACTTCTGCCTCATCCCCTATAACACATGGCAATGAGCTGATGGCATCCTTCCATATTTTTCTACGTGCTCCCATCATCATATTTGGATATATGCACATGCACACAAACACACACGTGCACACGCACACACACACACACACACACACAATCACATTTGGGGCAGTTGGTCATTGTTTTCCAAAACCGAGATCATATCGCGTACACTTTTCTGCACCTTGCGTTCCTCATTCAGCAATCCCTCCTACACAATCCTTCTAGGGCAACCGGCAAAGTTCCAGCTCAGTCTTTTTCATGGCTGTGTCCATATCTACCACCCACCTTGTCTTTTAGCCTCGCTAATGTACTGGCAGTTCCCTGAATACCCCAGAACACGTCCTGTCCCTGTGCCCTTGCCCCTTCTGCTCCTTGGCCTGGAAAGTCCACTTCTCTGTCTGCCTAGAAGACACCTTCTCATCTGTTGAGACTCAGCTTATGGCAAGGTTTTCCTGGCCATCCCCTGACCCGAATGAGTTAATCTTGCTCTCCTATGTCTTCAAAGGTGCTCGGACCAGACTTTTATCTGAGAACATCTCAAGTGTTAGTGAAGTCACATGCTGACACCTGTCTCCCCCCGCGCGGCCCTGAGGTCCAGGAAAACATACTTGTCTATTTTGTACCTGGCCAGCACCCGATGGGTACCAAATCAATATTTATTGATATTATGAATGAACAAATGAGGACGAACGAGGCCTTGAACCAAAGAACCGGCAGTGGAGGGGGGCAGCATTGGTCGGCTTTGAGCTATTGATCAGGTAGAGCTCCAAGGTCTTGGCAATTGGCCTGCATGTTTCTTATTTCCATGAAGAACATAACCACCATGAGAGATCACATCTGCCTTGTTCGTAGTTCCATCCCCATTTCCTGGATTAAATAGTGCCTGGTACCTAGTTGGCACTCACTAAATATTTATAAAAGAAAATTCCACTGTGTCCAGGGGTCTCTGGCCCAGGCTTTACCCCTGCCCCTGAGGAAGGTGCTCTTTAGCAGGCCAAGCCTCTGTCCCTGCTGGACCTCCAAGACCTCCGCCATCTACTTGCCTACCTGAGCCGTTCAAATCAAGGTACAGGACAATTTCTCCAGGGAACCTTTCTGTGGTCTGTGCCTCATCTAGCCCCAGAGATCTCCAGCTCAGGCCTGGTGCCGAGGAGTGGCCGCATGTGTGTGCATCCGCGTGCACGTGTACAACTGTCTGTGTACAAAAGGCATGTATGAGTGTGATGTAGGGTCCCTGGCAGGGAAGCTCAGAATATTTCCATCACACAGAGAAAGAGGAGGCTGAACCCAAGGTTTCTCCTGGGAGAACCAGAGGAAACTGAGGTTTCTGTGTTGCTAGCGTGGCAATGGGCAGAGTCGCCTCATTCTCCTGCCACCTCCAAGCCAGAGTACAAGTTCCGGAGGAAGACCTTTAGCCTAAAGCAAACTCAGGAAGTAGGCCTAACTGAGGCATATTTACCATGGGATGTCCTTAGGAACCCTGGGTCTGGGAACAGGTATAGAAGAAGCGATCCAATCCCCTGGCAGAGCTTCAGGAAGAAGAGACAACCCTGTGCTCACAGCCCCATCCAAAGGAGGGGTCCCCAGGGGCTGAACACTGCTCATGTGGAGCAAAAAAGGGGCAGGGGAGAGCAATTGCTTCTTGGGATCCATGGACACACTTGCCTATGGCCCGTCCTATAAATCAAGGTTATAGGCCCAAGGAACTCGTCATCCTAGGACAAAGTGGTAGCCTGAGCAAAGGCACTGGCACTGAAGAGTGTGGAGATTTCCAGAGCTACATTGAGGAGGTCAGTTTGTGTGGAGGGACATGAAGGGCGGGTAGAAGTTTGGTAAGGTGGGGGATTCATCCTGAAGGGACTGTGAGGGGAAGGAGAGAGTGGGATAGAAAAGAGTTTAGGCAGGGGTGCGGCATGATCAGTTGGGCCTGTAAAGGACACTCTGGTGGCAGTGTGGAAAACAGACTGGAGGAGAGCAAGACCGAGGAGATGTTTAGGAGACAGACTTTGCAGAGCTGGGCGGTGGTGAGGGGCTAGAGGGCAGGCCTGGATGGATGCCAAGGAGATGATGGAAGATGTGGAAGATGGGCTGGATTTGAAGGCAGTCTTGACTGTGGGAGGCAAGAGTCCAGTCAGAGGTGACACAGCTTTACAAAGAGACAGGAACACAAATAATGAACAGAAGAAGAGCCTCAGGGGGATGTCTGTGTGGCTGGAGGGACTTAGAGGCACTGTCTTGACCAGTTTGAACTGCAGGCCTCAGTAGTCAACCGAGTGCAAATGCCTCACAGGCAGCTGGGATGAGGTCAGTGCTGGAGAGAAAAACATGACATTGACCACATGAGATGACTCAACCCTCAAGCCAGGCCAGAACAACATCACTGACCCAGAACAGAGGCTCAGACAAATTGGGCAACTGTGGCCTTCAACCTGGCACAAGGCACGTGCCACGAAGCCTGACAGCAATGAGCTCTCACAACTTAAGATCTACCTCTCATATGTATGGCTTGAAGGAGATGCATTTAACTTAGGTTTGGAATATAAAATGTTTATACAACCATTTATTCCATTAGTACCTTCACTTCCCACTTCAGAACTAAATGTCTCTACTAATTAAATACATTTATTTTAACTGCAGAAGCATTTATTTCCAAAATAAGGACATGTTAATTATCTGCAGAGTGAAATTAACCCCAGGATGCTAATCTATACATTCATCTGCCTGGATATATATTACCCGTGGATGCCAACCGTCTCACAGCACTGCTCAACACTCTCCTGAACACAGGAATTCTTGCCACCTGGATCCACGTCCTTCTTGTTATCCTCTTGCTGAGAACTGTGTGGCGATGTGAAATGTGGAATTTTAATATTACTATGCTCATTCCAAACCTGAGAAGACTAGAGATTCAAGATTCACAGGCATGTGCCGATATAATTCAAGGGCATTTTTGCTGGGAGAGGAGGTAACTGTCTCCAATTACCCTGAGGAGTTTTTTGCTCATGTTTTATGAGAACTGACACCTTAATTCTCTTGTCACTGATACTTCCTAGACACGGGTACATATCTGTAATTCTCATGATAAGTCATTAGTATTAATTAAGCCACATCAATAGCATAATTTAGCTAGTCAGTCAACATCTTCTGCGAGCTCACTATGGGGGCAGCCCCAACTCGCAGCATTGGAGAGTTAATAAAGGAAGAAATGCAGCATGGGAAACAGAGAGTTTTCTAGAAAGATGGGCATTCCTGTCTTCATAGCCACCGGGAAGACACTTGCAGAAGCCTCAAGGACTAAGATCCTCTTTTATGATATGACATCTGTTTTTCCTCATCTGCACAATGGAGTAGCAATACCTTGTAGCCATCTGGCACCAAAAGGGAGGAGCTTTAGAGGGAAAGGAATGCATGTGGTTCTAGCAGAGACTTGACCTTTGGTCCACCAATCCTGGTCAGTCAGAAGTGAAAAGGTGAGAGAGCTCTCTTAGTTAACAGAATCCCTTCCTTCCTTCTCTGCATCCCTTCCTCCTCCTTTCTCTCTCCTCTCCCACCATCCTTTCTTCCTTTGAGAATATTTACTGAGCACTTACTATGTGCCAGGCACTGTGCTATATAGTGGAAGGACATTAGTGAACAAATCCAGAGTCCCTGCTCCTAAGGAGCTGAGCTCCAGGTGAAGGGGAGGGGGTGGTATTTATAAATAAATGAACAAAGACACAAACAATATGTCAGGTGTTGAAGAGTGCTATACAGAAAAAGAGAGGAGGATAAGGGGACAGAAGTGATGAAAGCAGATGCTATTTTAACACCAGATACTTCCCATGTATGACAGAGACACAGCAGCCCAGTGACACGGTCCCTTACACAGACAGGCACATAAGTCCAATGAAGTGGTTTTATACACCATACAGACACCCTGGTCCCATGGAGAGGGTAACTATTCCCAGTCTTCCTTGGGATGACCAAGACATCACCCATTGCAGGGATTAGGTGGGTTAGGCCCATGTGGCTTAAGTTAAGCCTGGAGACTTCTCATATAATTGCTGTGTGTCCATTAGACTGGTTATTCCCAAGGTGGCAGTGAAAGTCCAAAGGAAGATGGATATTCCTGCACTTCGATACTCACATTCAGGAGGTATACATGTAGTGTTAGTAGCGACTGGACCAAATTCTGCCCTCTAAAAGTGCTAGCTGGGTGCTGTTGGAACTACAGACTGGAAACACCCAAGTGGCTTTCTTAGCCAAACACTATGTGCCAATGCCTACAGAAACACATAGGCCATCACCGTCCATTTTTCCCCTGGGGTAGCAGCTTTCCCTCGGAGAGCTCCTGGCTCCTGAAGAGGGGTAGGATCAAAAGTGATGTTTCTATCTCCATGAATGACACATAGGCTGGACTCAAGGTGAACAAAAGAGGCTCAAACTGAATGGGCCTTGATCTTTTGGAGAGCAATCTAACACCAAGAACATGCAAGGATACATTAAAGAGTTCCAAATGAAGGACTGAAACCCTAAATCCTGCGGCCAGCCATTCATCCTTGATTGTGTTGTGTGGAAGAAATATGGCAAAAAATATGGATTGTGTAAGCCAGTTTACACATATAATTTTTGAGCACAGTAAAGTGGATTCATGCGTTGAACCCTAAGTTAAAGGTGCTTGGATTTGCTTTGTTCAGCAGCCAGTGGTTCTGAGGACTAGACTCAAGGGGTGTGTATTAGCAAATATCTCTGATAAAGGACAATGGAGGAAAGATTGCCTTCATATGCCTATGGATGTCTACCAATTTGAAAGAATATCTCATGTTAATGAGGCTCTTGTCCCTTCTTAGTGGCCATAGAAAATGTTAAAGAGGTGAATTATTTGGAAGACTTAAATCTGTGTAGATTACTATTATATATCAATTTGTTTATTTGTTGTTACCCATCCCCTTCCAGATGAATGAATGCTCCATGATTGTTTTGTGTACTGCTGTGTCCCCAGGGCCTAGATAAAGTCTGGCCCCAAGTAGATACTCAACAAATATTTGTTGTATGAATGAATGGCATAACTTTTTGCAGCAGGTCTCTGGGAGAACACGAGCCACAGCCCCAGAAGGTACCAGGCTGCCTAGAGAGGGCTGTTTGTTTTGCTTTGCTGTTACACTAGTGAGAGTTCTGGATATATTCTGGGTATAAGTCCTTCATCAGATATGTGCTTGGCAAATATTTTCTGTGCCTTGTCTTTTCATTCTTTCAATGATACCCTTTGAAGACCTGAATTTTTACATTTTGATAAAGTCTCGTTTATCGTGTAGTTCTTTTATGGCTTGGGCTTTTAGTGTCATATCTAGAAAATCTGCCTAAGCCAAGGTCACATAGATTTTTTCCTATGTTTTCTTCTAGAAGTTTTACAGTGTTAGATTTGACATTTAGGTCTGTGATCCATTTCAAGTTAATTTCTGATTATGGTGAGGTAGTGATAAAGGTTCAGGATTTTTGCATTTGAATTTCCAATTGTTCCAACACCATTTGTTGAAAAGATTCTCCTTTCTCTATGAATGCAGCAGTAGTTGTAATAACACACTATTGGAAATGTAAATGTTCCTTAATAGAGGACCAGTTTAAAAAAAATCTCCAACACATCTACTCAGTGGAAATCCATGGCACCATTAGAAATAAAGAAACAGCTCTACAAACATATTTAAAAGTAAAATTCATTTGCATTTCCTATTCTGTGAACTGTTTATCTTTTCATTCAATAAATATTCACTGAGTTCCTACTGTGTGTCAAGCAATATTCTAGGCACTGAGGACACAGCGGTGCTATCTGGTAGGGAAAAACAGACACTAAACAAAGAATTAGCAACACATTAAGTCTGATGATAACAAGAGCCGTAGAGAAAAATAAAGCAGGGTAAGAAAGGTGGGGAGTGTGGGATTTGAGGGTTACAGTTTTAAGTAGGGTGGTCATGGGGGACTTTACCATGAAGGTGACATTTAAGTAAAGACTTAGAGGTGAAGGAGGAAGCCACACAGACATCTGGGAGACAAGCATTACAGTCTGCAGGAACAGCAAGGCCCAGAAGTGAGAGCTGTTGCAGGAGAATGAAGAAGCCAGTATCACTGCAGCAGAATGATTAAAAGGAGGGGAGCAGTAGGAGACGACTGGGGACAGAAGACAGATCACATAGGCCTTGGAAGTTACTGTTGAGGACTTTGGCTTTGACTCTGAGTGAGATGAGGACTGATTAGGGGGTTTCAGCAGAAGAGGGACGGGTTTATCTTGTTGGTTTGCAGGAGCTCTTTATATACAAGGAGATTACTTCTTCATCTGCCCTACGTTTTAAAATTTTTTATTCCCCATTTGTCATTTATGGTTCGACTTTGCTTATCATATTTTTATATGTGTAATATTTTTTTATAACTTGTTAATCCTGGCTTAGCCAAATTTATCAATTTCTTGCATAATGCATAGTTGTTATTGGCCTACCCAGAATTAGTTTTTGTTTCATCCAGTAGTGGACCACAGTTTTCATTTGGAATGCATCCTTCTCCCCACCCCTCCTTCCTCATAATACGCATGGTTTAGGAGCCTGAAGCCTGTTGGAGACCTATGCTGCTCCCAGGGCCCAGCTACCAGCTTCCAGTTCCACATCCTCCTCTGAACAGATCAAACTCCATAGCAGGCTGCCTAAATTATCGTGCACCCAGCTGTTTGCAAGGGGGTCTGGGGGATGGAGAGTCTGCCTTTCTCACCACATACCTCTTTCATGTATGAACAATAGAAAGAAGCAAACTTGTGATCTATTATCTACCTTATCTCAACCCGAATCAGAGGGAGGAGGAGCAAGTCAGCAGTACCCAAGAAGCTCTCAAGCCATCAGACTGAACTTTACTTATACACTTACACCTCTTTCCTTTAACGCTTTTATTGACTCCTGCTATTTCCCCACCCAGTGTATAAAAATAATAACTACCTCACAGAGTTAGGAGGAGTTAAATCAGTTACTACATCAAAGCCATTGAGGGCCTGCAACAAATGCTTCCTAAGTGCTATTGAGCTATGATTATTCTTACCTCCCTCAGGGTAGACTTAGAGCGTCTCCTCTTCCAAGTCCATATTTAGGCTGATGTTTCCAGTTTCCTCGATTATGTCATTTAAAAAAATTCTTTTAATGTTTATTTATTTTGGAGACAGAGAGAGACCGACTGGGGGAAAGGCAGAGAGAGAGAGGGAGACACAGAATCTAAAACAGGCTCCAGGCTCTGGGCTGTCAGCAAAGAGCAGGATGTGGGGCTTGAACCCACAAACCGTGAGATCATGACCTGAGCCAAAGTGGGATGCTTAACCGACTGAGCCACCCAGGCGCCCCTCCTCTATTATGTCATTTTAATCTGGGGGAGTGGTAGAGTGTCTTCGGTGATATTTTAAGTGTCTGAGCAGTCTTTCCTTGACGACAATCCTAATAGAACTGATTTTGCTTCAAGTGTGCGAAAATGCATCACATTTCTGTGGTCTCAGGAGAAGCTACATGCCGCCTTGCTGGTGATGCCTGCTGGTGTTTAGCCAATCTGATTTTTTATTGCCAATGTCTTTGTACTTTGGTTTTGCTTTTTGGAAGAGACCTGCTTTTTTTTATATTACTTTTTGCTATGTCTACTTTTTTGCTAAAACACGATTAAATATTAGAGGTATTGTTCATTTGAATTTATTTTATGGATCAAAAGTTGCATCTATATGGTAATGTAGGGTGATTCGATATCAGGGTAATGTTGAGTCATCCTATCCAAAGCCAGGATATGTCTTTCCATATATTTCAATCTTCTGTTAGGTCCCTCAACAGTTGTCTTCATATAAATGCTGCATTTTGTAAAGCTTATTCTTGTTTTTTCAATACCCTTTTTTTATTATTTTTAAATATGGCCTTTCCTCCCTTTGTTCTACATCAGGAATAGGCAATCTACGACCTATGGGGCCCCAGCCCACTGGGGTGCCTGGGTGGCTCAGTCGGTTAAGCGTCCGACTTCAACTCAGGTCATGATCTCAGGGTTCAAGTTTGTGAGTTCGAGCCCCCTGTCGGGCTCTGTGCTGACAGGGCAGAGCCTACAGCCTGCTTCAGATTCTGTGTCTCCTTCTCTCTCTGCCCCTCCCCCGCTCATTCTCTGTCTTTCTCCCCAAAATAAATAAACATTAAAGAAAATAAATCCAGCCTACTGGCTGTTTTTATAAGTAAAGTTTTGTAATAAAGTTTAAATGGCCATACTCAACCCTTCGCTTGTCATCTGGCTGCTTTTGTGCCACAGTGGCAGAACTGAGTAGTCGTAACAGAGATCATATGGCCCGCAAAGCCAAAAATATTTACCATCTGGCCTCTTACAGAAGTTTGTCAATCTCTGCTCTATATTTTTGATCTGGTCTTTGTTTAAATAAAAGAATGCTATTAATATTTGTGTATTAATTTTACACCCAGCTATCTTACTAAATGTGTTTATTTTTAATAGTTTTGCAGTGTTTTTCTTAGGTTTTCTAGGTATAACATCTGCAAATATTGATAACTCTATTTGCCAATATTTCATTTAGAATTTTTATATCTACATTCACATGAGAAATTGGCTTAAATTTTCTTTTGTGTTTATCAGTCTGGTTTCAGACTCAGAAAAAAAGAGCCACTTAAATATCCCAAGAGTGTTACTATAGAAATCTGGGATTGTTTTAATTTTGAGTCCTTTGAATTATCCAAATTATTTGAATTATTACTGTAATAATACTTTAAGGGTTAGGGGTGGATTCCAAATGAAAACAGGCCTATTCCTGGATGAAGCAAAATTTAATTCTAGGTAGGCCAACAACAACTATCCATTATACAAAAGATTCATAAATTTGACTGAAGATTAATTTGAATTATTGGAATTAATATAGAAATCCAGGCCTATTTATTTGCGGAAAGCTGGTGGAGCAAGCCAGCAGAATCACTGCAGAAGATCAAGAAAGTTGCAATCGGAAGGTCTGGAAAGCAGACACTAAACATGTAAATGTGAAGCATGGAAGTGAGGGGATTCTTCTTACTCAAATTCTTACTGGGAAACTGCTGGAATTCTCAAGAACCTCTGAAGAAAGCTCCCATTCTGCAGCAGCCAAGAAGCGGTTCTCAAGCTACTGACGAGAAGTCACTGTGAATCTCTCATTTGTCCTTATGTCTGATTGCACTATATCTCAAAGACAAATGACTTCTACTTCCCTCTGCCTCCTAAATCTCGTGAGAGTTCCACTCACCTGGCCACCTCTAAACCTAGAACAATTACAGGGCAGATGATTCTGGGAAATGTAGCCCCTGGTTTCTCCAAGGGATGGGAATGATGCCAAGTTGACAACAGACAATCTAGCATCTTTTTTAAGCTTTAGTATCAATCCTTTCTTTGTGCAGTAAATATATAATCTGTTTTTGTGATTATTCCATAGGCCCATGTAAAGAAGATGCATTCCCTGATTTCAGAATATACAATCAATCTACCTTCGGGGCGACTGGGTGGCTCAGTCAGTTGAGCGTCCGACTTCAGCTTAGGTCATGATCTCATGGTTTCTGAGTTCGAGCCCCGCGTCGGGCTCTGTGCTGACAGCTCAGAGCCTGGATCCTGCTTCGGATTGTGTCTCCCTCTCTTTCTGTCCCTCTCCTGCTCATGTTCTGCTTCTGTCTCTCTCTCAAAAATAAACTTTAAAATATTTTAAAAATAATCCTTCTTTCTTGACTAGGTGTTAATATGGTAGATTTTAAAATTATGTTTAATAATACATCTTATTAATTTGGTTACTCACATACTCTACAATTATTTTTTGATATTTGTTAAAGAATAGTGGAGCTAAATTAAAAACTCCTACTTTGTATGTTTCTAATTCTCCTTCTACTCCTCTAAATGTTGCTTTATGAATTTTGATGATATGTTACTTATTGTATAGGTATCCTTGCGTTAGACCTTCATTAAGTATTATACTGTGCCCTTCTTTGTCTCATTTTTTTCTTGAATTCACTTTGTCTAATAACAATTGTCAGATGTCTTCTTTCTTTTTATTTCCATGTGTCTTCTATGTCTTTGCCCATTCTTTTGCTTTCAATTTTTCTGAGACACTTCATTTTAGATAAGTATCATATAGTCAGTATTTAATTACATTTTATTTTGCTTTGTCAATTCAATATCAGAGTTTCTTTTCTGTGTATTAATATGGTAGGTACATTCAATATGAATGTTACAATTTTTTTTAAAACTTTGATTTTCTGCTTTGTTTTGTATGTTGTTTCCTTCTGTTATTTTGGAAGATGTGTAAGTTTCTTAATTCTAATGGATGTCTTTGTAGGAATAATTTTATATGCTGTACTTAATCCTCTACTATCTATTGATTTTTTAATAGTAGTAAATATATACCTACTTCTAACTTCCCCTTCCTTCTACTTCTTATTTTTGTCGGGTATGCCATTCGTCCTAGTTCTTCTAGTTCTTTTATTGGTTAACTTTGTACATTTAAATATATTTATGTGTTTTAAACTTTAATGGCTATCCCTAAGAATATCTTTTGTCCCCTCCATTTACTATGAAAAATAAGAAAATCAGCTTACATGTACAATCTCATTTTCTCTCCCCTTCTACCCCCTAACTTTTGTTATTTATTCTAGTATTGCTCCACTGTCATGGTTGACTACATTTACATTGTGTTTTTTAATGTTAATTCTCATAATTGTTTGAACCTTTAACCATAGTTTTATATTGGGTTATATAATCTTTTCCTGAAGACTTGGTTATTCCTCCACTGTTTTCTAATGTTCAACATGGATTGGGTTTTAGCCAACTTGTGGTTTTTATGTTGTTATTGGTAGCTGGACCATTTTTGCCTGGTCTCCCATAGGATTTTTTTCCTTTATCTTTTTTTATAAAGTTTATTTATGTTTATTTTGAGAGAGAGAGAGAGAGAGAGAGCATAAGCAGGGGAGGGGCAAAAAAGAGAGAGAGAAAGAGAATTCCAAGCAGGCTCTGTGCTGCCAGTGAGGATCCCGATGCAGGGCTCGATCCCACGAACTGCGCGATCATGACCTGAGCCGAAATCAAGAGTCGAGTTGGACACCTAACTGACTAAGCCACCCAGGTACTTCTCCTTTATCTTTTAATTCAGGCAACTTTACTAGACTATGGTTCTATGCTGACTGATCTTTTTGTTTTTCTTATGACATACTATATATACCTTGTCAATCTTTAGACACAAATCTAATATAAAAAAGTTTTTAAAATTATATCTTGGAATATTTTCTAGTTTTTAAGGTTTTTTTCTTCAAGAAGAAAACATTTACACTTATATTGTCTCTCTCTTTCACCTGTCTTCCATGTCTACAATTTTTCTGTAATCAGTTTTTAAATTTCCATTTGATTTTGCCTAGTTGTTTCAAGGCTATCATCCAAATTTCTGTTGTCATCAGTGTTTACTATTACATCAGTTAATAGTATGATTATATTACATCATCAGTTACTACAATTTGCAAAGTAGCCATAATTTCTGTGCTTTTAGCTTTCTCTTCCACTTTGTGTCCTAGACATAGCCAGCTTAATTTTAATCTCCTTCTGTTGCCTTTCTTGATTCCTTATGGCTCTGCATTGAGCTTTTAATTCATACAGGATTTCTTTTTAGTTCTTTGAATTCTTAGACAAATATTTAGTCATAATTTTCATCAGCTCCACATCAAAATGTTCATACTATGTAGACTTCGTTTGCCTTTTTCCTCTGTTATTTTCTACCATTTCATGATATTTTTGTACCAA
The DNA here is from genome assembly GCF_014898765.1 of Herpailurus yagouaroundi. NCBI lineage: Eukaryota > Metazoa > Chordata > Mammalia > Carnivora > Felidae > Herpailurus > Herpailurus yagouaroundi. The sequence goes on from NW_024420310.1 coordinate 3,621,775, forward strand.
TCTCCTGGTTCTCTTTGCATTATTAGTCATCCTTGAGTGAGCAGAAATCTTCTGAGACCAGATCTTTGAAACAAATAGTGTGGAAGAGGGGCCAAGGCAACATTCTGGGTTAGCAGAAAATCCCCTGATTTCTAGTAAAGTCATTCACAATTCATGGTCTTGTGGGAGAAGATGGTGGGGTGGGTTTTGTGGATGTGTTTTGTGCGTGATAGAGAGTGACAAAGAGGTACTTTAAACTTTTTTTTTTTTTTTTTTTTTGCACACAAAGAATGACTACTACGGAGCTGCTTAAAACCCATGAGTTTTCCTCCACATGTTGCACATATACAAAGATGGGGTACCTGTGAGTTTTGTCACTCATTCATATCTCCCCTGCCATCTTAAAGTATCCAAAAGGGTTTGGGAGGCTTCTGCAGTCAAACATGCACCCAGATCTGATTGCTTCAAGTAAAAACTGTTGGATTTTCCCTCAGGGTAGACCACCTAATTTGGAGAATTTTCTGCTTTGCCAGCTCTCCCCAAGATCTGGAAAGACATTTATCTACTACTGGTATCTCCATCACTCTAGTCCAATGTTCACTGCATGTGACATCCCGTCTTACTTTTGTGGTTCATGATTATAGGTGTTTCCTAGTTTCAACAAAATTAGATTATCTGTCTTTGTTTCTCTTTTTTTTTTCCAATTTGGTTTCAGAGAAAATACATTCTTTTATTTTTTAAATATAATTTATTTTCAAGTTAGCTAACATACAGTGTATACAGTGTGCTCTTGGCTTCTGGAGTAGATATCCATGATTCATCACTTACATACAACACCCAGTGCTCATCCCAACAAGTGCCCTTCTCAATGCCCATCTCCCATTTTCCCTTCTCCCCCACTCCTCCATCAACCCTCAGTTTCTTATTTATTCAAGAAGAAAAGGAAATAGAGTCTCATGAACAGGTAGCGGTTTCTGCTACCAATATCTTAAAACTAATGCCTAGGAAGAACCTCGACTACTTATTTACATCTGTTGTGCTGTACATTGCGTGGCAGAGACTGCTACCTGTTCATTAGAATCTATTTTCTTTTCTTCTTGAACATACAGGAAGACAACATCTCCCAGCCACCCTTGCAGTTATATGTGGCCACGTGATTGAGATTTAGCTAATAGGATTTAAGCAGAAGCAAGATGTGCCAATTCTAAGCCTACTTCATTAAAAGCTCCAACACGCATTCTTCTACACTTTTTCCCTTTTGTCTGATTAAGTTGGAGATAACCGCAGCAACACTGATAGCCATATACTATAGAAGGAAGAGCCTCCTTCAGCCTGCATACCTGAATGACTGTGTGGAACAGAGCCCCCTGTCAATCTGAGACCATCTTGGATTGTTACATGAGCAAGGAATGAAATTCTACTGTATTCAGCCATTAGATGTGTGAGTTTGTTTATTAATGCAGCCTGACCTAACCAAAACAATGTAGTGATTGATGGAGGCAAGACAACAGAGAAGACTATTCAGTGTGTAGTTATCCTTAGAGACAATTATAAAAATTATAAGGATCAGACACCAACACTGGTTGACCAAACATAGGCCACAGCAAGCAGTAATATGATGCCAGAAAGAGGGGCCATGGCTTTGAGAGGGAGACTGACCATTGCTGTGGACAGACAAGCAAGAGCAAAGTAGCCAACCACTAGAATCCTTATATTAAGGAAGACTGGAGCCTACCTGTCTATAAAATACAGGAAGGAAATAGGACAGAGCAATCAAAGTGAATCAAGGATATAACTCTTTGCCCATAACAAAATTTAAAGGAAAAACTTTCTTTACCTATTTCATGCTGAAGGGGCCTTCTAACTGTCAAACTCTCTATAATCAAGTAAGATTACATCACCCAGACCTTCTGGGACCCAGAGTGCATTGGACCATGTCACTGATGGGTGCGAAGGAAAAGACCCTTTTGGCCATGGCCATTGCAGCTCACGCCCTCAGAAGAATGGAATCAAGAGGCATTGCTTTCAAGCTTCTCCTTCTCTACAAAGGGGTTTGAGATCCAGACCTCCTCCTAGCCACTGTTTCTGCTTCTTTTAACATCCAGTCACCAGGTATCTATTAGACAGTAAGCATCATAGTAATAAGAACAGGAAAGACAATGACTCTTTACCAATGTCTGATGAGGATGAAGACATGACCCCTCCCTCAAGGAGCTCATGGTTTTCGCTTGGCATTGCCCTTACTCCCCAGGCCTGACAGACTGTGGAAAAGCAGCAATCTCAGGTGGACTGATTGGGAAGTTAATGAAGATTCAGCGAAATGGTCCTTATTTGCAGGGACCCCTTCCAAGGCTGTGCACTTGATTATGTATTTGTAATTTTGAATTCTTTTTCTCAAAGAGGTACCCCAAATTATATAAGTTTCGGGCCCTATAAAAACTCAATCTGCTTCTTGGAAGCCAAATAATTTGATCAGAAATAACTTCCAGGGCTCAGTGGGTACCGGAGCAGTCATGGTTAGATATTTAAATAAAAACGCACAGAATATGCAGGACCTTCAGGCTGAAACCAAGGCTCTTTGCGGATGGTGTGACTGCCAGGAAACAGAAAGCGGGGCATCTCCATCTGCTGGCAGAAGACCAAAACTACACCACATGGTCTTGACATTGGGCTTTGTTTCCCGTTAAGTGAATAAATAAAATCAAGCAAGCAACATCATAGGGGGTTAGGAAAATAGGACAAGGACTCAGGAGCACACTCCCACAACAAAGCCATCACTTTCATTTTGAGGAAGACCTCCCAGGTTGTTTGCAGGCACTCACAGTTCTACATGGACACAATGGGGTTCTAGACAGTCCTGTGTTGTACAAGGCATTTTTGTTTTCCCGGATCATAAGCATTTTACATGCTTCTACATCGCCTTCATAGCCAGCTGTTTGAATTGCTCCATCATATACCAAATGGGCCCTGAGTGATTTCAGCAGCCCCCTCTAGGTAGCTTCCTTACACCATTTTTACATATAATGCTGGAATGGCCGCTTTTGAGTATAGAACTTTGTCTTTCGCAGGAGTTACCTAGGGAGAACTGTGGCAACCAAACCCCAGTCCATAGCCTGGCTTAGGGGAAGCAGGGTTTTCAAAGGACAGAGTGGCCAGGCCTACAGTCAGGGCTCAGCATGCACACAGTGGATGAATAAATGAATGAGAGAATAAATGACATGCAAAATGAGCCTGAGGGGGTTCCTCCAATTTGCACAATCCCTGGAAGATTCCAGTGTGCCAGTCCTACCACATTCTCATCCATGTCGACAACCATCATTCCGAGAATTCTGGCCAGGAGGTTTTTGACATTCTGCTCTGGAATCTCTGAGTTCCAACTGCTTTCACAATTTACATACTCAGTCAAATGTAGAATCTAGTGAATTATTTATAGCAATTTCACTCCACATATTGAAAGGGCATTCTACATTAATCAATTACAAATTGTGATAAATTGCTTTCTAAAAATTATACACATGAAACCCAGAACTTGCCAAGCCCGCTCTACTGGGCACACCCACCTCCAGTCCACATGTGTTTCTGGCCACTGCAGGCTTGCAGAATGATCAAGAAACAGGCAGGAGGGTGCACCAAACAGCTGATACAGAGTGAGAGGCCCTGGCTTTTCTTCCTGTTCCTACCATGGATTTGCTCTGTGACCCTGGACAAGTCACATCACCTCTCTGGTCCCTTACTTCTCAATTGGAGGGCTACCTTACTTTCCGAGGTCCTTCTAAAACTACAGTTCTATTAGTTTATCAGATCAGACAGTCTTGGACCCTGATAAGATCACTAGGCATAAGAAGGCCCTTCCTGGACCAAACACTCCACGTCAAGACCTTAAGGATGGGCCCACACTGTCATCCATTTATATAAGAGAGAAGATGGCACAGGCACATGACAGCCCGTCATCAACCCAGGAACTAGGATGTGGTTGCAGTAATCATTCTCCAGGAAACAACTTCGGAGCATGGGCCTAGCTAGAGACGGTCTGACTCTGCTATATGCCCACAAGACAAGACGCGCCTTCCTGCCAGGCAGGAGGCTGGGGAGTGCAATGCCATCAAGGACCACACCTCCGCCCACCTCAGCATGCCTGGGACTGGGCTACCGATCTCAAAATACAACTCAGAACACTTTCTAAGCCCTACTCTGGGCCAGGTGGCCCCAACAGAACTGCTGTGTTCTTAAAGAGGGTTCCAAAAACCACAGGGAAAAATTAATTTAGACAGGGTGGGGAGATGGGGACAGATGGTGCCAGGAATGACTTCCTGAGGGAATGACACTTGTGATGAGTCTTGGACAAGTTCGATTTTGACGGAAAGCAAGAAAGCAATATGAAGGGGGGGGGGTGGCATGGGGGGAGGGGGAGTTCCTGTCAGAAAGCACAGTGTGACCAAAGTTCTGGAGGCAGGAAAGCATGGGGTGTGGAGTATAGCAGTGAAGGCATGGAAAGACCTCCCTATCATCAGCAGGCTCTCCTGCTTGGTAGGAGTTTACTGTGGCCGGAAAAGGAACAGATCAAAACAGGTCCTGGCCCCAAAATGGGGCCAGCTGTTGACCATGACCTCCTGCGCCCTCAGCCTGCCCTTCCTCTGATGTCGTCACACTCTTAAGGCAGTCCCAGAGTTGTGCCAAGACAGATTCGTGTTGCAATGTGGGAATCAAGAGGCTGTGTCTTGTTTCCTCGGCTTTAAGAAAATCTCAGTGAAATAGTGGGGTCTGCCAAGAGAGGGTAGAACTGGGTTGGTCCCCAAGGAAGAGGCGGCTTCTCCACCACGGCTGTTCTCACCATGCAGCAGCGGCCTGGGGTCTCCAGCAGCTCCCTGTTCAGTGCCCCTGCTGCCAGGCCTGATGCTTCCCATATGGTCAGCTCAGATGTGCAACACTCCTCAATTTGTATTATTTGAGCAATATAATCATTATTGCTCTCGTTACCCAAAATCACATAAACACCCGTTTAAGAGTAATGTAGGGATCATTTTCCTCTTTTATTTGATGAGACAATCTTTCTGGTTGGCTCTTCTGGCAGGAGGGGTGGGCAGTGGGGAGCAGCCTGCCTCATCACACTCTGTCCTACGTTTGCTCCTCAGCTGCATGCCCCACAAACCTGACCCCTGCAGGTTGGAAAAAGAGCCATGGAGGCCTCAGATGGTGGAGCAAGGGCTAGGGGCTCCACGACCTGACATCCTGCAACATCACCACCCAGAGTCATAACTTGTTTAGGCCAGTGGGCAACCTAGTGGTCTACCTACATCGGGAAGGGCAAATAGGATTCATCTCAATTTCCAATCCTGGGTGATTAGAAGTGTCTGCCTGGAGTGTTATGTTAAGAAGGACTATGAGGGGAGCCTGGGTGGCTCAGTCGGTTGAGCGTCCGACTTCGGCTCAGGTCACGATCTCACAGCTCATGAGTTCAAGCCCCGTGTCGGGCTCTGTGCTCACAGCCCAGAGCCTGGAGCCTGTTTCTGCTTCTGTGTCTCCCTCGCTCTCTGCCCCTAACCCACTCACATTTTGTCTCTCTCTCAAAAATAAACAAGCATTAAAAAAAAAAAAAGGAGTATGAGGTAGCATCTGGACCCTGTATGAATATGCCTTTGCCAGAGAAATGAAGCTTTCAAAACCTGTGGAAGGGGAGGGAAGGGATTGCCAAGGGCCATCTTAGACTAAATATGTACCGTGTGCTAGGCGCCGTGAACACTCTCTTCTCCATGTCCCACTGGACTAAGCACATGACACCACCACCCACCCACGCCCCCGTGTGCACACGTGCACACACACACACACACACACACACACACACACATATTAGGGAACAGCTAACTTCTTAGGGTATCTTAGGGCAATTTACTGGCCCTATTCCCTGGACCTGCTTTTTGAGATGAGGCACCACTTTCCACCCGTTGGAACCCCCATAGCCCAACATAGGGCCTGGCCCAGTGCAGAGTTTCAGGAAAGAGTCCCTTGAGTCAGCAGAGAAACCAGGGGGGTGTCCAACTCTAGAGCCCAAAGTCTTCCTCCTGTGGGGCATGGCCCAGCTTCCCTTGAGAGTGCCACTCCATGCAGGGCTGAGCCTGAGGACAGGCCTCATTTTTGCCAGCAAGGACCTGAGACTCCGAGGTTTGCTTGAACATTGTTCGTGAACCATACTTTCCAAGCACATGGACACGAGTCTATCCCATCCCCTGAGAGCTCTGCCAAAGAATGTGTCATCTCATGACCTCTTGAGGGGCAGAGGAAGAAGGCAAATGGATCAGGTTCTTGGGGCTGTCGTCACAAAGTACCACAAACGAGGTGGCTTAAACAAAAGAAATGTATTGTTTCCATTCTGGAGGCAAGAAGTCCAAGGTCAAAGTGTCAGCAGGGTTGGTTCCTTGACTTGTAGAAGCATCACCCTGATCTCTGCCTTCATCTCCATTTCTGATGTGACCTTTTATAAGGGCACCAGTCATACTGGGTTAGTGGCCACCCTAATGAGTTCAGTTAAGCTTGACTACATGGGTCTGCAAACACTCTCTCTCCAAACAAGGCCACACTCTGAAATACTGTAGTACTGGACTCTAACAGGAATTTAGGGGGAACACAGTTCAACCCATAACAGCAAAGTGTAGCCAGAGGACAGAGGTCAGCAATAAGCAGTGAGGTGACGCCAGTCAGAGTGGCCAAAATGAACAAATCAGGAGACTATAGATGCTGGAGAAGATGTGGAGAAACGGGAACCCTCTTGCACTGTTGGTGGGAATGCAAATTGGTGCAGCCGCTCTGGAAAGCAGTGTGGAGGTTCCTCAGAAAATTAAAAATAGACCTACCCTATGACCCAGCAATAGCACTGCTAGGAATTTATCCAAGGGACACAGGAGTACTGATGCATAGGGGCACTTGTACCCCAATGTTCATAGCAGCACTCTCAACAATAGCCAAATTATGGAAAGAGCCTAAATGTCCATCAACTGATGAATGGATAAAGAAATTGTGGTTTA
>NW_024420310.1:3629172-3730942 GCF_014898765.1 Herpailurus yagouaroundi
AAAAAAAGAGGTTAGAGTGGGAGAGAGCCAAAGCATAAGAGACTGTTGAGAACTGAGAGCAAACTGAGGGTTGATGGGGGGTGGGAGGGAGGAGAGGGTGGGTGATGGGTATTGAGGAGGGCACCTTTTGGGATGAGCACTGGCTGTTGGATGGAAACCAATTTGACAATAAATTTCATATATAAATAAAAAAAAATAAGCAGTGAGGTGGTAAGAGCCTAAAGGGCTTTCCGAGGGAGGGCAGAGAATGGGGTGCCAGAAAGAGGGTAGGGACGGCAGCCCCACCTCTGCCTGTTTCCCCTGCCTCTGCCTCTCTGGGTTGTAGGGGGGAAAGATAGGAAAAGCTGTGTTTCTCTGACAGGAAAGCACACATGACTAGAGTTATTGACGAACCGGGGGTGCCATTTGCTCTTATTGCCCCTTCCCCACCCTCCCCACTACATGTCCATCCACAGATGTACCTACACAGCCAGGGACAGGAAACTGGAAACCACCTCAAAGACATAAAACTTCATAAAGTCCTTCCTCTTTGCACAAGAATAAGCCAGTTTCCCATCAGTGGGCTAGCGGAACTTGCAGTCGTCACCTTCTGTAGCTTAATGGTTGTCCACAAAAGAATAGCAATTGGATGTTTTTCAAACCTGGTTGCAGGTTTTCTTTAATCCTATATGGAGAACCTGTGGCCCAGAGAGAAGGGGCTTACCCAAGGTCACACAGTGAGTTAGAGACAGACCTGGATCTCACTCCTCAGTGTCTAGCATCTTACAAGAACTCCCAGATCCTGGGAATGGCTGAGCCCAGCGTTTTTTCTACCACTTCCCTTCCTTCCAGCGTGCCAGCTCGCTGATCTTGCTGGGAAAGTGGTAGCAGGTTTTCCCACCCTATGCAGGCCCTGGGGATTATCTACAGGGACTTCCCAGAAATACCTCCTTGCACCTAAGAAGGGATTCCTGGTGGCGGGTGGGGAGAGGGGCACGTTCCCAGTGTTGTGCCAAAGCATGCCCTTTGTGCAGGTTGTGTGCCCCCCATCTTCCCCGCAGAGACAACTGTCGCTTCCTACTCTTTGGCAGTCTGCCTTCGGAAATGTATCACCTGACATCTCAGGGCCGTTTCTGCCGTGCTGGTAGCCACACCAGGAAATAGGCATCAAGTGAAGAGTACAACATGGAGGCTTAGGAGAGAGTTCTGACTTCATAGCAACCACTCCAGCTGCTGGGGTGTCAGCCTCTGTCCCGTTCTTCAGTGGCTACTCAACAAGTGGCAGGGTAGCTGAGCTTGGGACCTAGATGGCAAGTGAGGAAGGGCCTAGAGGGAGTGTCCAAGCCTTTCGGGTGCCAAGAGCCAGGGGTACAGCAAGAGTCCCAGCAGCTGCATGTTACCCAGGAAACACTTGGCTCTCACTAATAGTCCCCAGAGGTAGTGTGTTCTCCAGAAGGATGTCCTCTTCTCCGAGGGAGTCACTGACTCCTGTGCCAAGATGCCTGTCACTTAGTCTATTTAACTAAAAGGCAGCCCTTGTAAACGTTTCCTCAGCAAGACCCACAGCACACAATTTGTCTGGGGACACTTGCATTTGTCACCTTTCTAACTGCCAACTATTATTAAAGGCATTAGAAGAGACCTAAAGTAACTATTTCACCATTAACATAGAGATGGCTTTTAAGTTGTCGTGGAATAAAAGAAATCGTGAGACCATTCAAATGTATGAGGTCAAGCACCTAAGTGAGCAGCTGCTCCGTTCTTTAAAGTATCTCACAATTTGCATGTAAGAGATTTCATGCAATAGAATGAACTGAAAAATGAAGCTGGGAATACTGTTTATCTTACCTAAGCCACGAGATGTACTAGAGAACTGGAATGTCATACTAGCACAATGCATTTTTATAAGCTACCCATTTTACACTGGCTTTTAAACAATACCTCTCCTAGATCCATCATCAGAAATTCCTCAAGGTCATCCTCATGTTAAGGTTTAACCAGAAAATGGAGTTGGCAACCCATTAATTGGCATTCTATTAGCATGCATCAAGCTGGTATGGCAGGTCTCACACTGGGCACCTTATATTTTATCCCCTCTGCTCTTAGCAATAACCCAGGAGGCACATATTAACACCAGTTTATAATAGGGGCAACTGATGCCCAGAGAAGTGAGGTAACTTGCCCCGGGTCACACAGCTAGTGAGAGACAGAGCCAGAATTTGAACCAACATCTGTGCTCTTCAGTGCTACTATCTGTCCAAAAATCAACAAATAGGAGCTATGTGACTCTGCACAGACTACCCTGGGGAATCACTTAGCCATGGCTCTTCACCTCTCTGTAGGAGATGAGGGACCAGTCTTCAGGGCCATATAAAGTGTGAAATGCCTCTCTTGTACTACCTCATATCTATCTAGTCTCATTGAGGAGCCAGCCCGACACTTCCATCCAATGAGACATAAAGAGTAAGAATATCCACTTATGAACATGAGCGTGTATCACCCTCCAAATGGGTGGGTGGGGGGGGGGGCGGAATTACAATGCCCTCTTTGGGCAGTCTGGTTCCACGACTCATTCTCTACTCTGGATTAACATTTTACGGTGCCTCATATATGGGAGTGCATGATACGTATTTATCGAATGAATAAATGAATGAGAAAATGAACAAATGAATGGATGAGGGGGCAAATGGATTCCTCTGGTTTCCTATTTTTTGTAGAGGCTTCTAGGGCTCTCTCACCCTTTCCAGCCCATAGCCAGCAGCACGGGTTTGCACAACAAAGAGGTAGGAACAAAAGGAGTCCTGGAAATACAAGCAAGGAAAATTCCAGAAAGTTTGCATTAAGACAACACCAGTTTTGCCTTTGAATCTAAGCCCCCAGTTTACCAGTAAGGCCTCTTTCCGTTTCTCTTAGAGTTGGTAGCTTTCTAGATGTCTGATTACACAAAGTCTTTCCTCCAGATGTATTAAAAAAAAAAAAAAAAAACTACATAAATGTCCCCAGCCTACACACAGCTAAGAAAATCATTCTGGGAGGTGGAGGGTGCTCCAGGAAGGGGTCTCTGACAGCGAGCTGAGTGAGGCCCAAACAGGATGAAACATTTTTAGGAATGAATCCTAGTGTGTTTTCGGGAGCATCCAGGGCCCCCAGCCCTGAGATCCTTTATAGAAACAGACTTGGTTGGAATCGATTTGCTGTGTTGATGAGTTTACTCATTACATCTCGGGCAACACGGGTGAGACAACATGTTCTCCTAGATCGAGGACAGATCGTGGATTCTCTTCTCTCCCCGAGGGTAGGAAACATTTCCGGAAGAAATGGAAAACAGCTGGGGATAAACACAGCCCAGGGGTGAACCTCAGATGCCATCCACCAGATTAGCTCCTGAGATCCATTTTCTAAGGAAGAACAATACACCCTTAATGCAATTAGACTGCAATACTGCAAGCCAACCAAGAAGCTAAAAGGCTTCAGTATCTCCCTAAGTTCTAAGTGGCTTTGTGTGCACCAGTTTAACTTTCCACCAAGATTTTAGGAGTGTGACATTGGAGCCTATGAATTTAGATAGCTCATTGGTTGTGGGACACTAACCACGCACCGGTATCAAGTATGTTTTCAGATCCCTCAAACACGAGGGGAATTCAGGTAGAGCATCATATGTTACTACCTACTGCAGACTCGGACACAGCTCAGAATTTCTATTACGGCCTTATCCATAACTTTCAGACTTCATTAATTTGGGTAGAATTATGGTTTGGCTTTGGCTTTTGGAAAAGGTTGTGTGTGACAAAAAAAATTATGCTTTCAATTTGTAAAACCAAATGCCTACGTGGGACCTGTCACGGCCAGCATGAGCTGCAGACAGCCGCACTGATGGGGTTAATTGCCATTTGAAAATAATTCACTGCCTCCAGATTGATTCTTCTGTGTTTTGTCTTTACACAACATTACTGTGTCTCGCTCTAATTATTCAATGCTAAGTTCATACTTCTGAAGCAGGAGACTGCGGTCGGAGGAAATGGTGTTTGATTTGTTGCCATGGAAACGTCTTGCTGTAGATGGACTCTAATCCCATGACAACTCTCTCTCTTAAGAACCATTTTTTTCTGACATAATAAAAATCTGATCAAGGTCAGATTTAATAACCATCTCAATTCCCCGACTTTCCCCTGTATTTGGTGTCAGAGAGTCATTTTTGACAAAGAGACGCTTAAAAGAACTTTGGCTTGTTTTCCGCATGAAATTGTTGTTTATGCCTCTAGATGCAGAAACCTGGCCCCACGTCACGTTAATTTGCAGCCATACCTTTTGTTATTGCATAATTTCTGCATTAAACGAAACTTACTTATAATTGTTTGCGCTGCGTTGGCAGATGTTAACATTTTGTGGAGCATTGTTCTTGCTAATACATACATTAGGGGTATCAATAAAGCTTATCGTTTGCCAACAAATGGTGTTTACAGTATTAACAAATGCCACGACCATTTATCTTTCAGTTTGCACTGTAATAGTCTTCTGAATTGATTATCATGCAAGACGCAAGCATCAGTTTGGTGAGACAGGAAACGTGCGACGCCACGCCGAAGTGAAATAGTCTGTATTGGAGAAAGGTAAATGGAAAAGCACCTGCTGGGTGACCTTAAGCAAAGCCCTTCCTCTCCGGGGGCCCTTGTCGGCCTCATCTGTATGATTCGATCTGTCGGATGACGGGAGAGACCACATGGTGTCTAAGGGCCCCTCCCACATCTGACACCCTGATGTACATCAGCCCTGCCCACTGAGGCTCCTGAATGTTTCCTGGAGCCCTAAGCCTATAATCAACACTCTTCTATCTGCCATGGGTGTGGTATGACTTGGCCTGTACCAACCAAAAGCCTTTCATCTGCTTCACTGTAGCCTTGCGTTCATCCTGTGAAGGGGAAGGTCAGCAGCTTTTCACTCCAGTTTATAGGTGAAGAGCCCGAGACTCAGAGAGGTTAAGCCTCACCTGCCTGACATCACACAGCTTCTATTTAGCAGAAGTAGGTCTCAGATTCCCACTCTTCCACCCTGCCAGGGAAGTTGGGTTAGTGAAGCTTTGCCCAGGAGGCCAGATGCACCCAACCCCTATCATATTCAGGATTAGGAATCCCAGCTCTGTCTTACCACTTATGTGTCCTAGGGGAAATTATCTAACGTCATGCTACCTAAGCTTCCTTATGTGTAAGAAGGGAAAACTGACCCGGCTATTTCACTGCGTGGTACCAAAAGCTGAGATTTATACACGGTCAGCACTGAACCCAGGGCTTGGCACACAGTAGGTGCTCATGATGGCAGAGATGATTAGCATCATCGTCACCCCCACCAACTACAGATGGAGCCTGCACACCCCCTGACAGCCGCCTTTCCATCATCCCTTCCATATTCTCTGGAGATCTGGGGGCTTTCTCTTCCTTTCCCAGGCTTTGGCATGCCCATCATTCCCAATGACTACAAATCTTACAGGAAAACACCAAACATAAAATAAACCAGATGCCTATGTGCTTAAATCATTCCATTCCTTGACAGTCATTCTGTAAACATGGTTCTGATCTCCCTTTAGACATAAAAGCCCCATGATTTGTGTGACAAATGTAGCAGATGTAAATATTTTTCTTGCCTACTCTCCCACTTTCCTTCTTCCACTCATCAAAGCTTGTGCCACAGCCACAGAAATCTTTGAAGGTGGCATTCTCTAGAGTGAGAGTCATCATAAGGCCAGGTGACCTGAGAGCCCATTCATCTGAACAGGGGATCTTCTCCCAGAAGACTTCACTTATTTTGCAATTCTACAAATGTCTGAATTCTCTGGACTGTGCAAGACTTGGAGTGGTGCACAGGGAAGGGGAACAACTTTTCATCACTTATGGAGACACAGATTCTTTGCCTTGCCTCACGGCCCTGAGGACCTTCAGTTGTTTCTCATAATCAGTCTTGTTTGGGGGTCACCCACAGACACAGGACATCCCAGTTCTGGCTCCGGAGTCTCCATGAATTGCCCATGCAACTCTCTCACCCCAGTTTCCCATCCAACCCCCTCCTCAACATACCCACCTTGACATGAATGGGTCGGACTAGATGGCTACCAGTGACCCTCCTGTGCTGCCAGCGTGGATACAAGCCTGGCTGATGGGACTGTGACTCACTGCTCTCAGGACCACAGCCTCAAGAAGGGACAAACATTGAGTCACTCTTTCCCACCGCTCCCATAAAATCCACTTTTTTTCATTTACCAGAAACCAATGAAGACATGTTAAACAGGAAGTCAAACATTATACAGACATATGGCCAGGTGTTTGCTCTGTGAATGCTGGTGCAGATAGTACCCTGAAATGCAGGCAAGACAGTTGGTAGATTGCACACTCTCAAATGGCCTCTTGCCGCCCTCTGTCCCTCTCCTTCCAATTCTACCACTAAGGAGATCTTGCTAAAACACAAATGTCTCCAAAATAAAATACACACCTTACCATGACCCTGTCCAACTTGAAGGTCTTCATCAGCTCTCTACTGTCTTCAGAACAAAGCTTAAGCTCTTAAGTGGGGCCCACTGGGCCCACCTGATCTGGCCCAACTGCCCTCTCCTGACTCAACTCTTCTGTCTCCATGTGCCAAGGCATATCAGCCTCTGATTCACCCATCAACTAATTCATTAATTCTCTTCCTTTGCTGACTTCCACCCCATCTCTGCTGAAAAGGATCACTAGCGTGAATTGAATACTATCCATGGTAGATTGTCTACAAAAATGACTGCTAATAATTTCTCTCGTTCCTATAAACACATGACCACTCACCCCAGCAATCCCACGTGAGCCCAGCCCCCAGCAAATCTACTGGTTAAGTGCAGCCACAGGAGGGAGCCTAAGGAAGATCTTAAGAGATCTTAAGAATCACCCAGCCCCCCCAGGGCATTGTGAGAAATAATACATCTTTGTTGTGTTAAGCCATTAAGTTGTGGGGCACTTCGTTACCCAGCAATAGATAACTAAAATGTCACCTATGTGCCTAGCAATTTTCCAGTGTGAAATTATGATCTGGATCCTGTTTTTAATTTTTTTTTAATGTTTATTTATTTTTGAGAGAGAGAGAGAGCAGACAGAGAAAGGGACAGAGGATCTGAAGCAGGCTCTGTGCTGACAGCAGAGAGCCCAATGCAGGGTTCAAACCCATGAACCATGAGATCACGACCTGAGCTGAAGTCGGACGCTTAACCAACTGAACCACACAGGTGCCTCGGGTCCTGTCTTTTAAAAGCCTACAGTGTAACTGGTCTTTACCTCTTACATACATACAGCTATTAGAAGAGGAGACAATCACTAATTATGAGGCCATATGGTACTGTGTGACCCTTGGGAACCCGTATTTCTACTCTGGGTCTCACTGTGTTTCCGGTACATGAAGGGGTTGTACTTAAGCTCTGAGGGATCTGCCGGCCCCAGGTCTGCCCCAAGTCAACCCCAAGTCCACCCCAAGTGTGAAATGCTCTTGGTGGACTCTCTGAGGGCTGTGGGAGTGACATGAAAAGTGTGCTGGGAAGGGGGGGTGCTGGAGGGCTCAGTTGGTTAAGCGTCCCACTTCTGCTTAGGTCATGATCTCCCAGTTTGTGAGTTCAAGCCCCACATCCGGCTCTATGCTGACAGCTTGGAGCCTGGAGCCTGCTTCAGATTCTGTGTCTCCCTCTCTCCGCCCCTCCCCTGCTCACACTCTGCCTCTCTCTCTCAAAAATAAACATTAAAAAAAATTTTTTTTTAAAGTGTGCCGGGAAGGGAATCAGAAAATAGCCTGTGAAAAAGTATTTAGTTGGAAGGGACCCAGCATGAGACACTGTGCCTGAGATAGGCACCAGGGTCACAGCAGCGAGCACTCACCAGGCCTTTCATATGACGGGCATGGCACAGGCTGTGATTGTGGCCGGGAAGGAACTATGGAGAGCAGACCTCTTCTACCATCTGTGTGACCCTGAAAATGGCACATAACCTCTCTGGGCCTCATGCTCCTTGACTGTAAACTGGGCATGGGAGGGGCACAGTGTGGCCAGACTCAGGTGAGACTATGCAGACAGAGGAAAGGGCTCCATCCATCACGAAACACTGTGCCCAGGAGCGGTGTGTCCCTGTGGCCTCAGCCATTGTGAGTAACCTGAGCAGGTCTCCTACAGAAGGTGGGACGTGGCCGTGGAAGTTTGGCAAGTTTTGCACGAGGTAAGGAGGAACGTGAGGGAGCTTCCCTGAGTCACAAAGCTCAGTGCACATCCAAGAGAGACAAGCCTGTCCCTTGACAACCACCCCCCAGCTGCAGCTGTCTGGATGACCAAGACAACAGTCCTTTTCCCTTTATCTACCCCAAGTGTCACTCAGAGGCAAGAGCAGGTTATCAGACGCCCAGTGCTGAAGAGAAAATGAACAAGCCGCTGAGGCTACCAGATCTTCAAGTGCCGTCAACGGTCCACTTTGTCTATATCCCAGTCTCACTCTTTTGTGCGAAAACATGTCAAATAATTTATGACCAGAGCCAAGAACTGAAAGGAAAGTTGCCACAGGCACATGAGAGCCACTGCTGTCAGAAAACACAGGCAGATGGGCTTTGGCAAGTACTGGCGAATGTCTTGCAACATCCCAGTGAGCACTGTGAACCCCCAAGGAGGGCCTGCTGATGGCGGGGCTGCAGGCGGGACGGAAAGGGCTGAGAGCAGCGCAGGAGCTCCCCTCTGCACAGAAAGCCCTGGACCTGAAACCCCCACCACAGGTGATGGGCAGTGTTCAGCTCGGCCTTCCCAACTGGTAAGCTCACCATTCTCTTTGGGGAAAGCACACGGGAGCGAGAGTTAGGACATCCTGGTTGGGGTCCTTGGTTTGCCTCCTATAAGCTGAGTGGTTTGGGGCAGAGGCTTTGTCCTCTCTGGTCCTCCGTTTCTTCATCTGTGCGATGAGGTGGATCCCCACCGGTGCCACGAGCTTGTAGAAGATGAGAGAAGGCAATGTAACCTGAAGGCTGTAAAGTATTAGACAAATAGAAGTGATTTTTATTATTAAATCAAGCCTTGGAATTTCCATTTACTGCCTGCTCTCAAGGTTGAAAAATAGAGCTCAAAGGTCAAGTACAATTTGTTAAAACCTAATTAGAAGACAGATTTTCTTTCATTTGAACATGGGATACAGAATCCAGCAGCTTAAGAAATGTGTATGGTTTATTTAAAACTCCTTGCTTTAGTTCAAAACTTCCAGGATTTGCCGAGCAGTCGCGCAGCACAGGCGCTCTGACGGGGACACACAGAGGAGGAGAGGGTATCCAATACGGATGAGAAGACAAGGCCACAAATAAGCAAGAGACAGGGCATGCTTGGGGGCTGATACAGCTACAGGCCTACTGCCCTAGGCCAAGTTCCCTTGGGTATAGCAGTCTCATCTAATTGGGAAGAAGTCAAGATAGCTCTAAAACAAGACCCTGAAGGACCAAATGGGAGCAAGCATGAAAGAAGGAAAGAGGCAGAGGTGGGGGGAAAGCAGGCCCAGGTCAGGACCCGCCAAGGTCTGGCCCTAGCTGTGCAGATACAGCGCCCCAGCCAGCTGATCAAATGAGGTCTGTCCCTGGAAGCCAGGAAGATCAGGCAATGGAACTTGGCCTTGAGTCACTTCTCAGCGCAGAGCCGTAGAAAGCCATGGAGTTCATCAGAAGTGGCCCCAGGTGCTAGATTTTCTTCTGCTGGCTTCAGCGACTCCAAAGCCTTCCTGTTTCCCGGTCCTACCTGAACGCAGGACCACTCATACTCAGGCCGACCTCAGTGTGCAATAGCCTGGCTGTTTCACTCAGGCAGCCAGCCTTTCTTTCCTTCCATAATCATCGATTGAACACCCTGAAGGCTTTGGGATAGGTCAGTTTGCTTCGGCTCAACTGCAGACCCCAGCTATTCAATCAAACGCTAATATAGGTGCTACAATGAAGGGGTGAAGGGGATTTAATTTCCTAATCAGTGGACTGAAATGAACCCAAGGTGGGTGGGGGTATCCTAGGTAGGCCTGACCTAGTCAGGTGAGCCATTTAAAGGAGGGTTTAGGCCTTCCCTGAGGCAGGGGCTCCAAACAGGTCTTGGTCACCGGGTGTCACCCTGCCTGTGATCCCCCCCCCATCCCCTGGGGATAACAGGCTTCAGCTGTGGCTCCAGCTGGCTTGTCATCTTCCCTTCTTGACTGCCTGCTCTGCAGACCTCAGACTTGCTAAACCAGGCCCCGCATTTCATGAGCCAGTTCCTTGTAAATACACACACCCACACAGAATATAATAGAGTAGTTATGAGACACACGCACGCAGTTTACTGTTGCTTCTGCCTCTCTGGTTGACTCCTTACAGATAGCAACCACACAGTACCAAACTGCAGGGCACTGAGGGCACCATGGTGAGCAAGACACAGTCCCTGTCCTCAAGAAGCTCAATATCTATTAGACATGAGACAGGTAAATCATCTAGTATTTCAAGACAGCAGACCTATTCGGTGGGTACAAAGTTTTGGTCATGCGAGATGAATGGATTCTGGAGATCTGAAGCACACTGTGCCTAGAGTTCACAACACAGCACTGAGCGCTGAAATTCCGGTAAGAGGGAAGAGACAGCTCAGTACTGGAAAGGGGTGACAAATGGAAGCACAAAGGACATTTAAACCAGAATAACGAGGTAAGAGATGCTTTAGGGAGAACATGACGACAGATTGAAATTGGATGGATAAAGAGTTCGCCATGTAAAAGGGGAAGAAGTAGGAGTTCCCAGACAGAGGAAGTGTTGTGGTAAAAATATGGAAGGTTAGCTAAGGCTGTATCACATACTTGAAAGTTGCTAAGTGAGTAGATCTTAAATGTTCTCACCACCAAAAAAGAAGTGGCAATTACGTAACATGATGGAGGTGTTAGCTACCCGTAAGGCGGCAATCGTTTTGTGAGATGCAAGTGTATCAAATGAACACCTGTACACCTTCAACTTAAACAATACTGCATGTCAGTTATACCTCAATAAAGCTGGAAGAAATAAATGTGCATGGAAACTTTTTTAAAGATACGGAATATTCCACCCTCACTGACTTTCCCCTTTGGATTCTCAAAACTGGTAAGATCTTGCTACTCATTCTATTAACATCTAGGAATTTCTCAATCAAAATACTCTGAGTTCATAACCCAACACAACACAGAGTCCAGCACTGAGTAAGTACTCAGTAAAGATTTCTGAAAGGGCATCTGGGTGGCTCAGTCGGTTAAGCGTCCAACTTTGGCTCAGGTCACGATCTCACGGCCCATGAGTTCAAGCCCCGTGTCAGGATCTGTGCTGACAGCTCAGAGCCTGGAGCCTGTTTCAGATTCTGTGTCTACCACTCTCTCTGCCCCTTCCCCACTCATGCTCTATTTCTCTCTCTCAAAAATAAATAAACATTAAATTTTTTTAAGTAAAAAAAATAAAATAAAGATTTGTGGAATGAACAAATGACTTATTGGCCATATATGCCTAAGTCATACATATGACTTATTGGCCTAGATATATTCCTATATTCTGGGTAGGAACATAAGTCAGGCAGAAACAGTGCTTGTTGAAGTAAGGAAAAGAAGAAGAAATTAGGTGGTCTTCAAAGATACTTTGAATAATAGCTCTCCTCTGGTACAGTTTGGGCAAGGTAGCCACAGCCCACAGAGCCTCTATCCACATGCAGAACTTTTTCCTGAGTTCTAGGTCAATTTGAAGGAGTCCCACCTGGTCCAGAGGTGACAGTGTGGGTATGGAATGAAAGAGACATCAGGAAAAGGAAGAATATGGATGTGTCCAGGCCAAAGGAAGGCCAAGGTCAGATGGTAGAAAGGAAGATAGGGTCTGATAAAAAACACTGTATCAAAAGACCTTGGAATTATGGCACTAAACGTGGCCAAGAAACAAAACGTAAGGGAAAAGAAGGTATGTTTGCCTTAATTATAAGAGGAAAATGGCAGTACTAAAAAAAAACAACCTGGCCTAGAAAGGTCTGATAACAATAGTGGAAGCTGTTTAAAAGTGCCCGACAGTGCTCTCCAGAATGAAGTCAGTGAGATATTGATCCCTTGAGGAAATGACTAAGTCTCCCAATTAGCTATCCCCAGGAAGATTTCTCCGAGAAAGCAGGGAACCAAGCAGTCTTGTTCATAGTGGGTCAATCCTGCTGACTCAAGTGACATTTAGCAGTTGGCCTCTTACAGTCTGAACATACACTTAGCAAACAAAAATGACATTGACAAAAACTACCAGCAATGGTGGTAATATACCACGTGATTCCTTTTGTTTTCCTTCTCAAATTTTCCAATTCATCACAACTCGTGCCAGGTGCTACAGGTCTAAAGATAAGTTGGTCATAATCCCTGCCCTCAAGGAATACTTCCCTGAGAGACATGAAAGAACAAAAGTGGAAGAAGTCTACATGGGACTCCTAGGGGGTCAGGTGTACTAAAGGGAGGACAGTTCCAAGAGGGGGCTATTGTTTGCCAGGTAGAAAGCCATCAGGAGAAGGGAGGGACATTCCAGGCAGAGGAGGTCACAGGCGGTAAGACTCAGAGCCTGGCAAGTTTTGGAACTAAGGTATCACCTACTGGCTGGCATGCCAGGTGATAAAGGAATCCTGAGAACATGGCAAGGGTCAGATTATCAAACGCCAATCTGTGCCATGTGAAGGAGGTTGGGGTTGATCCTCTAAGAGTGCTTAACTCTACATGAGAGTCACTGGGGGACTGGGAGAAAAATGCCTGGAGACCACTGAGCCAAGGTCTGGGTTTCTGGATGCACACCAAGGGTGGCAAAACGAGGCTGGAGATGCTGAAGAACCTTTACAGTGTTCTTTGATGGTGGAGGCCATGTCCACCACCCCTTCAATGATATTTACGGGCCTAGTAAGGCACTCTAGCTCCAAGTATCTTCCGTTAAAACCTTTAGATGCGACGACTGATATTGAATTTGAATTTCTTAACCTGCCTTCTTCACAAAGCCCAAAGAGCATTTCATGGCAACATAGGACACCCTACTGTCACTCTCCTCAGTCCCACACAATCCCCGCCTTCAACTTCACCAGCTTCTTGTGTTTTAATTTTCCTGCTTTTGTTTGATAGTAGAGGACAGAGGCCCTCCCTGGGACCTCCCTCAGCACCAGCACCAGCATTCAAGAAACTGGCTTTGCTCGCTCCCAGGAGCTATGGGCAAAAGAAGTAACGAGGTGAGGATGCCCCCAAAGCCATCCTGGGGAAGAGGCCTGCACACTGTCTTTGGACTCCAGCCTGCCAGCCCACACTCCAGATTTGGACTCGCCAGCCTCCATCACCACATGAGCCAATTCCTTATGATCAATCTCCTCATATATACACACACACATCCTATTGGTTGTTTCTCTAGAGAACCCCGACTACAAGACTACCCCCACATGGCATCAGTGGAGAACACAGAAGGAGCCAGCAGGAGTGATGGACTCTTCCTGCTCCTTGCCCCACTGGGGTCTCAGAAGGCCAAGTGGGGAGCAAGAACTCATCCCCTCTAGCACTAGGCAGCTCTTCCCCCTATGCTGTGTCAACAGAGGCCAGGTGAGAGCAGAGTGAAGCCCTTCCTCTCTCTCTGGAGCAGGGATGGATCAGAGGAGGCCTGATCAGGAGACTGAACTTCCACCCCCACCCAGCAGTAACATGAAGCCCAGCCTGGGTGTCAGCAAAGGCCCAGTGGTGAACTTGGATTTCCATCCTCACCTGGCAGTGGGGAGGCAGTGCTTCCGTTCCCAGGCAAGTCGCGCTGGGTTGAGCAGGTTTGTTGGTAATGGTATCGGTGTGACGACTCCCAAAGTACTTTTCGTGTGTCAAGCAAATGAGTAAATATATTGACTTTGTTGGAAACTAAAATTCTCACTGTGGGAGAAAAGCGATGTGGATATAGAACTGAGGAGAGGAGAAAGAACTCTGGATTGGAATTAAACGTGTGAGTGTTGAGTTGCAATTTCAAATGAGATGAGAGGACACATGCACACACCTGGGCTTCCTATTGCTGTCTGCTGCAAGTCGCTAGGAGTAGGCATGCCCCAGCAGCAAAGAGCCCATCTGGCCCCTAGGTATTGGTTTAAATTCCCCTCTCAAGGGAATCAGGACTTCCTGGACAAATGGCAGGTTCCAAGCTGGGGGAGAACAGGGAAACCCTGTTGAGGCAGCCTCCCCATAGTGGTCAGAAGCCTGCCGACAGTCTCTAAAGGACACTGGCCTCATGGGCAAAGGAGGCTCCAGGCTGCATGTGGTTAAGGGGAACCCAAGAGGCTAGAATTCCTGGCCCACCTATCAAGGCTTCCTTGCCATGATCTTTTGGTGTTCTGTTCTCTTGAAGGCTGTGGCCTGCCTCAATTTTGCCACAGGGAAATAAAGGAAGAGGCTTTTGGCCAACCTGAGCTGGATGTTTAGCAGGTTTGGACACAGTTTGGGGAGCATCCAAAGCCAGGGTATTCCTTGGAAGGACCATTGGCTACCCTGTCTTTCCTCAGAGTGTCTCCTTCTGTAGTGTGTGGCTTCTTCCTGGGAAGTTCAGATGGTTCTTCCAACAGGAGAGGATGGTCTCCATCAAGCTTGTAGGAGGCCCAATGGAGTTTGATATTTTTGTTATCAATTTTACTTTAGGGTGATTCCCATGTGGAGAAGTAGTTCTCAGTCATTTATACACTGGGAGCCCAGAGTCAAGCTTTCTTAGCATCCTGTATGACAGATACGCTGTAATTGACGGGATTGGGGTGTAGGCTCGAATCTGAGGAACAGCTAGGCTTCTCAGATAGTCCTTCCTCTGCCACCTATTTTTTTTCTTGTAATTGGGAACCTATTTGATGCCAGCTCAAAAAATGCTGAGTAGCTATTCTGTGCTAGAAACTAGGGACCCAAAGATAAGGAAGATATGCCCTGTCTTAGCTTAGGCTGCCATAACAAAATACCTCAGACTGGGTGGATCAGACAACAGAGGTTTATTTCCTTATCCTTCTGGAGGCTGGAAGTCCAAGATCAGGGTGCCAGGTGGTCCAGTTTTTTTATTTTTTTTTTTTAATTTTTTTTCAACGTTTATTTATTTTTGGGACAGAGAGAGACAGAGCATGAACAGGGGAGGGGCAGAGAGAGAGGGAGACACAGAATCGGAAACAGGCTCCAGGCTCTGAGCCATCAGCCCAGAGCCCGATGCGGGGCTCGAACTCACAGACCGCGAGATCGTGACCTGGCTGAAGTCGGACGCTTAACCGACTGCGCCACCCAGGCGCCCCAGGTGGTCCAGTTTTGACGAGGGCCACCATCTCACTGTATGCTCACATGACCTTTCTTCAGTGTGTACACATAGAGCGAGAGAGCAAGCTCTCTGGTGTTTCTTCTTCTTAAGAATACTTCTTATAAGGGTCCCACCCTCATGACCTCATATAAACCTAATTATCTCCCAAATGCTCCATCTCCAACTACCATCACATTAACCCTGAAGGTTTCAACATATGGATTTTGTCAGGGTGGGAAATATAATTCAGTCCCCAGCATGTCCTGTCTTCAAGGAGCTCATGGTCTTTGGCTAGAGACAGATAACTAACCCAACAGGTGCAACATGGTGTGGGGAATTCTGAAACAGAGGCAAGGTCAAAATGTACAATTATAATGAGGGCCCACTTTTCACCTCTTAGTTGGGCAAAAGTCCCAGAAGACAGACATCAAGCAAATAATATCAGCAAGCCATGCATAATTACAAACCATGAGAAATAATATGAGGGGAGAGCCAGGAGGCTATTCTAGAAGGAATAGCTCTGGGGCCAGAGAACAAGCTGAGTTCAGTTTGGACATGTTGAGTAAGAGGGGCCTGTGAGGTGGTACTTACACACTGTAACACAGAAAGGATTTTGATTAGGAATCAAGTTCAACAAATAAGGAGACTTGCTCCTATACCTCCTAACCCCTCCTCAGTGGTGAGTAATAGAGCCAAAAGTTGCAAAGGATATGGGGCACCTGGGTGGCTCAGTCGGTTAAGCATATGACTTTAGCTCAGGTCATGATTTCACAGTTCTTGAGTTCGAGCCCTGAGTCAGGCTCTGTGCTGACAACTCAGAGCCTGGAGCCTCCTTCAGATTCTGTGTCTCCCTCTCTCTCTGCCCCTCTACCACATATATTCTCTCTCTCTCTCCCTCAAAAATAAACATTAAAAATTAAAAAAAAAAAAGAGTTGCAAAGGATACAAAATGCCTTGAGCGTTTGGGAATCAATTTTATGAATTTTACAGCTAATGAATCAGGGCTATTCTTAAACTAGTAGAGGTCTGGGGCCCATAGATCCTCTGACAGAAATCCATACTGGAGCTCCGGGGGTCTCAGAGATTGCTTACTAAAACTTCTTTATCGTATGGGTGAGCAATCCTCAGCCCAGAGAGCAGATCTGTTCAAGTTCATGCAGCTGGTTTCTGAGATGTCACACCTTTAGGCTTTCCTCAGTTACTGTGTGACCTTGAGCAAGCTCCTTAGGTCCCCTCTGCCTCAGTTTCCTCATTAGTAAAATAGGAGCAGTGACAGCAAGTACTCTGTCATGCCACTTCTGCAGACCCCTTTGGTGGCATCAAGATCTGGGCCCTCTAGATGAAGTCATCCCTCAAAAGGTCAGCTGGCCTGCTGGGTAGCCCTGCAGGCAGAAGGTGACTGGACCCCTTGCTTGCCTAGAGGCAGTTGTAGTATTAGGGCTTCCCACACAGCGATCTGGGATGGGGGGGGTGGTGTGGAATGCCCAAACATCCACTTCCACAAAATATGGATTACAAATCTAGTCAATGACAACAGCTATCCTATACTGAGCATCGACCATGTGCCAGGCACTGTGTTAGGGATGTATTCATGGCATGGTTAACCATGAAAACCACCTTGCAAAGTAAACAGAACCATCCCTATTGTACAGAAGAAACTGAAGTGAGTGAGAAACTAAACAAACATTCCAACCAGTGTGACAAGAGTGAATGTCCTTCATATATAAAAAGCTGTCAATCAGCAAGAAAAAAACTCAACACAAAAGAGACAGAAGACACAAATAGAGAAGTACAACATATACATTCTATATGTTCAATAAACATTTAAATGCCCAAGATGACTGGTAATCAAAGAAATGAAAATGAGACACCAGTATCTTGCACATCAAATCGACAAAGCTCTTTACGGACACAAATGCTGATAGCTTATTGATGAAGTACCTAGGTCCCAAAAGTCAACATTTTGAGGGGAAAACCTGAATTAATGGCACACATGAAGATGACTTAAGCCAAATGGAAGAGACTCCTTCCTGCTGCCTCCCCAAGGACTCTCGGCACACGTGAACCTCCACGCATCTGCTTCCGGCCCATTCCTGCCTAGAAGTTCTCCTTGCCCTGCTTTCCTCTCCACCAGGCTGATCCTGTTTCCCTGAAGGCCTATCCTACCCTAAAGAGATTCAGCCTGTGCCCCCCTTTAGGCAGCTAGCCAAGGATACCAGGCAACATAGGGTCCCTCGGGGAGGCTGGAAATCCCTCAAATGTGTACCCTGCACCCCAGCATAGGCCCTCCTCAATAGACGTCTGGCAGGGAGGTCACAGACATGGCAGTGCAGCCATGGAGATCTGGGAAGGTCATTAAGTAGAATAATATTCCAGAAGGGTATATATACTGCTCTGTTCCCTATTATCCTATTTGCTTGTACCTTTCAGGTCCTCAACAATTTATGGCGCAGCAAAAATCCCATTAGGACAGGCTACAAGAAGGTGTTCAAATTACATCACCATACTGGAATTTGGGTTGTTGAAGGCAATTCCAAATGAAAGAGCCACCGGCCAGGACTTTGGTGGTTTCCATTAAAGTGGAATTTGCCTTGTAATGTCATTAATGGGAATGAGATCTGCCTCGTCTTGAGGTTGCCTATGGAATGAAGTGATAAATGCCTGCACAAAAACTGTAAGGAGATTCTGTAGATGCTAAATACAGTCCTTCAAGTGCACAATTCAAGCGCATGCTGTGTCGCTGAGGTTGACTGATGAATGGAAATTCGGTTCCACAGTCTCAGGGACCCGGAGCAGCATGGCGACTATTAGATGACGTAGCTCGTGATGCTAAACACTGGCTATATATTTGTATTTTGTGTATAAACATGACGGCCTCTCTCCCATTACTCTGAGGAATCTTTGATAATTCACATGTGAAATTAAAGGCATCTTATTCATTCGGTTATTTATTATTCTCTGTAAAATGAGTTAGGAATTTGTCCCCGTGAATAATGTTAGCCATAATAGTTAATTTACTCCTATTCATTGGCAGTAATAAAAATGTACAAGGGGAGGCAGAAACATTATTATTTCTTGCTTGAAGTGCAATTTCATGTGGTGAGAGAAACATGTTAATATGCTGCAAAGTGCTACAGGAATTTCGTTCTCAAAGGAATGGCGATATTAAATGTATTCTGACAAGAAGGAGCCTCGGAAGGGAAACATTTATCTTCATAAAGTCATTAAATTTACTGAGCACCATCGCATTCTTCCTGCAATCTGCTCACTCCATTAAAGGCGAAGCTGCAGAACTGGCATTTCTGAAGAGAGGAAGAATGGGGGCTCTTGCCCCTAATCACGGGCTCCCCCCTCCAAACTGGCAAGCTCCGGCCCAGACACACACATGGGTGGCTCTGTTACCTCTTCCCCAAATAAATACACGGGGTTCTGACAAGTTTCTTCCTTTCCCGCAGTCAGATGATGCTTCACGGGACTAGGAGATAAGAGATTTTGCAAACACTCCTGTTCCACATGTCAAGGGGCTTTTGGCTCTGGGGACCTTTTCCCACACAGGCCCGGGGCTGCACGATGGCCCGAGCTGTCTCTTCACTGGGGTATCCCCCTCTGTACATAGTGTCACGAATCAGCTAAAGTCGTGCAGACTTTCAGACCGAAGCCACGCTGCCAGTCTGGACACACAGGAGAAAACGAAAACAAACATGATCGTTTTCAATGTACCATGAGGACATTTCCCACTCACCCGGGACCTTTTCTTCCCAACACTTTGCAAATAGCTGTTGCTCTGAGGATAAGGACAAATAGCCTATCTGCATTCCCACCCTGAGAAAGAATGCAATTCCAGGTGTGGTTCAAGAGAGGATGAGGGGAGAGAGCAGGAGACAAAGATATTAAATTAAGAAGAGGTATTGTGGATAGTGATTTAAAAACCCCAGTGCAAGTCCGTCTAGAGAAGCAAATAGCTTTAACTGAGCCAAGAGAGTGAAGGCTTCCTCCACACCATGCCAAGGACCACAGCTGGGGCTGTCTAAAGCCAAACCCAGAAGAGTCAAGCCATTTATGTGGTGATGGGAAAAGCAGATAGTCGAAGGGAACTAACTATAAGCCTCAAGAGGTCAGAGACAATTTTGGTCACTATTAACATCCCAGCACCTTGCTCACAGTAGGTGCTCGAAGACATTTGTTAGGTAAAAGAATGCATAGATGCATGCATTGTTCAGTTTGGCAGAACTAGATGGATGCGCCCCTAATCCAGTCCTCCAAGGGACATCAGTCTGCCCAAGGGACGCTGCATTTTGTTAGCATGATGGATTCTGAAAACGCTTGACCAGCTTGGTAGAATTTCCAGTGACCAATTCCCAGAACTCTGTTCTGAGAAAAGCCTACTATTTGTTGAGTATCCGCCATGTGCTAATTATTATTTAACCTGTGTTCTCATTTAATCCTTAGAACAACCCGTTTTACAAGTGAGGAAATCTCAGAAAGGTTCAGCAATTTGCCTAAGAGCACACAGCTAGTAGCTGGTAGAACAGTACCTACACGCCAGGCCCTGTTCTTGGTGCTGGATTCAACACAGCAGACAAGACAGCACATTCTCTGCCTTCCCGCAGCCAATGGTCTAGAGGTGGAGACTGTCATTAAGCAAGAACTCAATTAACCACATGGCTACACTGGTGGTAAGGGCTACAAAGAAGAAACAACAGGTGAAACTAACCTTATCTGGGATGAGGGTCCAGGGGCTTCCTTGACAAAGTGACATTTGAGTATCACTTTTAAGGATCAATTAGGATTAAGTAGATGAGAAGAGCCGCAGAATAGGGTATCCCATGTGAAAGGATCCAGTGCAAAGGAAGGTTCAGAGGCAGGAAGAAATACATTGCTGAGGAATCTAAAGGCAGCTGAGTGGCCAGCAGAGTGGAGTGGAGAGCGGCCCAAGCAGGGACCGCAACAGGCCACAGGGGCCACGAAGCTGTTGGTAAGGATTTGGGGATTTAGTCGAGAAATTATAGAAAGCTATTGAAAGGTTTTAAGCCAAGAGTCCATAATTAAGAGGTCCTTTTGCTAAGTCCTGAGGAGCAGATGGGAAGAGGGTGAGAGGAGAGGCCGGGTGATGTGGTGGGAAAGCAGGATGAAAGGAGATGGCAGGGAGGACAAAGAAAGGGGGAAAGAGGAGAAAGACGGGAGATGGGACCCACAGAGCTAGGCAGTAGACTGGCTGTAGGAAGTCAGGGAGGAGGACAGGCCTTGACTCTCAGACTCTGGATTGATCAACTCAATGGAGAGGAGCACTCTCCACTAAGACAGGGTTTGGGATAGTGCAGAGAACATTCTGCCTACGTGGCATCTACTTACTCCACATGCCAGCAGGCAATCCCTTTCAGCTCAAATGCTGAGAGCGCTCCATCCTTGGCCTGGCAATTTGCACCAATTGTGGAGGTGAAATACTCAAATTCGGGAAGGCGTCTGAACTGGTCAATGGCCACTCCAATGACATAACATGAGAAGGCCGATGCCTGTCTAAGTTACAGACAAGAGGCTTCACTTTAAAAACGCTGATTGTGTCACAGAAGCGTCCCCGTCCCCACCAACAAGCAGCCCAAACCCGTTCAGCCTCTCCATAGTTTTGACACCAGGTTTCCCAGCCTTTGCCCCTGTGCAGAACAAGACATCACTGATGGGCCCAAGTGTCTGTCTGAGCCTCACACAGTCTGTTCAATGATTTTTTAAAAGACCTTTGAAACATTCAAGTGAATAGAGGCATTTTAGAAAATCTGCCCTCTGTAACTGATCTGGCTAATTGCCAACCCATCTGGCGGCCCACAGAGGAGAAGAGGAGGTTTCAAAAACTGGACTGTGCCAAGCTCAATGTTTAATAGCCCAGTGACTGTGCGAGATGATCAAGAGGGAACAAGTTGAGCAATCTTTGCCTGAACAGAATGGTAGCAGGATGGCCCTTCAAAGAGGTACTTGTTCCCATAAAGCAAGATCATTTGCTTTTAGTGCTATTTTTATTCAGCGTTTATTGATTTATTGACCCCAAGCATGGATTGTATAGCACATCAGATTCCTACATACACAGTATGTCTCAATAAAGGAGGTACATTTATTCAACACACATTTTACATGAAAACGTAGAACTAAATTTTCACAGGTCCTCATGTCTGAGCCACACAGTCGTCATTCTGCAGACCCTTCACGTATGATGACATTGCCCTGTTACTTCCCAAGCACTGCTCCATGCTAGGCCCGGTAGACCAACTCTCACTGTCTGCCTCGGGGCCTCACTTAAGCAGCCTTCTGGACTACCTTCTCTCACGTTCTATATCTGGCTTCCCACTTGGTGCTCAATTCACTTTTTTTTTAAATTTTTGTTAAATGTTTATTCATTTTTGAGAGGGAGAGAAAGAGCATGAGTGGGACAGGGGCAGAGAGAGAGGGAGACACAGAACTTGAAGCAGGCTCCAGGCTCTGAGCTTTTGGCACAGATCCTGACATGGGCCTCAAACCCACAAACCACGACGGCATGACCTGAGCCGAAGTCGGATGCCCAACCGACTGAGCCAACCGGGACCCCCAGCGCTCAATTCTGAATGCTTTTAGAAGTTCAGTGTTCCTCCATGAATTCCAAAACAGGCTTCTCCACAATCATCGACTTCCTAGAACTCCTCTAGCTGGGCCACACCCAAGCATAGGATCAGAGTAGCCCCAGCACTAACCCTTGAACCCAGAGCTACTTGAACCAGTCATGGGCAGAGACATACATATGCATATGCATGAAATTACCCCCCCCCCACACACACACACACAATCCTTCTGATCACTTTTGTCATAAGTCACACATGGTGGAGACTAGTGACATCACTCAGATTAATGTTCCCCAGGGAGACAGAGCTTGTGGCACCATGCTGTCACCAACTCAACTAGCTAAGGTACCAGACCCGCAGGAACTGCATATCCTAGCAGAAGTCTCTTGGCCCGGGGCCAGCATGGTTGAAGATCCCACAGCTGCTGATGGTGGGGCCAGAAAGAGGAGTCTTCTCTGAGGTAGTTGCTGGGCCAGTGGCAATGCTAGGACAAGGGTGTGGCAGGCGAACTCTAAAGCAACCCCCAAATATCCTCACCTCTGATGTTCACATGTCCGTATACTCTCCTTGCCTAGTGTGGCAGTACCTATGACCTGCTTCTAATATATAGGATATGGCAAAGGGGATGGGATATCACACCCATGATTATCTTTTATATAAGACTCCATCTTAGCAGATGGGAAGGAGAGATTTTCCTTGATGGCTTGATGAAGTAAGTGGCCATGTCGAAGAAGCCCATGTGGCAATGGGAGGATCACCCTGGCTGCCACATGGAGAATGGACCGGTGAGGGGCAGGCATGGAAGCAGGGACCCAGTGGGGCAATGGCTGTGGGCCGAGGAGAGACAACAGTGGCTTGACCAGGATAAGAAAAATGGGGTTGGAGAGAAACAAATGGAGACAGGCTACATTATGGAGGTGAAACCAACAGAACTTGCAGATGAGTTGGATGTGAGGAGTGAGAGTGGGAAGAGTTGAGCCTGCCGCGATGTTTATGATCATTCTGTTCATGATTATTAAAGTCATATGCACATTATAATTGTGGTCATTCATGAGAGGTAAGAAACAGATAAATACAAAATCAATTTTTCCCATCAGAATAGTGAGGGAACTATTCTGGAACACACTGATTTCCTTAATAGTGTCCATAATCGTGAATGACTTGTCTAAATATCATCCCTCAGACAAAACAGCAAAAGTGCCCACTCATTTATGAAGTACATAACGTCTTTTATACAAGTCGAGTTTACTTAAATTTTTTTCTAACTGTTCACAAAATGTTTCAAGGAGAGAACATAAAATTCTAAGAGCTGCAAAACTGGGTAAGGACCTCTCTTCTATGTACAAAAGGAAGCAAGTACAGAAGAGAGTTACATAAATATATGATTGCCATAGAAACACTTCTCGAGTGGGGCAGACTGACTTGGAGAAAGAGAATTAGTTCCTGCTGGCTACTCACTTTGTGTGTGTTTAATTTTTTTTTTATCTTACTTAATCTTTATGATGACCCTACAAGGTAGAGATCATTTTCATCTTCATTCTATACCTGGTATTTGATAATGGTGGCAGAAAGTCAAATAACCATTTAGTAAGTGAGAACTTTTTCATCTCACTTCTTCCATCCAAGTAAATTCCAATGAATTAAAGAGTTCAGTTTTTTTTAAGTTTATTTATTTATTTTTGAGAGAGAGAGAGAGAGAGAGAGAGAGAGAGAGAGAGAGAGAAAGAAAGAGAGAGTGAGCAGGGAAGGGGCAGAGAGAGAGAGAGAGGGAGAGAGGGAGAAAGAGAATCCCAAGCAGGCTCCACTGTCAGTGCAGAGTCCGATGTGGGGTTCGACCCCACAAACTGTGCATGACCTGAGCCAAAATCAAGAGTCACTTAATGGACTGAGCCACCCAGGCGCTCCTAGAGTTAAGTTTTAAAATGCAGCTATTAAACTGTACACAGATACATAGGTAAATATTGATCAGATCGTGGAATGGGGAAAGATTTCCTAAACATGATAAAAACTAAAGCATAAAACAAAAACACTGATAAATATGGTTATAGATATGTATTTAAAATCTCCACAGAAAAATTCCATAGGCAACATTTAAGACACAAATGACAGAGTAGGAAAATATCTATAGCCACTGCAACACAGAGCTAATGACCTCTTCCCAGTGGGGTGGCTGCTTTGGTGTCAGACTATTTCTATCTGAATCCTGGCTCTGCCATTTACCAGCTGTGTGACCTGGAGCACGTTTTTCAACTTCTCTGCTCCTGTTTTCCTCATCAGTAAAATGGGAATAATAATGGCACCTACCTATTGGGAAGGATTAAATGATTTCATATAAAATGCTTAGAACTAGGCCTCCCGCACCATAACTGTTCAGTGAATGTTACCTATCATCTTTTTTTTTTTAAGAAAGAAGGTGCCCTACTCTTTTTTTTAAGTTTTTTATTTATTTGGAGAGAGAGAAAATGTAGGTGGGGGAGGGGCAGAGAGCGACGGAGAGACAGAGAATTCCAAGAGAGAGAGAGAATTCCAAGCAGGCTCTGCACTGTCACCGCAGAGCCCGATGTGGGGCTCCAACTCATGAACTGTGAGATCATGATCTGAACTGAAGTCGGATGCTTAACCGACTGAGCCACCCAGGCACCCCCAGGCATAGACTTTCTGAAAAGTAATTTATCAGTTAAATATCAATAGCCCGCAAAATGTTCATGCTCTTTGACCTAATAATCCGACTTCTAGGAATCCAGTCTTAAAAACATATTAGATAAATATCCATATGCAAGAAAGTTCATTGCAGCAATATTTCTAAAAAATTGAAAACGGCCTGTACCCTCAACAACAGAAGAAGGTTAAATTATGGTACCTCCATACATGAGAATAGTACATTCCTACTAAAAGCCACGTTTTCAAAGAGTATTTCATGATACATGGAGATGCTTACAATCTAGTACGTCAAAGAGTCGGTCATGGTCAGTATACAAACAACTCTGACCCCTGTGTGTGCATGTGCCTATGTGTACCAATCATTCTGGAAGAAAATGCACCATGATATCAACTGTGGTTATCTCTGAGTAATGAGGTCATGAGTAATGTTTCTTCCTTCTTTATACTTATCTTTGTTTAACACATTTTATACAACAAGCATGTATTATTTTTAGCGAGAAAAAGGAGTTAAAATACATTTTGATTTGGTGCTAGGATATTTGAATTTTAAGAGAAATCCCAGGAACCTAAAAAAGGCGAGAATGCATTAGAAAAAGTTTCTGTCTTTCTAATGATGTGATCATCAGAAGTTTCGGAGGGAGCCTTGACATCAACTGCTCCTTGGTGATTACATCTTCTATGGAGCCAGGAAGGAAAGGTGGAGGGGCCTCCCTCTGTGTGCTCACCCTCTTTCCCCAGCTATCTAGATGAACTCTGAACTCGGAGGCTGAGAACCTCATTCTTGCTTGTGTGTTGGGATCATCAGATCTGCTCCTGGCTGTGCTACTGGGGCCTGGATCTTAGCTGCTGAGGGAATTAGCTCTGGGTGCTATAGATTCAGGGAACCCATATCTTGAATGATGTCCCTCAGGGTAATGTTACATTCCTACCGATTCTCTCAGCAAAGTGGTAACCATTTTGCTACTTGCTTAGAACCCACATTCTATTTTCTGTATTAACTAAATTTTTTCACTCCCCCAAGGAGTCTTCTAGAACAGACCAAGTCTGGGACCAGGCCAGGGCTTGGGGTGAGGTGAGTGAGGCATCTAGTGCTTCTGTGAATTATATGTCCCAGGAGCTACACTTGCCACACCCTAGTCCCTACCCTGAGGCAAAAGGCTGACAATTATCTCTAACAAAAAAAGCCCAAAGATTTAAAGTCTGAAAAAGCGTTGATAGAAGAGAGCTTTTTATTTTCTTTAAATCTTGGTCCATGAAATATCCTTGGTTAGGCTTATAGAACATTCATTCAACAGTTCAACGGGCTCTGTGTGAGGCTCTGGGGACCCACAGAATAATAGAATGGGGAGGGGGGAGGTGTGCACAAGGTTCCCGATGATGTGTTCACAAGGCCTTACGTTTTGTAAAAGGTGCAAAAGTAAGATGTGTTAACCACAGTCAGTTAAGCCTGCTGCTCCTCTGACTTGCCCCTGGACCCCCATTTCCCCTCCCGTCTGGTGGCACTGAAGTGGCTCAGGCATTCTGGGGAAGGGGCTTAGGGGAAGTTGATTTGAGATAGTGGTTTGAGTTTAGTAGGATATATTCATGGGGTTTGCAGTTAAATTATTCCTAATCATCTTACTGAAGGAATGACTTCCAGGACATTCCTACCACCCCCAAGGCTGACCCACCTGGGGTCGTGACATGAAGGCCCAGGAGTCACACTGCTTGGGCACACGTCCCATAGCAGCTGGTACCAAAAGTGTGCAGAGAGTGGAAGACAGACGAGGCTTGAGTGTGCCGAGTCAGAAACTGGTCTGAAAAATTCTTTCAAATCTTACATACAGACTTAGAGAGAGAGAGAGAGAGAGAGAGAGAGAGAGAGAGAGAGAGAGGTTTTCCTAAATCTGACAACAATAACAACGGTTTAGATGATACGAAGTTGAGAGAAAAAAGTTTTTCTAAACTGTTACCAGTGTAAACAAAATTCAACCAACAATGGCAGAGGAAAGAAACATTATCTTCTGACTCTCTCCACAGAAAATATAAAATTGTTATAATGTGGAAGTGACTAAAGCACATGTCAGGCCATCCCTTCGTTAAAATATTGTGTTATTTTTCCAGATTTTGTGATATCTGTGGTATTTGTCAGCCTTCCAAATTTGTGATCTCTGTGAGTTAGTCTCCCTTTGCAAACAAATAGTGATTTTTGTACCTAATTTTGAATTTGTGATTTTGGTTTCTTTTCTTAAAGAGGGTCACATAAATTTGGTAAGCTGGCAGGAGACGATAGATCACAGAGGTTTGGAGACGTATTCGTGATTTGTGTGGGTACTTTAAAAATCATTTTTAACAATAAGAAAAAACGGGGAACGTACTAAATTCCTGTCTTGTCTCCGTTTCCCACACCTGGGGAAAGGCCTGCTTGATGTGCCCTCAGCCCTCCAGAGCCATTACCCAGGGGGAAATATCAGCTCTGCTGGGAGCAACAAATGACCCATCGCTCAGAGCACTGTTTCTCAATTACGCACAGAAAGAATTTCACCACCCCCTCCCCCCACACACACTTCCTCTCGCTTATGGATTCAAAGGAAAAATATTTCTTGAGCACGCAAGGCTCCAGGTCACCTTGGGATCAAGCCAGGCAAGAGGATCCAGAGTACGGAGTGCAGTTGTGTGGTAGGAGTACGGAGAGATGAGGTCAAGTCTGGCCAGGAGACAAGGAAGAAGGCCCAGGGAAACCAAGTTCAGTATTCACTCCTTATTCGTCCCTGCTCGCAAGAGCCCAATGGACCTACAGGGATAGCAGAAAGGTGGCCAACCGGCCTCAGAGGGAGGGGCAGGTGGCACAGCAGGCCTAGAAGAGTGGTGTGGTGCCCGAGACAGTCACAGGAAGGGGGATGGGACCCAGACCACCCTCACTGCCCGGGGCCCCAGCTCGTCCCACACTGGCTCTAGAGAGGAAGCCTGCAGGGTAACATCCCTGCTTTGGAAGCAGGCAGGCCGGAGCCTCAGCTCCACCCATGTGACCTGGGACAAATTATTTCCTCTCTCTATGCCTGGCTTTTCTCGTCTATACACTGGGGCTGCCAACAGCCACCTCACAGGATTCTGACAAGGGCTTACTAAGATAACACTAGTGGTACCGGCGTTTACTCAGTGTATACTATGTGCCAGGCACAAAACACTTCGCTTGCTCCCTTAACCCACACAATCACCAGAACGACCCCTCGGGGAGTTTTTCTCATTATGCCTTTTAGAGATGCGGAAACTGAGGCACAGAGGTTGAGTAATTTGCTTAAGAACATACAACTGCTAAGTGACAGAGCCAGGCTTTGGGGCTCAGGCCACCCAACCCCAGGGCCTGCGTATCCACTCACCCCTCTACTGTCTCTCACCGTTAACACTCGCGATGGGTGTTTAAGCCACAGACAAAGCACGGAAGGACTAAGCCACAGCCACCAAACAGGATGGAAATGCTCTCAGCCCTGCCGGTGGGGGTGTAAAATGGCACCCCATCCAGGGAGAGAAACGTGGCGATATTTAGCACAAATATGTGGGTATTTACATTTTCTGGATAATTCTGGCAATCTACCCCATCGATACACTGGCAAAGATATGGAAACACGCGTACACAAAGCAATTTGTTGCCGAACTGTTTGGCAAAGCAAAAGACTGGCAACAGCCCAAATGTGTGTCAATAGGGGATCAGGTGAACAACCTGTGGGGCATTCACACAACAGAGTGCTGTGCACCTGTTGCATAAATGAGAGATATCAATATGCCACTATAAAGTGATTTCCAGGATATATTGTTAAGTGAAAAAAAAACAAGGTGTAGAAAAATGTGTATATCATACTACCATTTATCCAAGAAAGGAAGGATATATATATATATACACACACACACACACACACACACACACACACACACACACATATATATATATATTCTCATATTTAAAACATTCAAAAGTGGAAGGATGAGCCGTAACCAATTTTGAAATGGTTTCCTCTAAGGTGAGGAAGAAACAGGGTGGAGAGGACAAAGATAGAAGCTAGATTTATTTGAATATAATTTGGCTTATAGATTTGACTTTGGAACCACATAACCGTGTTATATAATCATCAAAGAACACTAAGAACACTAAAAGAGCAATTCCCCAAAATTGAAAGCAAAATGAAATAAATGAATTTAATTGTATATGTAGTTGGTGGCAGAGAGACACTATTCTTTTAAACACAGTAATCTGATAGTATGTCCCTAGTGGAATTTGCTTTAAGTACAAGAACTACAAAAAAAGATGTAAACTATTTATAGTAACCATATTGTGGTGGTAGCATTAGTATTGGTATTCTGAGCCAGTTCTATTTGTATGATGAAATAAATTGAATAAGTAATCATGTGATATTTTAATTCTATTATCCCTAGTGGCCTTGAAAACTGGGATTCTTAGCCTAAGAGTCAGGAGATACGGATTTAAGATAGAAGATGTTACATAAACACCCTGTAGTCCTGAATCTGAGTTGGAAATATCAGCGTGAACTCATGATATATTTTATCCTAAAAAATGCTTTGCCTAGTTCTTCCACTGAAAAGCTCTGGAAACAATGGCAGACCCAGGAGCAACAAGCACCCTTAAAATGCAGATTGTGGTCTTGAAATGTCATTTACCACAAGAAGAAACAAGAGCTTCTTGGAGAAGTCGCTGATCCTAGGTCTGGGGCAGGAAATGTACAAGAGAAGCCTGGAGTGTATTGTCCTACTAGAGAGCAAGGAAACTACCAAAGACTACTGGGGTCACGGCCAAAGGACTTGGGAGCCAACCTGAAGAGGCGCCCGCTGGCCAAAGATGAGACAACTTGAGTATCAGAAAAATAATGACTTCAATGGATCGAATGCATCAAATATGTTTAAATCCATAATTTCATTATAAAAATCTAATCACTTTAGCACAATGAGAGAGAGCCAATTCATTATTGTGGAAATTTGTAATTAAAAGGAAAGAATTGGTATGAATCCTACATTTCTGTATGGACTATACTACTGGATAACCAAACAGTAGATGAGGGAAATTTCTCTTTATAGAAGTACTGTATAAATGAAGCATGAATATATATGAATATACTGAACAAGCAAATATAAGTGAATAAAAAAGAATGTACTGAATAAATGGAGAAGTAATTCAAGTTAGCATATTACTAATAAAGTAGTGGGTCCAGGCATTGAGCAACATCCAGAGGCTTGATGTGATTTAGATTTAATCTGGGAGGGAGCAAGAATAATATGTCATAGGTGGTGTTGGTGGCCTCATTCAGAAGGCACATCCCAGAAAAGGGACACACCCAGACAGGATGTACCTTCTGAATGAGGCCACCAACACCACCTATGAATTATTCTTGCTCCCTTCCAGATTAAATCTAAATCACATCAGGCCTCTGGATACAACTATCAATTCATAAGAACATCTTAACCTGGACCATAGGGACACATCAGCAAAATTCAGATTGTGAGAAACTACATGAAAACATCTTGGTTTATTCAGCAAATAAATTACAAAGGGGAAAAAGGAGATGGAGAGGATTCCTATAATTTTAAAAAGTCCTGAAAGACATAGTCACCAATTGTAATATAGGGACTTTATTTAGATCCTGAATTAAATGAACTGTGTGTGTGTGTGTGTGTGTGTGTGTGTGTGTGTGTGTGTGTGTGTGAGAGAGAGAGAGAGAGAGAGAGAGAGTAGGAATTTGAACACTGAACATATATTTGATTACATTAAGAGATTGCCGTTTATATTTAATAATAGTATCGTGGTTACGTTATAAAAATATTTCACGTCTTTTAAAAAATGATATATATGTGTGTGTGTTTAATGTTTTCATCTATTTTTGAGAAAGAGCATGAGTGGGGGAGGGCAGAGAGAAGGAGACAAAGGATCCAAAGTGGGCTCTGTGCTGACAGCACAGAGCCCGATGTGGGGC
The DNA here is from genome assembly GCF_014898765.1 of Herpailurus yagouaroundi. NCBI lineage: Eukaryota > Metazoa > Chordata > Mammalia > Carnivora > Felidae > Herpailurus > Herpailurus yagouaroundi. The sequence continues at coordinate 3,659,639 of NW_024420310.1, forward strand.
TGGTACTCACGAACTGCGAGATCATGACCTGAGCCGAAGTGGCTCAATCGACTGAGTCCCCCAGGCGCCCCCACATCTTTTAGAGATACATCCTGAAATATTCACAGATGGCTCGCTACAAATCTGGAATTGCTCTAAAATAACGTGGGAGGACCGAGAACCGGCCCTGAACTGACCACCATTGAAACTAGGTGATAGGTATGTGATGGCTTATCAAGCTGTCCTCTCAACTTTGTCTATTTTTCATTTTCTATTATTTTTAAGCTAAAGGTCAAGCCATGAGAAGTGGCAGAGAGGGAGGAGGACAGGCGGAGGTCCTCTCAGGACTGACCACTCCCAAACGGGAGGAAGCTGCCACCTTTAGCAAGATCAGTCTTCTGGGATCTCCTAGTCTTTGGTCCTCAGGGACACGAGAACCCTGCCTCTGTGACTCCTGTCCTCAATGACCATCTCAGCACAAGCCCTTATTCCTAAACCAGTGAGGATGATTTTTTCTAAAAAAGCCTCTCTACTCAGAAGGCTAATCTGAAACACAGCTTAATGCTACTATGGGTTTTTAATTATTGTGGCCGTCAATTGATCTCAATGTTGTAGTGAATGGTTTTCGTATGCTTCTGGCCTAAGACTTTAAGCACAAGGCACAGTTGTAAACCTCCGATGTTCTCGTAGCCATATTTCCATAGCGTTTTAATACTTTACAGAGAAAGTCCCAATTACAGTTATTTGTCATAGCTCACACTGGGAGGTGACAGCGGTGGCAGTTTTGTGGAAGGAACCTTGAACTAGATATCGGAACACCGGGGTTTACATTTCATGACTCACTGGTTTAGCCTCAGCAAGTATCTTGACCAAGGTGAGCCTAGGTTTCCTTGTTTGTAACAGGGAGATGATGTGCCTGACTGAAATGGGTGTTTTGAGACTCAAAGTGAATAATACGTGAACATACCTTCTAAACTGTAAAATGTAAGGCACATATAAAAGATACACACTCACTTATACAAGTGAGAAAATATGCAATAATGTGAAAAGCCCAATCACTAGCTATTTAATTCATGGAGGCCTACCGAATTTTCATCATCTTCAAAGGCAGACTTCTCTCCCCCTTCTTTCTTCCTTTTTTTAAGTTTAATTTATTTTGAAAGAGAGCGAGAGTGTGCATGCACACGCTCACTCACACACATACACGCGTGCGCATACAGTGGGGGAGGGGCAGAGAGAGAGGGAGAGAGAAAATCCCAAGCAGGCTCCACACTGTCAGTGCAGAGCCCATGTGGGGCTCAGTCTTACAAACCCTGAGATCACGACCTGAGCTGAAAGCAAGAGCGTGACACTTAACCAACTGGGCCACCCAGGCACCCCGCCCCTCCCTTCCCCTTATTTCTTAGAGCCTGCTTGTGTCTGCAGTGTCTGTGAGCAACACAAGGGAGACACCACATACATACCCACAGTTCCGGCCACAGAGGACCCTTGGCACTCACTTACCACAGCAGAATGAACTGGAATGTGCTCCATGGCACTTTCCCCCCTCCAAGTTGTGTTCAGCCTCCATTTCCGGGCCTCCCTGAGAGCCACCACACCCTATACTCCAGACAGATGACAGCAGTCAATAAATGGCCCCCTGCAGCCAGCCACTTACAGGCATCGGTGACAGCATCTGACAGCAGGCTCTCTCATCTTGGATGGTGATTTGGAACTACCTACGTTTCAAATACACTTAGTTTTATCTGCTTGAAACTTTACCTTTATTAGAATTTGACCTTGTATGGATCATAGATATGTGGTTCTTCCCCTAATTTTTAGAGAGATTGGCTCTTACAACAGGGATGCTGCTACTTTCTAGGGTTCTGACTCTTGTCAATTTCACCCCAGACTGGGAAGGTGTCTAAGCAACAAGATCTATACATGAGTCACAGCCAGAGTCATTGGCAGATAGGATTATAGGTAAAATTGGACGAGGCCCAGTGTGAGCAAACAGCTGGTAAGAGAAGTAGCCAAAGGGTGGCAAAAGTTATAGCACTGGTGGGATTGGGCAAAGTTCAAGGAAGCCAGGAGGAGCAGGTCCAATAGAGGCTTGTTTAGAGGGTTGTTTAGAGAACCTCTCTCTGTTGACAGAGTAGATTGCAAAAACATTTAAATATCCTAGCTAGCAGGGGCACCTGGGTGGCTCAGTCAGTTAAGCATCCAACTTCGGCTCAGGTCATGATCTCAACGGTTTGTGAGTTCGAGCCCCCCGCGTCATGCTCTGGGCTGACAGCTCAGAGCCTGGAGCCTGCTTTGAATTCTGTGTCCCCCCTCTCTGCCTCTCCCGCTTATGCTCTGTCTCTCTCTGTCTTGAAAATAAATAAACTTTAAAAAAAAAAAAAAAACAAATAAATATCCTAGCTAGCTTCTTCGAAGTTGCTTGGACTGAAGATGTGTTCTGACTTCTGCCTCCGAATTTCACTGTTAGTCATTTGGCATTCAGTTCCAATTGCCTCTGCTCTGCGGGATCCTCAACCCAGTCACTTTCCAGGCTGGTGGTGGAGCACCTCTGGCCTGCCTTGGAGCTCCAAGACACTTCGGAAAAAATGATGCCAGAAGGCATAAAACAGAAGGTCAAAGATACACCCACAGATGCAAAGTAAACAGCATTGGTATTATGACTATCAAAGTAGAGTTCAAGGCAACAGAATTAAGCAGAACAGATTTTAAATAAGTAATAATAGTGATGAACCTAAACACGCCAAACAATCCGACATCAAAATTCATAAAGGACAACTTCTAGAACACGATGAAGCCAGAGATGTAGAAGGACCCACGTGGTGGAGGGCCTTGAATGCTTCTCAAGGAATCTGTATCCTACAGGGGACAGGAAACCAAACAGCCTCTCGGCTCCTTGTGTGCATCCTATAATTTCCTGCTTGTGTCAAGCTGTGTCTGTGAGCAACACAAGGCCGTGGTCCCTTATTCCCAGTATCAGCTACAGCAAACACAAAGGACATCCAGCTGACCACTCTAGAATGAATAGGAATGATCTCTACAGCGCGTTTCTCCATCTGAACTATCCTCATTCTGGCAGACACAGATCAGGGCCTACCTCCTAGATCAAGGCTTCTTCTCACCCCAAGTCTCCTATGGCCCCTTCCTCTCACCTCTGGGCCCCTGGAACTATTATCAGTAGAACCCTGGGAAATTAATCACACACCTTGCCTTGTGACCTATCTTCTTTCATATTATCTGTTTTAACTATTGCTTGAATCTCGCCCTGTCATTTCACGTGTCACAAGTTCATGTTTATCTCCCCAACTTGGCTATACCTGCCGGGGATCTGGTCTGGTCTACAGTTCTGTACACCTGCTCAGAGTGCTTTTTGAGGAAGAGGGCAGCTGGGCTAAGAGTCAGGAGACCGCCTCCGATCGGAACCAGCTATAATCACCCAAGGCAACGGAAAGGAGCTAATACGTGCCTGTGCTGATAAGCGGCATGGGAGGGATCCAATGGCAGTGAAATCTCATGAAGAATCAGAAGGGCTGATGAGCTGAGAGGAATAAGAAAGACTCAAGGACCTCTCCAACTGAGCCGGGCATGATCTCCAGGGTTCCAAGCGTGGCACTGACATCGGTGACCCGCATCAGCTAAGCTCTTCACACCAAGAGGGCACGTGTAAAAAAATTTACACCCCGAGCCATTTGCTTAGCTGGTTGAGGGCCAAATCATCCAGTGGCTCTGACGGCACTAGGATGGCACAGGGACAAAGGAAGCGGGGCTCACCAGAGGCCACTCCCCTGCGAGCATTCCGCCTGCGGTCCTGGCACTCCCAGCTAACTCCCCGCCCTGAAGATTATCCACGCTCTTTGCGGACTGAAAGTAAAGCTCCCTATGGCGGAGCTCAGGACACCCCTGGGGCCCCCAGAACCAACGATAAAATACTGGCCAACCTTGGCTGGAGGCCATCAGCTCTAGATGTCAGGCCAAAACGGGCTCCCCAGAAAGCCTGATTCTGCGCCTCCCACGTGTCCTCAGCAACAGGCCGCGGCTCTGCCGCACAACTCCCGCCCCGCCCCACGGTACCGAGGGGCAGTCCGTCCTCTGTGGCCCGAAAAGCCCTAGGAAGCTGGCCTCCCCAGGTGCCCACAGGCACAGGGAGTGGTTCCTCGCAGATCATTCAGTCTGAACCTCTCCAGGGAAGAGGGAAAACCTCAGGGACTCAGGAGTCGGAGACACCTGGGCTCATAGTTTTGTGACCGTGGACAAACCATTTCCCATCTCTGGGGTCAAGTATCCCTCCCTGCACAGTGGCCCAAAGATGGTAATAATACTTACCCAGCAGGTTGTTACCGGGGTTCCATGGCGCCCAGCACAAGTGGGCACTCAAGAAGCAAAAATAATTAACTGCTATCACTCTCCGTTGTGGTAGAGCTAGTCAGGGAAAGGTCTAGAAAGGGAGGCCATCTGTGAGTCTCTGGAGGACAGATTGCTGGGCTTCTGCCTCTCCCCCAGGACACGGACGCACACATCCACGCATGCTCACACAGGCCTCCCAGGGCTCGCCGGAGGCCTGAGCAGAGTCCCACCCCGGTCTGCCGCTCGCACAGGTGAGCCTCATAATTGTTCAAACCGTCCCCACAGGAGCCCCAGCAGAGGTTGAACTCCCCTTCCTGGCGGCCAGGCCGGGAGCCTACATCTTATCTGCATACTGATGAACATCAGTGGGAGAAACGTGCGGTTTTGATCCTTGTCGGTGTGCAGGGTATCCTTTGCCGGCAAGAAAAGAATTCAACGAGCAGCAGCATTTCAGTCTTCCAGCCCACTCCGTCTGCTTTCCCCCTGGAGCTACAGCCAGAGAAGTGGCCTGAGCTGTGCAAGAAGAGCTTGCCAGCACCGTAGGCAAATCTCGTGCAGGGACTCGGAGTCCGTGACCCCAGCCCCTTTGGTGTGTGTTCTGCTTGCCAGTTTCTAAGGCACTTCCACAGCCAGGATCCCTTTTAGTCCTCTGAGCAGCCCTGGAGGGGTAATGTTGCAGGCACCCACTTTACAGAGCAGGAGACCCGGGGCTCAGAGAGGTAAGGTGAGTCATTGGAGGTCTCCCCGCCCACCCCTCTTCTACCCCCTAGCGATTCTGAAGCTCAAATTCCAACCTGAATCGGGACTCCACACTCCACATTCCTTCTACCGCACGCCACTACTTTGTATCCCTTCCTTCCTTTCTTCTTTACTACTGAGCCCACAATCTCCACCGTGCCCTGATTTAGCCTCTTTTTTCTGCGGCTCTTGCTCACCTAAGGAGTTTTATGGTCACAGAGTATGGCCAAGCCCTCCGGCCACAAAAATGAAGACCTGGCAGCTTCTGTTTTTAACAGTTTAATTTCAAAGGAAATGGACCTCACTTAACTAAATTTCCCCTTCTATTTTTTCTGGCTATTAAAGAACTTGCATATCTAATAAATATTTAATAGGAATTCCCCTCCAGCTGAATTCAGGCCCCTCAGCACCTCATTACCATGTCTTAGAATAGTGTCCTCATTGTCACTTGCTTAATTATGCTAAGAAAGAGTTGAATTGTGTGGCTGTTGGGATCAGAAAGCGATTAAATTCACTTGGCGAGACTTTGGATATCTCATTACGATCCTCATTTAGCACTTCTAATGGAGTTATTTTTTTTCCCCAATACTGACTTGGGAAAGGCTGGCTCAGGGTAGCTAAGTATTTCCCTAAGCCCTGCACAACTTTGCACCGTGCCAGAAAAGATCAGAAGTTACTTCACACATCATTTGCACTCCCAAGAACACCAGCCACCCAATGAGCAGTGACGTAAAGCCCTGGAGAAAGGGGTGAGGCAGGTGACGGGAGACAGCGTTCAGATCAGGCAGCGCAGGCCCCTCTGGTGACTGAATCCTTCCTCGGTGGCGGTGGCGGCATCAAGGGCTCCTCCCTGCCCTGCTTGCGTTCCTCCGATGTCAGGAAACTCACTTCTCCCTGAGGCAGCCTGTTCCCTCCTTGGACCACTCAGTAAGTCCTTCTCTGCTTTCAGTCACTGGTCCTCTCCCCTCCGGGTCCTCCGTGTTGTTTTGTTCTGTTTCGTTTTTTGTGGTTTTTTGGTTTGGTTTCGTTTTTGGTTTTTTGGTCTCCTTGCTTTTTTGGATGACAAAGAAACCTCATCTCTGTCCTGGCAGGCAATCCTGAGATCCTTCATTCTTCATAGGACAGGATTTCCACTCCCTTCCTCATCCAAATAAGGCCCCCCTGGCTTCCCTCCTCCCTCCATTCCTTCCTGCCTTCTTTTCTCCTTGAGTGCCTGTCCGACTAAGGGACAGCATTGAGCAGTGAATATTGCAAACGTGACCTCTGCTCTCTCGGGACTTAGCGTCTAGGTGGGGAGGCAAACAGCACAGAGACATCTATACTCATAACACGAGCAGTATGTGAGTCACAACACGAGGGGCAGCATCTAGAATGTACTGCATGCTCTGTGCTGGGGATGGTCCATGGATTACTTCGCTTATTCCTCACAACAACCCATTCCACAGAGCAGGAAACTGAGGCACACGGAGGCTAAGGAATTTCCCCAGGATCACACAGTAAATAGCAGATTGAGGATGTAGACCCATGGAATGCACTGTTATTGGGTTGCCCTAGTACGGAACCCAGATTTGGATTCAGTACCCCCAAAGTCCTCTGACCAGTCAGGGAAGGGCGCCGCATTCCCCTCCCTTCCACGAGCTGGTTCTTATGACACTGCTTGCCTGTTGCTCATCCCAGTGGCCCCTCGCTGAGCCCCTCCCCACCTCGCCCTTCCCCAAGACTTTCCCTCAGCAAGCTCCTGCCAGGCCCTCGCACCCCGGCCCACGTGCTTGTAGGACCAGGGTTCGGCCAGAGAGAACTGCAGCCTGGAAGAGTGGCCTAAAGGGAGGCCCCACTCTCTGCTGCATGCTTCTCAGCATCACTGGGCCTTATTATTTGTAAAAGTCTGCTCCTTCTGTCCGTGAATAAAATAGACATAAGAGCGCTAAGCACAGGCCGAAGCCTGAGCAAAATTTATTTTGTTCTTCTCTCCTCCGTGGTGGACCCCATCTATTAGAAAGTATACATGCCGGGGTAGGCCAATACGGCCAAGTTGAAAAGTGTGTAACCCTCTGATGTCCAAGAAGTTGTGAGCCTGGGCAAGCCCCTTCCCTCCGTGGGCATCCACTTGCTGGAGAAGGAGCAGTTTGGGCCCCCCTCCACGGGCCTTCCAGCTGTAAGACAGAATGGGGTCAAGCCCACTTATTACATGCTCTGTCTTCCAAGAACATCTTTGAGTACCTACTAAGTGCAAACCCCTGTGCAGAGGGGTGATGGGGATTCTGGGGAAGAGTGGCCAAGGAGGCAGAGATAGCCACCGGATGCAACATTTTGGCCTTCCTGAAACCTCCTTTGTGCCCAGTTGCTGGCTTTTTGCAAGCCCAGTCGCGTGTCCCCGCGAAGCACCCACACTGCACAGCAGGCCAGAGGGGAGGGAGGCCCAACCTCAACCACAGGCTGCCTTCTAACAACTTCCAGGCTGCTTTCCCAATCGTCGCCCAGCCACCTGGGCTCTGGGACTAGAGTTCCTTCTAACTGGCCTCTGCCCAGACTAGGGAGGAGATGGAACTTTCTGAAACCGCACAGAACCATTGTTAGTATCCGTCACTCTTGGGGTTATTACCTGGCCTCAAACACAGTAGGAAAGGCAGAGGGGTGATATCTGAAAAGAAAAGATGTAGCTCAGAAGAACACTGAGACACATCCCCGGGACCAGCCTGCCAGCTGGCAGTCTGCATTGCGAAGCTTGTATGCTGATGTGGTCGTTATCTCAGGGCTGACTAGATATGGGAGAGCTCACCCACACCCTGAGAGCTGCCAAGGTCCTAGGGAGGGGAACAAAGAGACCCTTTACTGGATTACAACGAGAAAGAAAACTGCTGAGGCGCCTAGCCCCTCTCATCACTGGGTCCCTGGGAAGCCAACTGGCCGTGAGGAAGTTGCCTGAGGAACATGGAAGCATGGCTGTGGGTCCTTGTACGAGCCACACCCCTGGGGGCTTGGGTGCCTCCCTGGGTACGTGGGGCAGTTGACCCAGGCAGGCTTGGATCTCCTATTCAGCCCTTCAAATGCAGAGACCCACCGCGAGTCCTCTAAACTGGACGCCTGCCCGCGTCTTCTCCCCCTTCGGCATGTTGCTGCTTGCCACGCTGTCAATCCTCGTGTCTCTGCCTTCCCACCGATGCAGTCATTGCCACCTGGCCAACAAGGCTTTGCATACAGGCCTCACTCAGCAACCTGCTTTTCACACTTCTTCCCCCTGGGCCTCCACATCCCCTGTGCGGTAATGACAATGTAAAACAGCCCTCAGTGCCAAATCCACCCCGTACTGCCTTAGAGTCTATTGCTGCCGCTTTTGGCGGGGAGAAAAAATGAAACATTTTCTTGGAACTTCCGACCCAAATAGAGTCGTCTTCTCCAATAACCCAAACCTCTGAAAGGGCACACAGGCGGTAAGTACATAGCCCGAATAGACCCATACATTTGAATCAAGTGACTTGGCTCAGGAGCACTTTTCCCACAGGCACCGGGTAACGGAGGACCACAGGGTGGCAGGCTGGAGCTGGAAGGGCACAGCAGAGGGGGGGTCAAAGGGCGGGGCTTCAGAACTCAGGCTGACCTTGATTAGGCAGATGATCTCGAACAACTCCTTTTATCCCTCTAAACCTGTGTCTCCGGCTGCAATATGGTGCGAACAGACTTGGTGTGAAAAACAAAACAAAACAAGATGCTAAGGGAGGAATGTAATTGACAAATAATTTAATTGACCAAAAACACGGCATTTACAATGTGCCTACCAGGACTCTGTCCTAGACCCTTTACCGGCATTAACTCATTTGACGTGCATCGCAATCCTTTGAGGTAGATACCATTGTTATTCTCTTGTTATACAGAACACTAAGGCACAGAGACGTTAAGTAACCTGCCCAAGGTCACATAGCTGGTGAGCAGCAGAGGTGGGATCTGAACCCTGCTAACCTAGCTCCAGAATCCGGACATGTAACCGCCATGCTATGCTGAGGAACGGAGGCAGTTTTCACTGTCTCTGATTTACAGGTGGCTAATAGGCTTGGACTCCATATCCAGTGTCTCCCCCGTACTTGGCATTGCCTCTCACAGAGGCAGTGCTTGGTGCTCCTGGGAAGTCTCACGAGAGACTGGATTCTGAGGTCCACAGCATTGATCTTACACACAGCAATGCCCTCATTTATCATGATTCTTTGATCGATAGCTATTTCAGCAACTGGAACTTTGGGCTGGTACTCATGGAGATGACACTTGGCCAGGGCCAGTCTTCTTTCAAGAGGCCAGTGCATGTCCCCAGTCAGAGAGAAGCTCCAGGGCTCCTGCCATTCCCAAAGCATGAGCCTTTTTCTCTGCAGAACTGAGGCCACAATTCGAAGCTGTCACTTGGCTTTCGGATAATAAATGTCCGGCTTGGGAGATTAACGGACTTCATTTCCTTTTCCCTCATTTTATGCGGCCTACTTGGCTTACAGGTTGCTTTAAGAGCAAGAAAAGGAGTTGGAAGCACCTTCTTAGAAGCAAGGCAGAGCCCTGTCGGTCCCCTGCAATGTTTTCCACCTGTCTCCTCCTGTAGCGTCCCCTTCAGAGAGCGGGACTGTCAGAGGCAAAGTGCCTCTATCACACTCTGCAGCCTGGCACATGAATCTCCCTCTCCTGAGACACACACCAAGCAGCCAGCTCAGAACGTTCTCCCGCCCCTGAAGCTCTAGAATGTGTTTCACAGCCCTCTCGGAATTCTCCTATCTCAACACATTGAGGTAATAAAACTACTATCAAACTACAGCAACGTGGTAAAACAAAAATGCCTGATGGCTTTTTGTTTTTTCTTTTTGTAGCCTTTATCTCTGGGATGGAGAAACATTCGTGCAGACGCTTTGAGGAGGGAGCCCAGCCTCCAGAGCAGAGGATGCCTATGTCCCCCGCCCCTCCCCTTACAGGACACATGCTTTTAATCCACGTCCTCACCACTAAGGTCATGTTTCTAAGATCACTCCGGCGAGGAGAGGCAAGACTGCAACATAAAAATAACTCCCACATCATGCTTTTTTCCAGGTCGAAAAGGAACGCACGCACGATCAGAAATTCTTTGTGATGAAGCACAGGGAAAATGGTGGAAACAGAGGAAATGGCTGAGTGGATTAAATCTGGAAGTATGCCTCTGTAGATAAACAGCCCCATCGTGGGCTCTTTGAGAAGAGTCAATACAGGCTCCTTGATGGCATTCAATCAGGGAAATAATGGATGGAAGGAAATCAATATTCGCTGAGTTTCTAGAGAGCTGAGGGCACACTACTAGCTGCTGTCCTGCGTGCCCCCTCATTTCAGCTGCAGAATGCCCCCGTGAGGGAGGTGTTCGCTGGACAGATGAGGAAACCAAAGCTCGAAGAGGGCGTGGCTTCCCAGGGGTCAGATGACCAGGAAGGGGCAGAGCTGGGCCTCGCACATCATGATGCGTCGCCCTTTCTGAGGAAACTAGCGAGAGGCACCATAGGAAATACAGCTTATCATTTTGACGTGCAGAAACCTAGCATTTCCTGGAGTCTGAGTTCCTACAACACATAGTGCCTGTCCACCTAATGCCTTCGCTGAAGGAGTGAGAAAAGGTTTCCCTGGGGAGCGCTGGTATCCTTTCAGTTGCAGCTATTCAGTTCCCTGCTTCACTCTTCTGGCATTTTCCACAAGCCACAGAATAGATCCTCACCCGTCTCCGTTACTTAGGAATCTTGTGGTTACAAGTGACAGAACCCAAACTCAATCTAGCCTAGGCCTCAGCCCAAAAACCCACGTTTTAGATAAAAAATCCAAGGCCTGTAAAAGGCAAGAGTCCTCAGAAACAACAGGAAGGAGGGGTTCAAATACCATCAGCTAGTTTACCCATGAGCATGTGCACTTTCACTCAAGAATTCTGTGTGTGTGTGTGTGTGTGTGTGTGTGTGTGGTTAAAACTTTACAAGGTGGTGTAGCTTCAGGCCTGACTCTTTTGAGGTCAATTTCAAAAATCCTAGAGAAGAGAGTTTGTTCCAGCTTGGGATAATGTCTCCACCCGTGAACCAAACAACAAAGGCCCAGAGGGCCAGATCGGAACATAGCAGCACTGAGGGGAGCAAGGAGAGAGGCTCAGGAAAGGCACGTGAGACAGGCAATCCTACTGAAGCCTGTAGTTCATTTTGTGGGTTAGCTACCCTTACGAGCGCCCATCCTGGTCCCGTTGGCTACAGCCGAGGATACTCGAGTTGTACTGACTGTGTTTGACCAAGAACGACCTGTCGAGCTGGGGCTGAAGGTGAGACAGGCATTAGACATATCAGAGTAGACATATCAGAGACGTAGTCAGAATCCAGGAACTACAGACACTCTTAGACGTAGCAGTCAGCCCGTCACAGCCACGTGTAAGGGCTAAGGCTCAGAAAAGCTGTGCACTGGAGCATCAGCACACACTTGACCCTGATTCAGGCTCCAGCTAGTAGACAGTCCTGCCACAACCAACCCAAGGGTCATTAGGGAAATATTCTTATGGGAAGAACTTTGCCACGAAAGGACCAGCATGAGTCCTGCTCATCAGCCATTTTATTTAATGTCAGCTCATTTTTCCATATCCACAGAGACCATATATCACCTGCTACACTTGGCCTCCATTTCTTTTCCCGTCACCGGGAACAGGATCGGTGTCCATGTTTGTCTTCCCTGTGATGAAGCCCAAAGATGAACTCAATTCTCATTACCATCTCATCTGAGGTTCTGAGAATTTTCTCCTCCTTCCCTCATTTTCAGAGATTGCTGGCCGACCCTGGTCCGCAGACCTGCCTTGTATGGCAGGTGGTGTTTTAAAAACTCTGAGTTACTTGCCAACACTTAGAACTTACGGGATTTGTACATCAATATGCAAGTTTCCAGCTTCTCATGAAAACTTGGGAGACCTGGTCACACCTGGCCTCCAGGCCTTCCTGACAACATTCAGCCGAAGCTGAGTGAGGCCGACATTTCTGTGGGGCCTGTGCTCTCCAGGTCACCCTCTCTTGTCTAAAACCCCCTTCACTCACTACCTGCACTCATGCTCTGTCTGGTCTCTGTAGACCTTTGCCAACCCTTGCCTTCAGCAGATTTTTACTTCCACTGTGTAGAACGAGGCTCATGTATTTATCTTCTACCTTACATCACTTTCTTTTGGAACCTGACTGCTGGTAGATCATGAAGGGTCTGGAATGTTTTGCTAGAGTTTGGACTTTATCCCAGACCCTTCATGATGTACCTCCCAATGATGTTTCCAGGCCATAGCCGCCACACTCCACCATGTGCACTCTCTGCAGGCGCCGCACCCAGCCCTCCTTTATTCCCCAGGTACAGCATTGTGATCTCCCACCTCTGGCACACTTTATGCTCCCTGTGCTTAGAATGCCCTCTGCCTGGCTGCTCAACTCTTCTGGGCTCTAGCACAGCCCAGATGAAATGCATCTCCTGTCCACAGTCCTTCCAACCACATGCCCACCCAGGGCCACCTGCTAACCCAGACAGTGTCTTAGTGGAAATTGGAAAAATGTGCCCCTTCCTCAAGATTTGTTCTTTTATCTGCTAGAAAACTGTCCTGATCAATATCTACATTCAAATGCTTGCAGTGTGAATGCTTTCTAAATTTAGCATCTTTGTGCAATATGTGTGTTGCACAGCTGTACTTGGTGGACTAGCTCCTGCCAGGGTAGAAGGAGAAACTCCTCTGTGCTCCCGCAGGATTGCCTCACACCCCCACCAGAGAGTAGGAGACATTGTAGTATAATGGGCTGCTCAGGCCTGTCATCCCTGCAGACAGGTCAGGAGTCCTCAGAAGGCAGGAACCACATCTCAATGATCTCAGGATTCCCAGAACCCATGGAAGGCAGTCCATAATGGGCATCGAATCAGTTTTTCAACTGTTGGATTGTGAACACTTGGCAGCTGGAAAAGAGCAAGATCAGACAGCCCAAGGGCGTTACCAGAGGGAGGGGGTGTCAGCTCACAGGCAAAGGGGCCCAAGAACCCCTTCGAAGCAATTGGTTCTGAATTGTCAGGAACAATATTATACTTGGAGATCTATAATGCCATTAAAAGAAAAACCAAGGAAACTGAACTAAAATGTGTTGTGTTATTCCATTCTCCAAATGGATTTTTCTTTATATTTTCCTGACTCCTAATACAATCAAATAGCTTCAGCCTGACAGCCATCTTACTTAAACGAAAACATGATTTAATGAAATGATATTTTATGAGTTGTAAGCCAAGCAAATATTTGATATAAAATAGAGAGGGAGGGAAGGCGAGGAAGGGTAAGGAAGGCAAGAAAACGCAAAAGAAAGCCGCTTCTGGGGGGCGCACGCAGGCCCAGTTTACAGTTGTCATGCCTCCCAGTAGGGTTCCTGACTGGTGTAAGGGATGAGCAGGGAGAATGAGGTCAAGCAGGTAGGAAGAAAGAGACAGGAAAAGTCACAAAAGGCAGTACAATCAAAACAGTAAGCTTTGCTCAGCAGACATGATGGCACCACTGACCACAGAGCCCTTGGGTTGACAGGGCCTTTCTCCCTCCGCAGCCCACGTCTGTGGACTGGCTGCGCCCCCAGGGTAGTACCACCAGGACTTAAAAGGATCCAGGCCAAAGTGGCATCTTGTCCCTCCAAGGTCAGGAGTCATCTCAGAGCAGCCAGGTCTGAAGCCAGGGCCCTAACTTCCGGCTTAACAAGAAGTTCAGGGTCTTGTTGGGTCCGGCCCCAGGGAAACAATCCAGGCTCTTGCTTACCTTTTGTAGAACTTCTCTTCCCTCAGCGCTGCAGCCCATGCCTCACCAGTGGAGGAGTCAAGAGGTATTTTCCTTGCCCGGTGCTTTGAAACTTCCTTTCCTGTGTTTTTGGCGGAAAGAGAAGGTCTACTACCTCCTCCTGGACTAGAGGAACCAGAGGCTCCATAGAGCATCGTCCATTTCTAAAGAGCAAACATCCCGAGAGAACAGGACCAGTCTCCTGCCTCACCCCAGTGTATATTTCTTAAACCACAGCTCCGGCCCCATGTCACTGCCCTGTTTCGGGGCTCACACTATACCGGGCCCGGTGCTCGGTGTTTTCCAGGTAATTAAGCATGCAAACATCACCTCAGTCTCACTGGGCAGGGACTGTTATTACCCACCCCCATTTCAATTTCACAGATGAGGCTTAGAGCAGTTAATTCATGCACTTAAAGTCACGTCATTAAATAAGTGGTTGATCCCAAATTTGAACCCAAGCTTGCCCAAGGCCAAAGGCCCATACTTGTAATCACTAAATTAGGACTTCCCAAGAAGGGTGCTAGAGGATCTTGTTACAATGTGGATCCTGACTCAGTGGATCTGGGATGGGGCCCGAGATTCTGCATTTCTGGCAAGCTCCTGGAGGATGTTGATTCTGTGATCCCCAGACCACACTGGTAGAATGGCACGGCTCCAGAGTTTTGTATTTCCCAGAGGATAGACGCTATAATTGGCGTTCTTCTACCTTAGAAGCAAGAAGACTTGTAGCATACGTACTCTGTCTGGTCCACCGGCCAGGGGTATCATTCACCAAAAGCCATCAGGGCCGAGAAATGAGCATGATTTTCCCAGCCTTCCTAGGCAATGACAGAGGGAAGAAGCTAATAGAAAAGCCATCACTTCCACATCCCTACATTTATGGCCATTCAACGCTTCCTCCCATCTCCCTCCGGCAAGTCTCTGATGTTTGCTCCGCGTGAAACTGGGCCTAAGAGTGAAGTCCCAAATAACCTCCCCCTTTGAGCTGCTAATCGAGCACCTAAATAGCCTACTTCTTTAACCCACAAGTTGCTGAGATGGCCCCAGACAATAGGCCAGAGGGACTGTGGGGCTGTATGAAGACCTCCACCCAACACTAAATTCCACTGAGACGCTACACATCTTGTCACCAAAGCCTGTTTACACGAGTTTTGAAATCAGTGAATAACCAGGAAGTTGCTCTCCATGTGACCTCCTTAGAGACTTAGGAAACGTCACCTCGACAAAACAGGTACATCGGTGGAAGCTGTGAGTGTCCAGGCTCACAAGAGTGTCCCTGTAATAGTCAGAGTTTCCTTAGCCAGTACGTGTGCAGGTGAGGACTGACACCTTCTCGATAAAGCTGTTTTCTGACTTCTAGAGGTCACCCTTCCAAACTGGAAGTAGACAGTAGGTCCAAGTCACCCCTCCGCAGGTCTTTTTTATTCAGAAAACACATATAAGCTTTCAAATGTTTCAGAAATGTGCAAGGAGCAAGCCAGAAGGTAAGGGCACCACAATGTGAATGCTCAGCAAGCCCGTGCCTCCAGCAGAGGCGAGCATGACAGGCTCTCAGCAGACTTTGATAATTAAGGGTGTTCCGTTTCCTCTAAACAATGTTGTTGTGGTGCCTTTAAAGGAGGAATTCTACAACCCGCCTGAATCTTCTCAGTTCCACAAAGTCTCGGAGTTGACAACTAATAATTAATTAACAATGAACAGTGTCTTGCTGCCCATCACAGTGACTGGCACTCTCATCTCTGCAAAGAGAAAGATGTGCTAATGTGGCAGGCTTCATAATCCCCGCAGCTTTCAGCTCACTGCCTGATGTGACAGGGCAGATCTCTTCTCGGGACAACTCGGCAAAGGTGGGGCGGCGGGGGGACACAAGCGACAGCTTTCTGGAGCCAGGCCACAGAAGCCACCTGCCAACGGGGCAGAAGTGCACGGTCCAGAAGGTCCTTACCCAGCTCTTTTCATTCATCGATACCATTGTCTTCCTCTCTGCATTGCCCCTCTTGCTAACTCGGCCCAACTCTGCCCACACATACTGAGCGTTTCCTTGTGCGAGGCCCCGGGAACTCTGGAGGTGAGCATGCCAGGTGCTTCCGAGGGACCCGGCCGCTGAGCTGGGCTGGGGTCAGTGAGATCACAGAAAAAGCGTGTCATTGACTGTCACTGAGCTGTGTAACCCTCATCCCGGCAGGGCCGTTTTCTATTCTCTCCTTTCAAGACATGAACCTCCTCATTTGAGGAACTCCAGACTCAAATACACACACGTGAGCAGACCTTCCAGGTGACTGATACCCAGAGCCACCTACCTGCCTGGCATGGAACTTGGATTTTTTGGGATGGAAGACCAGACAGCTGGGGCCATTTGCTCAAGTCACTTGGGGGAATCTGTGCAACCGTGGCTACAGCGCAATCAGGAGGAGAAGCAGAATTAAGACACAACCGGCAGCTGCCTGGATGCCGGGGGTCCTGAATTCCAGCCTCACCCTGCCATGGACTTGCTGTGTGACCTTAAGCAGATCCCCTCCTCTCTTTGGAGAAACTAAGATGTCTGTCTGCCAAGAGATGGCATTGGACCGAAGGATGTTTGTTCCTCTCTGTGTGCCATCCCTGGAATGACACCTAGCCGCGCATGAGATACCTGGAAGTATTTGTGGCCTGAACAATCTGCTCTGGATCCTTCCAGAACTGTGAAATCATCCCCCTTGGTACTGCGAATCTGCCCTCACAGCTAGGCCCTCTGATGACAGAATCTTCACTTGAAAGGAAGATTATTTTTAATCAGGTGACAACCATTTGGGTTTCTGTTTTACTCTCTCAATCATTCTGCAGCTCATACTTGCTTCCTCCAGAAGCCGCTGCGGTCCGTAAACATAAGGAAAACATTCGAGATAAAAACCTGGGTCCCCTAATCCCCAGCCCAGACAAGACGTCACACAGCCTCACAGCCAATTCATACAAGGGAAGAAGGGAGCAGACAGAAGAATATTAACACTGTCAATCTGAAAACGTGAGTTTAAAATTAGTAAAGGGAAAAATATGTCAATCATGACTCAGGCGTCACCGATTGCTTTGCATGTTCAGTCCTCACACAACCAACCAACCACTTGAAATTCTTCATATCCAAAATATTTACTGGCAAAAATCAGGGCCGAGAGCACTGTGCCTGAATAAACACCCATCCCCCCCCGCAAAAAATAATCAAAAACCAAACCAAACCAAAAACACCAAAATGCCCAGACAGGGAGAGCCTGAAAGGAGAAATTTAAATCCTGCACCGACCTTTATCTATTACCCCACCATGCCCTGAGGATGTGGAGTGAGGCAAGTCCAGGACAGGCAGGAGGGCCGTCATCGCAGGGCTGTTGGGGGCGGGGGTGGTGGGCAGATGGCGCAAGGCAGGAAGGGGAGCGAGTCCTTTGCTCTTCACAGGGACCCCAAAACCCCACCCCTGGGACAAAAGATGAGAGAGAAAGGAGCGTGCTCTTGAAGCCCATCCGCTCACCCTCCTCAGTCGTCATGGTATAGGGGCCCCAGGAAGAAAACAACTCACCGAGCACAAGTGCTAGCTCTCCAGAGACTCCAGGAGCCGCTGACCACCCCCAATGCACACTTACACATTTCTTTTCTTTTAATGTTTATTTATTTTTGAGAGAGAGAGAGAGAGAAAGAGAGAGAGAGCGCAAGTAGGGGAGGGACAGAGAGAGAGGGAGACACAGAATCTGAAGCAGGCTCCAGGCTCGGAGCTGTGGGCACAGAGCCCGACGCAGGGCTCGAACTCAAGAATGGTGAGATCATGACCTGAGCTGAAGTCAGACGCTTAACCGACTGAGCCACCCAGGCTCCCCCTTACACATTTCTTATGTTAGGTGCAGTGCAAACATCTAGAATGGAAACGAGTTTAGGAGGCTCCATCTCAGCTCTCCTGCAGACTCTGTGTGTTCTTTCTTGGGCAAATCCAGCCCCTTTCCGGCTTTGGTGTCTGCACAGAGGGGCTACAGCAGGTGATCTCATAGGGACCTTCCAGTCTGGTCATGACGTGGCTAAAGCAAGGTCAGGGGCTGTGGGAACACAGGAAGAGCCCCCTCTTCTTGCCTGCACCGGGTAAAATTGGGGACGCATGCTCCGAGAAAAGAATTCAGCAAGTATTCAACACAAGTTGCCCTGCACTTGCTGTGGGCATGACCAGAAACTTCTAAATCCAGTCCTGGCCTTAGAGACACTCGATTAGCCTTGAGCAAAGTACTCATTATCCAAGTGACCCAAAGCCACCCCTGCCTCCCCTGACACTAATGTCCTGGCTGATGCAGGCCTACTCTGTCATCCCCACAGACAGCCTGTCAGCATCTCATAATTAGGAAAAAGCTGTTTCTGCAATCATCAAGAAGATCCATTTCACAGAGACAGCTTCTGCATGTGAGATGGTATTTCAAACAAAAAGCTTTCAAATACCAAAATCTGGGCACTCCACCAAGTCATATCTTGACAGTCTGGTCCTAGATGACTCAATATCCTGAACTCACCTTCCTTTTGCTCCAGACAAGAAATTGCCCTTCTATTTTCAGGACTACGACTGTTCGAACCTTAAGTAATTTGTCAATCTGGCTGAAAATACCATTTGCAATGGGAAGAAGTCTCAAATGAGACAATAGAATGATGTTACTTCCTAAACAGAAAGAGTCCTCTTCACTAACATATAGGTAAACACACGCGCGCACGCATGTGCGCACGCACGTTCTAACATTGAAAATCAACTAGAAAACTTATAAATAGGGATACCGTATAGCAGTTTCTGGATTATAATTTAATAAGAAACCCAATATGAAAGGCAAACATTTAATCAAAGTAAATACGGTCACTCCAATCATGACCAGCCACGTGCCTGCTCATTTCGGATTCACAGGGATCCAAAGAGACCATTGAGACCTAGAAAGTGAGTGGTAAGAGCTCTGAAATGGGTATTAGGTGTTTACACAAGAGCCATCAAAGGAGCCGAAGAAACTGCCCACCTGACTTTCATTTTCGTTCCATAAATCTTGCACAGGTGAAGGACTGAGGGTTTTCTGCCACTAATCAAAGGAAACTTTCTTTTCCAGCAAGGTCTAGGGTCACATGACTTAATCTGCCCAATGTAAATGATGTGGATTAAACTAAGCTCTCAACTCTTCAGTTGGAGAAAAGAGGAGGAAGCAAAGCAAAGGGAACACTGATACCTCCCCCATCTGACTATGTGTCACTTCCTCTTGCAAGAACTTGAAGGCCAACACCTGTAGCACGTCCTTCATTTTTCTTTCAGGTCCACATCCACTATACACAGATGAGGTTTATGGTCTGTGGGCCAAAGGCAAATAAAATGGAATAGAGGCTGCTTTGGTGGGAAAAGATGAAGGAGGTTTCCTTTGCAGTTCCCATGTTCGATGATAAGTTCATTAGCAGAATTGCTATTATATGAGTAATAAGTACTCATTATAGAAAAATCTGGAAAAGACAGAGAAGTGGAAAAAGACAGTTGAGTTTCCATCCTGAAATGACCAGTGTTAACACTGATATATTTCCTTCCGCCTGTTTGGTTATAAATCAGTGCTGCTTGTTTTACATGGTTGTAATCAAATCATATCTACATTTTCATATCTCACCTTTCTCACATATAATTATGAGCATCTTCAGACAGAAAGTTCACCATATATGGTACTTAAAAGCCTGAGATTTGGAGGGGGGGTGCCTGGGTGGCTCAGTCGGTTAAGCGTCCAACTTGGCCTCATGGTTGGTGGGTTCGAGCCCCTCACTGCCTGACAGTAAGGAACCTGCTTGGGATTCTCTCTGCCCCTCCCCTACTCGTGCACATACACATGGGCTCTCGCTCACTTGCTCTCTCTCTCTTTTTCAAAAATAAATAAACTTTATTAAAAGGCCTGGGCTTTGGGATCAGATGGAGCTGGGTTCAAATTGCAACTTGACTGCTCACTGGCTCCTTGCTTTTGCACAAGTGACTCAACCTGTGAGCCTCAGTGCTCTCCTCTACAAATCAGGAACGACAATAGCCTGGTTCCCATCACCAGGGTTGTTCTGAGGCATAACGAGTTAATTCTATAAAACACTTAGCACAGTGCCAGTGGTAACTCCTTAGTACACGTTAGCTGATGTTATTTTTACTAGCATTTTTAAATTATCCAATCTTTTATTGTTAGCCACTGCATAGCTTCCAAATTTCCCATTTGGACAACACTGCAATGTGCATGTAAATAGTTTGAATTCTTTTCCTCAGAATATATTTTCCAAAAGTGAAATTCCTGGATATTCTGTGGTTATTGATATGCGTTGCCAAATTTGTTGGCCAGATGACTTTTGCTCTACCATGAATCAGTGTGGAGATATTATCAAGGGCAGCAGAACCAAGTGAGCTCAAGGGACACTTGAAGTCCTTAAAGATCTTAGGGCTATGAGGGCCCTTGAGGAACACCAAATGCAATCCTGTTTGGATTATTAATGGGATACAGCTGTCCATATGGATGACCTTGGCGTCATTTGAGTTGAGACCTCGTTGACCACCGGGCAATGTACATATGAAGCAGCATGTGGTGAGGCACTACTGAAAGCCCACAACATCCATGCCCAAAGGCTACTAAGCATTTGGTACCATGGATTCTAGCCTCCCCCTGAAAGTCAAGGGCATATCTTTCTACCCTCTTGTCACATCTCTCTCCAACAGGAATATTTCTGAGCATAGTAGTGGGGTATAACCCATGCTGTTCCTTTATCTGAAGTATTTTTCCCCAGTTTTTGGAATGGTTCCCTCCTTCGTGTGCCTTATTCTCAACTTCAATGCCAAGAGGCAAGAGCACCCAGCACTGAGTAACTGCTCCATGGCTCTCTATAGCTGTGCAAATTCGTTTCATTCCAAGAACTCATCATGGCCTGTAGTCATGTCTTTGTTCACTTATTTATAGTTGAGCCCCTCAGCTAGACTGTTTACTCCATGAGGGGTGGACTGTGTCTCAGTCTTGCTTGGTTGTATCCTTAGTCCCCCAGCTAGCAAAGGGTCTGGCACAGAGTAGGCACTCCTCTACGCCATTGACTGTTTGATACTCAGTGCCCTCTTGGTCACATGGGCAGCTGGGCCTTGAGCTGGGCCCTTGGGGTACAGGAACAAAGAAACACACATCTGCGCCTTTAAGGAGTGCCCATGGCTGTCTCTCTGCACAGCTGTTTCAGCAAGAACTAGGAGCAAAATTCTCTAATGTTAGAGAGGCAGCCGGGAGCCAGAGTTCACTAATGGACATCCATCTGTGGGAAGGTTTATTCCACCACCCCCAAGGCACACGCTCATGGCTGGCACCTGTGGGATTTTGTCTGCTTTATAAAGCCCTCATAACCTATTCCTTGGGATGCCCTTTGAACCTCCCACAAGCCAAGGGCTGAAAGGGCTGGTGCAGCAGAGCGAGAGTAAAGGAAAGATGGGGGTAGGGGACAGAGGGCAAGAGCCTAAAGTCTGGGTTCCTGCCTCAATGGTGCCTCTTATGATACTGGCTGGGTCATTCCTGAGCTTAGGTTTTGTCCCAAATAGTAGTACATTAGACTCTCCCCTGCCTCTTGGGAGGCTTCAGTAGTCATGTGCACAAAAGGTAAGGGTGCAACAGGAAGGCTGAGAGGTCATTACAGTAAGCTGGGGAGAGGAGTATGCCAGCTCAGTGACCTCGTGGGACCCCTCTGGAGGATGTCAATGGCAGAGATGAAAAGAGAGAGTCACACCTTCTGCACCTACACCTATGCTTACCCTGGCCGAGGAATTCTCGTGAGGCCTCCTGAAATAGCCCCCAGGTTGGACTTCCTCCTCAATGTGTATTCAACAGCTCTAAGAAGAAGCTAGTCGTTTTCTTCGAGGCAAGTTTTCTAATCAAATAAGCAGTATCTCCACAGCAGCCAAAAGAAATCTTTAATTGATGAACACCAAAGCTCAGACAAACCACAAATGCCCCATTCACCATATCAGTCCTACAGAGGAAGTTGTGCTTGTGTCAATTTCCCCTGCCATGTACAGCTGCAAAGCTGGCTTATATTACTAATTACATGCAGTATGTGTGTCTCGGGTTATAACAGATGGTGTTTGCGATGCATGCAGAAGCTTCAGATAGCCAAATGGCGCAGCCATGGAGATTTTCCAAAAAGAAGACAAAAACAACAACAACAAAAAACACTCACACCAGTGAATAGCTGAAGAGTGTTTATATTGCTTTCTACTGTGGCAAAATAGAGAACATCCGATTCCTGTGAGAGCTCTACTGACTGGGAGAAGCCAGCCAAACATGAAGGGGCAGATGCTACTGAAAGACAGTACCTGCAGGGCGTGTTCTCACCCGTTCTAGAAGAGCTATTACCTTAAAGAGGTGGAAGAACAGAATTTGGGCCTCCTCATCTTGCTAATAGATCTGGAATTCCCTCTACTTGCCAAGGTTGCCAGATCCATAAGTGGACTGCTCTAATTGGCAGAAAACCTTGTTCTAATAGAACACCCAAGATTTCTTTCCTGTAACTCATAAAACCAGAGGGGGACATGACTGTAGCCCCCTTACTTCACACCAGAGATACCTGAGGCCCAGATATGGGAGGACAGTCAGCCCAAGTCTCATGGCTAGATAATGACTTGCACTAGCCCTCTAAACTGGTGCACCCCACCAGGCTCCTCACATACCTAGAGGCAAGCAGAAAGCACCTACTCATGTTTTTACCATTCTCCAAAACCCACCTGCCCCAGCTTATTCCTGACCTGCTCCTGCTCTAATATCCTCGTGACTCTTGCCTACCTCTGGACCTTCAAACTGAGGCTTGGATTTCATCACTAGCTCTCTGTAAAGAACTTAGACTTGCCTCCTCACCCTGGCCCATACCTTTGGATCCACTGTCTCCAACCTACAATCCCAGTAATCTTATCTGAGTCATTGCCCAGCCAATCCAAACCATGGCTTCACCACCCCTAACGAGGAGGAGATTCAGATAGAGACAAAACCAGTACCAGAGTCTAGGTCTCCTGATTCTGAGACCAATGAACTTTCCACTATGTGATACTCCTTCCCTTGCCCCTGCATTGCTATTAATTCCACCTCCACAGCAGCCCGTAAATCTAGTTCCTCTTGTTCATCATATGAAGATGGTTCTCATGCCCCCACACCACCTTAATCACCCCTACCTGAGCCTTCCCTCTTCTACATGAATTGTCCCTAGCTTCTTCAAGTTGACTTCATAATTCATTGTTTCCAGATCTTCAGAGGGCTCATAAACTCAATCATCATCCTCTTTCTGTCACCTACAACCAAAAGAAACATGACTCCAAGTTTCCTGAGATTTTCACACGCATGTTTCCTCTCTTCCTTCACTTTGCTGCTTTATAGCCAGTGTGGTACCTTTCCTTACTGAATGAAATGGAAGACCAGGTATCTGTACAATCGGAAGGGTAGAGACAAGAGGAAGTGTGATAATGTTAGAGACCAAATCTTTTACTTACCACTTTGCTGAGTGCAAGCCCAAGCCTTCTCTGGGCTCCTCCAAAGATCCCTCCCATCCCATGAAGCTCAAACAAGAGTGCACAGTAATTCACCACCTTGCTTCTTCTAAAGATCTCCACTCCAGATGTCAAGCTCTGGAGCAGATGAGTTCCTGGGGTGGAAAAGAAGTGCTTGGGAAAATCACAGGTCTGTGATACAGTCTGAATATGTCCAGCTCCCAGTCTCTGCATTGAAAGTGTGAAAGGGAATAGCATCTGTGTTCTGCCAGAGAGAATCTAAGAAACCTTGAGCTGGAGGTGACACAAACTAAATGTTTGGGTTTGTAATGATTGGCAGCAAGGTCATCAAGTTGGTAGCTAACTAGTCACACAAGAACAACTTCTAAGCCAGCTGCTTCCTAAGACGGGCAGCATTGTCCGAGAAGATGGTCAATGTGATGGTGAGTGGACAGCAATGTTCCTGGCATAACTGTCCCCAAAGTGGCTAAGATGTGGTCTTGCATGTCCCATTGCAATTAGAGGAACTACGGCCTGCTAATAGCCTTGCAACTGTAAACTCCCACAGAAGGGATTATGGGTTCCTACTAATACAGTAATGTTAGAGTGAGTTTTGCTCGATTACATACTTGGCCTCAAGCCTTCTATTCAAGGCATTATGACAGCATTCTCCCAAACTCATCTACCAGGAAATCTGGTTTTGCCTCCTACACTAGTCCTAGAAAACCACCAAAGAAAGATTTTATTTGCTCACTGAGTTTGCACTTACTTGCTTTATTTTGGGAAATGATGATGTGTCTAGAAGCACAAAAAGATGAGGCACAGGAACATAATGTCACCCACTTAGCCCAGGGAAACACAGTCCTTACATATTTATAAATCCTTTCTGCACACTAATTGATTACTAATCTTTTGGAGGAAATGCTAACAGCCCAGATGGCCGTAATCCGAAGGAAGGGAGCTAGTAAATAACTTCAGATTAAGCTGAATAATAATGATGAAGAGGGACTTACAGATCCTGCTGGGGTATACACCTAGATGGAAAGAAAGAATCAATTTTTTTTGTGGATTTTTAGCAACTACTTTCCCACTAAGGAGCCTTTGATGAAGCAGCCTCCTTGCCTAGTTACAAATCATCTAAGAGCCTGTAGTTGGCCCCTTTGAACTATTTAAGCAACCATAGAAAATAAAGGGGTGGTGCTTATTAAATTAACGTTGATCTGCAAGTGAAACACTTTGTGACTTCTTCAGGAATGGTATCATGAAAAAAGTGTGAGGCACTCACAGAAAGGACTTGGCATTTTCCTTCATATCACTGGTGCTGTATCACCAGAGCTACTTGAAGAATGGACTTCACACTGCTCAAGCCAATAAGTAGGAGGAATAGATTCACGCTGAGGTCTTCTGATGCTAAGTTTTATTATCTACTACACATCCAAAATATAAGTCATGGATCTCTGCCCTCAAGACAAGATAACGACTACCTTTAAAAAATGTGCAATCACTCTAGAGACAGACAGCAGCCAGGTACATGAGAAAGAATGTCAGCATCTGGCTCCCTTTTTCCCAGGACTATCTTGACTTTAAATACCCTACTGGATAGTATCCCCACAAACCCTTTAATTGTCCTTCTAGCCCTTCAAGTGCCAATATTTCAGCAAATAGTGACAGTCAAGTCAGTAATCATAGCAATACCAACTTTAACAACTCACAAAGATCATATATCAGACCACGTGTCCTTGGTTCTCCACTGATATTGACAACATAATGCTCCAGATTTGAGAGAGAGACATTCCTATAAGTTGGTTTTCAGCTAGAGGTCTTTGATTGTAAGCAACCAAAAAAGATTCTGGATAACTTACACACACACACACACACACAAATGGAAATGTCCTGGAAGCCTGTAGAAAAGTTCAAGAGATCAGAAGAAAGCTAAAGAACCAAACTTGAAAGAGCCAAGAACCAGGGTGCTCCAGAGGGTCTGGAACCACTCAGCAGCTTCACCCAAGCATATACCACCACTGGAATCCATTCACTCATCAAATACATATTTACAAGTACTTACCATGTGCCAGGCGTAGTTCTACATGCTAGGGATACAGCAGTAAGCAAAACAGACAACACCCCCACTCTCATGAGGTTTCCATTCCAGTAGAGGGAGATAGATGATGATGATGATCATGATGGTGGTGGTGATAGCTCCAATTTACATCTACTCTGTGACTAGCACTGTGCTAAGTCATGCCAAGAACTGTCCTAAGTACTGGAAATACAGCCAGGAAAAAAACCAATAAGAATCCCTGTCCATGTGAAGCTGACATTATAGTGAAACAAATGAATTTAAAACACCCAAAAATCGAAGTCCTAGGGAACAGCTTACGATTAGTCATGCTTAGGTCATATATATGCCCTCAGGTTTGCCAGGGCAGTGAGAAGGAGGAGGGCAGGAATCCAGATTTATCATCAACTAAGCATGAACCCAGTGGAAGAAAAGTCCCTAAGAAGAAATTAGGGAACTATGAGGAAAGGAAATGGATGGTAGGCAGTGGAGGGAATGAGCCATTCATGGTGCAATGGAGACTACTTCAACTGGGCCTTACTGGTGTGTCAGGATCCTTAGTAAAAACATACCGGAAACTAGATTACATAAAAACAGAAATAAAATGATATTTTGGATTGCTTGAGCTTGAATATGGCCCCATGATTTACAAGGTTAACTAGAGGATCTTGGGCAAATTACTAAACCTCTCTATGCCTCAGTGTCCTCTTCTATGAAATGGGGGATGTTGTTAATATCTACCAGTAGTGATGTCATGAGGAGTAAATGAGTTAATATTTATAAAGTGCTTATAACAGTGCCTGAAATATAGTAAGTACTCTGTTGAGTAAATAAAATAGAATACTTAATCAATGCAAAGTCATCCATAATATATTATGCAAAAAGAGTAGGTTGCACAATAGATGCCCAACATACTCCCAATTTTTAATTTAAAAAGTAACAGTTATGATAGAAGGATGTATAAGAAATATGCATATCAAGTGGTTTGCAGCAATTATCTCTATCTGCGAGTGGGAGATATGGATAATTTCTATTTTTTCCTTTTTTTCCCTTTTTCTGTATTTTTGAAATTTCTAGTGTTAATATTGATTACTACCATAACTTTTATGTTATTAGAAATACATCTATATCCAAACACATACAAACACCCAAATATCAGTAAAACAAATGTGTTGGCAGATGGGGAAGTGACCAATTGCAAACATGTTTAACTTGCTTAACACCTTAACGTTACTTCAGTAAGACACACTGAAGGGAAAGAAAAGTCAGGAAAATTCCTGGCTCTAAAATAATGATAATACGGGCACCTGGGTGGCTCAGTCAGTTAAGCTGCTGACTTCGGCTCAGGTCATGATCTTGTGGTTTGTGAGTTCGAGCCCTGCATCAGGCTCTGTGCTGACACCTCAGAGCCTGGAGCCTGCTTCGGATTCTGTGTCTCCCTCTCTCTGTCCCTCCCTCACTCATGCTCTGTCTCCCTCTCTCTCTCAAAAAAAATAAATAAACATTAAAAAAATTTAATAAAATAATTATAATAAAGATGCTGTCATGATTATTGAGAGGCTAATATTACAGTAGAAGAGAAGCAATCAGCAAGAAGGATCCCATCTGAACACTGGGGTCCCACAGCCCCTAGAGCTGCTCAAGACTCTCCTGCCTAATGGGATAGGACAAAGCCTGACATCGTTTAAAGAAAGTTTCTGGCAACCTGTGAGACAATGTCAAGTGATTTAACACACACATAATTGGGGTCACAGAAATGTAAAAGAGGAACGAGAGAGAGATACATGAATATACTTCGGAGTGATAACAAACTTCTCACCAGAAGCTATGCAAACCAGAAAACAACTGCACAACAACTCTAATGTGCTAAAGTAACTGTCAACTGAGGATTTTATACTCAGGGGCAAGAGCTTGCAGAAACAAAAGTGAAATGAAGAATTTTCCAGACAAACAAAATCTGCCATGACTCCTTGCCATCAGACACGCACTACAAGAAACGTTAAAGAAATCTATTCAAGCAGGAAGAAAATGATACCAGATGAAAACGTGGATCTATACACAGAAATCGAGAGAACTGAGAAGGCTAACTATGTGGGTAAATATTTACATTTAAATATTTCTTCACATTCTTTTAAATTTCTTTAAAAGCTAAGTGACTGTTTGAAGCAGCAATAATTATGCGTTGTTGTGCTAGTAACATATGCAGAAGGAAAATGTATGAAAATGATACCATGAAGGATAGGAAGGAAAATGGAAGAATATTGTTGTGAGGTTCTTAGGGTGTATTAACGGGGTATAATATCATTTGAAGATAGACAAATAGGGGCACCTGGGTGGCTCAGTCAGTTAAGTGCCAATTTCAGCTCAGTATGATCTCGCTGTTTGTGAGTTCGAGCCCCGCATCAGGCTCTGTGCCACCAGCTCAGAGCCTGGAGCCTGCTTCGGATCCCGTGTGTGTCTCTCTCTCTCTGACCATCCCCTACTCATGCTTTCTCTCTCTCTCTCTCTCTCTCTCTCTCTCTCTCTCTCACACACACACACACACACACACTCTCTCTCTCTCTCTCTCAAAAATAAAATAAACATTAAAAAAAAACCCAAAGAGGTAGAGCTAATAAGCCAAGAGAGGAGATTAAATGGAATGCTAATAAAATAGTCTAATAATATCAAAAAAGTCAGGAAAGGAAGAACAAATGAACAAAGAACGTGTGGGGAAAACAGAAAGCAAATAGTAATATGTTACATTTAAATACAAACAAGTTGGTAATTACATTAAATGTAAATTTATATAAGAAATCCACTTTAAATATGAAGACACAAATAAAAGGATGGAAAAATCTGGACCACAAAAGCACTAATCATAAGAAAGCTGATTAGCTATATTAACACCAGACAAAGAAGACTTCAGAACAAGGAATATCGCCCAAGCTAGTGTGGGACATTTTATGATTATATTTATGATTATAAAGGGGTCAATTCATCAAAAAGACATAATAATTCTAGATATGTATGAAATCAATAACAGCACGTCAAAATACATGAAACAACAATGGACAGAAACAAAATGAAAAATGGGGCAAATCCACAATTACATTGAGAGACTTCAATTTTCTGCCTTCAGTAATTGACACAAGTATACTAAAAAAAATTAGTAAGGATATAAAGAATAGAATGACATCATTAACCAATTTTATCTACACAACATTTATAAAACATTCCATCCACTCACAGCACAAAGGACATTCTTTTTGAGTTCGCATTGGACATTTCACCAGGATATACCATATGTTGGGCCATAAAACATGTCTTAATATATTTAAAATAATTGAAATCATATAGAGACTTTTCTATAGCCAGAGTGGAACTGAATTAGAAAGAAATAAAAATATCTGGAAAAGCTCCAAATATTTAAGAGTTAAAAAAGGCACACTACTAAATGTTACTTTTGTTTCTAGTCAAGACAAAGTATCATGGAAGGTACTTACCCTTGGTAAGTATTCAAAGTATTATGGAAGGTACTTGAAATAGCTAAAAAAAAAAAAAAAAAAAAAAAAACTAGACAAAATACACAAAATATGTCACTTAAGACAATGGACATCAGGC
The DNA here is from genome assembly GCF_014898765.1 of Herpailurus yagouaroundi. Lineage (NCBI taxonomy): Eukaryota > Metazoa > Chordata > Mammalia > Carnivora > Felidae > Herpailurus > Herpailurus yagouaroundi. Next base: position 3,688,640 of record NW_024420310.1, read on the forward strand.
AACAAAAAAGAGTTATCCCTGAAATATGGAAAAATGAATGAGGTGAGCCTTAATATTGCCCCAGATTACTACCTGAAGAAAGTTTCCAGGGTTCAGCACAGGGAGGGGGAGCCTAAGCAGCCTCTCTGAATTAAGTACACGAAGGTGGGAGCCTGAAGAAACAGAGGTGACTAGATTCATATAACAGAGTTTCAGAGGGGGAAAAGCTGCAAAGAGAGAGAGAGAGAAGTCCAGAGATCTTCAGGGGGTCTCTCTAAAATATTCGGGAAAATACTGATCAGTGCAAGTGATGAAACTACCCAAAACCAGGAAAACAATCACCAAAAAGCATTATAGGGAGCAGTGCCCAGAGATCATACACAGGCAGAAATAGTATCTGTTGTCCAGTTAGTGTGAGAAATCTCATAACTCAGGGAGCACCGGTTAAAGCTGTGATTCCCAATGGAAGGCAATTTTGTCCCCAAGGGAATGTTTGGCAATATCTGGAGACATTTTTGGTTTCCCAATCAGGTGCATGCTATCTAGTATGTAAAGGTCAGGGATATTGTTGAACATCCTACAATGCACAAACAGCCCCCCACTCTAAGAAATTATCTGTCCCGGCGCGCCTGGGTGGCACAGTCGGTTAAGCGTCCGACTTCAGCCAGGTCACGATCTCGCGGTCCGTGAGTTCGAGCCCCGCGTCAGGCTCTGGGCTGATGGCTCAGAGCCTGGAGCCTGTTTCCGATTCTGTGTCTTCCTCTCTCTCTGCCCCTCCCCCGTTCATGCTCTGTCTCTCTCTGTCCCAAAAATAAATAAACGTTGAAAAAAAAAATTAAAAAAAAAAAATTATCTGTCCCAAAATGTCAATAGTACAGAAGTTGACAAATCCTAGGTTTAAATAATAAAAAGGATCTTGCCTCAGGGGTAATCAAAAATTAACTCTGGACTAAAACCATGTTCCTGCCCCAACTAACAAAACTTTCGCTCATGCAAGACCAGAAAAGATCAAACTATTTCCACATAACTGCATCCCAGAACAAAGCTCAAGAATATTTATAGGAGGGGGCTCCTAGTTGCCTCCGTAGGTTAAGCGTCTGACCCTTGATTTCGGCTCAGGTAATGCCCTCATGGTTCATGAGTTCAAACCCCACATTAGGCTCTTTGCTATCAGCGTGGAACCCACTTCAGATCCTCTGTCCCGCTCTTGCTAGCCCCCCACTTGTTCTCTCTCTCTCTCTCTCAAAGTAAATAAACTTTAAAAAAAGAATATTTATAGAAGTGTCAAAATATTCAGTATCTAATAAGGTGAAACTGACAATACTTGACATCCAATAAAAATTTGCCAGACAGGCAAAGAAGAAGAAAAATACAATCTGTAACGAGGACAAAGATCTATTAAAATTGACAAAGAAATTAAATAGAGAATAAGTTAATAGAAAAGGACATTAAAACAATTATATAATTGTATTCCATTTGTTCAAGAAGCTAGAGGAAAGATTGGACATGCTGAGTAGAGAAATGGGACATATGAAATGATCCAAACCAACTTCTAGAATGTCTAAGATGAAAAATATACTGGATGGGATTTAATGACAGATGACACATTGCAGATGAAAAGACTATGAAGACATGGCCATACATAACCATCTAAAACGAAACACAGAGTGAAAACAAACTCAAAACATAAATAAGTAAACAGAGCATCAGTGAAATGGCACAACTTCAAGCAACCAAATATATATATATATATATATATATAAAACTAAATATAAAAATAAAGTTTCCAGAAGACAGAGGGGAGGGGGGAAATTCAAAAACTATTTGAAGAAATAATGGCCAAGATTTTTCAAAAGTTAATGACAACTATGAACCAGCAGAGCCAGGAAACTCAACAAACCCAAAAACAAGAAACATGAGGAAAGCTGCACTAACACATCTCATAATCAAATTGCTTGAAACCAGTGATAAAAAGAAAATCTTAAAAGTAGTCAGAGGAAGGAGAATGATACAGAAAAGACGTGTTGGCAAGGAGATGGAGAAACTGGAACTCTGGGGCTTTGCTGGTGGGAAACGTACAACAAGGAAGTATTGTGGAAAACAGTATGGTGGTTCCTCAAAGAATTAAAAACAGAATTACAGCATGATCCAGTATTTTGAATTCTGGGTATATACCTGAAAGAATTGAAAGCAGAGACTTGAACAAGTATTAACAGGTATTTGTAGATCTATGTTCACAGCCACGTTACTCTCATTAGCCAAAAATTGGAAGCAATCCAAGTGGACATCTCCAGATGAATGGATAAATTAAAAAGTGAAATATACATATAGTGAGATCTTAGTCAGCCTCCAAAAGGAAAGGAAAGGACAGATATTTTGATACATGGTACAGTGTAGATAAGCCTTGAAGGCATTATGTTAGGTGAAATAAGACAGTCACAATGGACAAATATTGTATAATCTGAGTTATATTAGTTAATAGAGTTGTCATATTTACAGAGCCAGGAAGGGCAATGGTGGCTTCAGGGACTGTGGAGAGGAAGTGAAGGGAAGCTGTTATTTAATAGGGACAAAGTTTTTGTTGTGCAAGATAAAGAGTTCTAGGGATGGATGGTGGTGATGGCTGCACAGCAGTGTGAATGTACTTAATGCTATTGACCTGGACAATTATAAATGTCTAAAATGATAAATTGTATATTACATATATTTTACCTCAATTAAAAAATGAAAGAAGATGATATTATGAATAACTTTATGCCAATAAATATGACAACTTGGATGAAGTGAATAAATTTCTTAAAAGACAGACTACCAAGGCACATCCAAGAGGAAATATGTAATGACAAGTGTTGAACATATTAAGGAAATTGAATACTTGTTAAAAACCTCCCACAAAGAAAACCTCAGGTCCAGATATCCTTCAGAGGTGAATTCTAGCAAATATGTTTTAAAAATTCTATTCAAACACTTCCAGAAAATTAAACAGGAGGGTCAACCTCCCAATTCATTCTATGAAGCCAAACCAGATAAAGATTTTTTTAAAAAAAGAAAACTACAGGTAGATATCCTTCCTGAATATAGCTATAAAAACTCTAAAAAAGTTATTCAATCCAATCCAAAAGCACGAAAAAAAAGATGGTACATCATAACCAAATGCAGTTTATACCAGGAATGCAAAGTAGGTTTAACATTCAAATATTAATTAATGTAATTTACCACTGCACAAGAATAAAGAAAATACATGTGACCATCTCAATAGAAAGAGAAAAAGTTATTTAAAAATTCCAACATCCATCAAGATTAAATCTGTCAACAAACTTGGAATAGAAGGAAACTTCCTCAATCTAATAAAGAACGTGCTTTAAAAAACACTATAACTAACATACTTAATAGTGAAAGATTGTTTTCCTGCCAAGCAAAGATGTCTACTCCTACCACTTCTATTTAACATTGTACTGGAGATCCTAGCCATTGCAATAAGGCCGTAAAGTATATATAAAAAGAAGAAATATACAAGTATATTATATATAAAGAGAGAGACACAGAGACAGGGGCTGGGGGGAGGACAGTATGTATAGAGGAATAAAGATGAAGATAACATTCATATGGAAGTCCAGACTAGGGATCCATAGACAGAAAGTATACTAGTGGTTGCTTAGTGCTGGGGGGAGGTTGGGGACAGGGTGTAGAAGGATGATAGCTAAGAGATAGAGGTGTGTTTTTTTTCTTCATGTAATGAACATAATCTAAAGTTGACTGTGGTGATGGTTGCAGGTTAGCAAGCCTGGTATCACTATACATGTATACTGGAATTGAACAATCAAGTAAATGGATGGCAATGATGGGAACCAGCTTTCTCACTGTCAGAATGGGAAGTACAGCTAAGCAAGGGGAGAAGGCTAGAATGATTGATGTGGTAATGGAGAGTTGGCTACATCAGTATGAACCCATGTTAACTTTAATATATATGCAGATGGCTACATATAGAAATATTTATAGATGTGTGTTCATGTGTATATACTCAGGTTAGTACATGCACATATATATGTTTCTTTGCTCTGTCCGTTGAGGACCTAGAAGCAAGAACCCCAATAGCAGTGAGCACGCTTAATACTTGGTCTTAGTTTAACCATTCTCCAATAAAAGGAACCAGGGCTCCTTGGAGAAATGGCTGATTCTAGGAAGGGTTAAGGATATATATAAGGTGATCCTAGAACATCTTGTACAGTAAGCAAGTGCTCAAAAGAAAACCTCCTACATTGCTGGAATTATGTCAAGGGGATACATACACAGACTGAAAGAGCTCTCAGCCACAGGAGGAACAATGGGAACAACAAAATAACATATTGGATTATAACCTGAAGTATAATATAAATGCACATGAGTCAATATTATATAATCATATGAGTGAATGAATAAATAAATGGGAGGGAAGAAACCAATCTCCCATGTAGTAGAATTCCAAATAATTTATGTAAACATTCCCCCCTCAAAGTGGTGGAGTGTCAATCCTCATGCCTTAAATATGGGCTGGGCATAGAGCCTTCCTTCCAGAGAGTACAGACGGTATGGGAGTGATTTTATGGTAGATAATCCTAACATTTTCTCATCCAGGTCAGCATCAACAGCGAGGAGTCATATGGGTAGCCTGTACTTACCCTTGACATCATGTGATGAAAACGGCACTTTATCTGTGATCTTCCAAAACCCCATTAAAGGACAAAATTCAACTGGGTAAATTTGCAGACCTAATTGGCTTTATTAAGCAATTCATGAATTGGGCAGCATCCTATCTAGCAAATCAGAGAGATATTCAAAGGAGTGTACAAAATGGGAGGTTTTTTAAACAAGGAGGGTGGGACTAGGAAGTCACCAGCAAAAGAAAAAAAAAAAAAAAAGGATTGTTTCTGGCAAGATCAGCTTCCCTTAGGGGGAATGGCAAGAGGTCTTACCATGCAGATTATCTCCTCTTCTTTTGGGAGGCAGAGAGGGCCCATGTGACAGATGACCACACTGGTACTGACCAGAAAATTCCTGACTGACCAGTTAGGAGTACCTTCTGGGGGAGGTGCAAACTATAGTTAGGTTAGATATTAAGCCCTAGTTTGGTGACTTGGCCTAGAATAAGTGACTCCATCTTGTGACTGTGGTTTTCTTCTTAACAACCCATAATCTAGGTCTAATCATGAGGAAAACATCAGACAAGTCACAATGGAAGATCATTCTACAAAATACTTGACTGGTACCCCGCCCCCCCAAACTGTCGAGATCATAAAGAACAAAGTCTCAGAAACTGTCATATTCCAGAGGAGCTCCAGGAGACATGACAACTAAATGTAAGGTGGTATGTGGTGAGGGAAACAAAGGTAAGAAAGATGTAGTTTACATTAAATTCCCTTATGGCCTGCGGCCTATTGATAGATGTCAGGACACCTGCTGCAGGTAACACTCCCCAAGGCGTTTATGGCTGCCTTAATGCCTTAATGTTTACGCCTTAAAAAACTAAAAGCAACCTTATCTTGACAATAGCTAAATCTTCTGGTCCTGTGAGACCCTGCTTTCAGCATCCAAAAATTCCTTGGAAACTAACTTTATCTCTACTCCTCCCCTCCACCCCCTGCCCCACGAAATCTAAAAGTATATCATCAGTCGCTCCTCACAACCCCAGTGCAGCTCTTCCTGCCCATGGGTCCTGTCCCCATACTTTAATAAAATCACCTGTTCGCACTGAAGACATCTCAAAAATTCTTAGTCGTTTGTTCGTGAACCCCACTTCAAATTTCATCAGTATATGTCCCAGATGGGATCCTGGAACAGAAAAAGGACATTAAGTAAACACTAAGGAAATCTGAATGAAGTGTAGACCTTCATAATCATAATGTATCCATATTGGTTTATTAATTGTGACAAGACTACCATACAAACTACTCTCAAAGTTTATTTTTTAAAAGAAACCTGATGCCCGATCCCACTCACCAGAGATTCTGATTTCATTGGTCAGCTTTGTGGCCTGAGCACTGGGAGTTTTCAAAGCCCTCCAGGTGATTCTGAGGTGCAGTGAGGTTTGAGAACCACACTGGATGCAGGCCAGGGGCTATCTGCTTATCGACCAGGTCTACTGGCCCAAGTTTAATCTGTAAAACCGTATTTCTTCAACAGTGTTTCCCTACTTCAAGCATAAACAGGTGGGCCCAGACAGAATATCTTTCCGTATTCTCCTAGATTAAATGGTGCAGTTCAAAAGAGCTACGAGCTACTGAGCACTTGAAATGTGGCTAGTATGGCTGAAGAAGCAAAATTTTCATTTAATTAAAGTTAATTAATTCAAATTTAAATACCAACATGTGACTAGTGACTAGTGATAGGTTGGACAGCACTGCTCTATACAAAAACAATCACGTTCCTAAGAAAAGATTTCTTAATGCTCTTTTTTGGCTCTGGACTACTTTCTTCTGTCTCCAGCTTTTTCTCTTCCTACAAGTTGGAGTCTCCCATTTGCCAGGAGGCATTTTTACTTTAGAACAACGGTGCCCGTGCGGAGCTACCGCGCTCCCCCACGTTGGCAGCAGAAAGGCTCCGGTCCTCCCTGGCCCTCCTCCACCTGCCGGGCCTGCTGCCGGCTGTGGGAAGCAGCCGTTGTGCTCTTGGATGAGAGCATTTCCTCCAAGCCTCGACCACCCCGCCTTTCTGGAGGAGGATGGTTCAGTCCAACTCGAATTTTTCAACTGCTCTCTGGAGTTCATTCCCAACTCCTAAAGAAGAAAGGGAAGCAGGGTCTCCTGGTGGAGGGCTGCAGATGTTCTGATATTTGTCTCTGTTTAAAAAATAGTTTCTCCCCAGCCCTCTACCATATCCACGAATTTCTACTATACTGCACAGCGAATGGCTACATTAAGCATTTGCAAGGTCTGCACCATAGTATCGCTGATAGCTCAGTGGCAGAATACGATGACACCACAGACTGCCTGGCCGGATGAGTAGTAGGGGGAAATAAGCATTCTGGAGGGAAGGGATAGATGGAGCTTTATCACAGACCACTCGCGGACTGCCGGCTCCTACTGAAAGCAAAAACCAAAACCAAGGTTTGAGACAAAGCGCTGCCAAGCTGGGGCAGCGCACCTTGTCCCTTACACGTTGCGCTGGAAGTTCAGCTGTCTTGGCTGAACAGGTGTGGGGTTTGTGTGGTTCTCACGAGGCCAAGAGGCGGGGGGAGGATGGGTTTTCTTAAAAGTAACAGCTTCAGCAGCTGAGGCTGTCCCAGGCCGATTTCACAGATCAGGACGGAATCTAGGTTATCACGAGCAATTTGCAGAGGAAAAAAACGAACTGGAATTAGCAAGGCCTCTGATCATCCGTTTTGCCACAACCACAGGACTTTGTTCAGGGCCGGTGGCTTCAGGGCTTGTTTTTGTTTTTAACAGCTTCATTGACATAGCGTTTAAATCCTATAAAAGTCACCGATTTTAAATGCACAAGTCAATGATTTTTAGCAAATTTGTATTTGTGCAACCATCGTCATTTGAGTTTTAGACCATTCCTTCTACCACAAGATCTCTCGTGCCCATTCGGTCACTACCACTACGTATCATCCCCAACCTCCCCCAGGCCTTAGGCAGCCACTGATTTACTTGTCATCTCTATGGGTTTACCTGGACACTCCGTGTAAATGGAATCAGCAATATGAAGTATTTTGGGATTGGCTTCTTTCTCTCGGCATGTTTTCAAGGTTCATCTATGGCACAGCACGCATCTGCACTTCATTCCTTTTTATGGTGGAATAGTATCCAATCGTGTGGCTGATGAGGGAGTGTGAGGCAGGCTGAGGGCAAAACCCAAGCTAGCACCCCGCCCCCTCCCAGGTGGGACACGTGTGATATTCCTTGGACACTCCCAGCTACCCCAAAACAAAACAAAACAAAAGACAAAAAACAAAAGGTTAAACTGATAAGTCTCCACCCGTTTACCAGAAAAGGCAATCCCATCGACAGCCTAAAGTCCAGGAACTCTCTACTATCTTCAAGTTAATGTTTTGCTAGAGGGAAAGACAACCTTAGCTTGACAACAGCTAGGCCTCCAGTAAGTCTTGACCGTGTGAAGTCTCTTTGGAAACTCCCTCTCCCCGGACTCAACCCCCAGCACTTACAGTGCAGCTCTTCCTGCCCATGGATCCTGTCCCCATGCTTCAATAAAATCACTTTTTTTTTGCACCAAAGACGTCTTCAAGAATTCTTTCCTGGCCATCGCCTCCAGACCCCACAAACCACCCCACCATCACCCCAAAACTTCATCATGGCTATACCACATTTTGTCTATCCATTCATCAGTCAATGGACATTTGGGTTGTTTTGTCTACTATGAATAATGATGCTATAAATGTTTGCGAAAGAGTTTTCATTTGAACAGATATTTTCAATTCTTTTGGGTATGTGCTTGGAGTGGACTTGCCAAATCATGGTAACTCTAGGTCTAACCTTTTGAGGAACTGCTGAACTGTTTTCTGAAGTGACTGGGCCATTGTGCATCCCCATTGGCAATGTATGAGGGTTCCCTTTTCTGCACATCCTCACTGGCATGTTATTTCTCCTTTCTAAGAACTAGAGCCTTTCTAGGAGGGGTGAGGTGGCATATCCTTATGTTTGGATTTACATTTCTCTACTGGCAAGTGATGTCGAAGAGCTTTTCATGGGCTTACTAGCCATTCATAAATGTTTTGCGTTGAAATTTTTAATGGAGTCAATTGGGTATCTTTTTATTATTGAATTGCAAGAGTTTTATTTAGATTGTGGATACAAGTTCCTCATCAAACCTATTTGCAAATACTGTCTCCAATTCTCTAGGCTATCTTCTTACTTTCTTAATAATGTTTCTGGAAGAATGTAAGTTTTTAATTTTGAGGAAGTCCAATTTATGATCTTTTCTTCTTTTACTGATTGTGTTTTGTAAAAAATCGTCTCTAAGCAATTTTCACCTAATCCCAGGTTAGAAAGATATTCTCCAATTTTTTCTACTAAAGTCTTTACAGATAACAAACTCCTATCCTTCTACCTCAACCAATATACCTTCATAACAACATGGAAGGCCAGGCTCAAATGGAAAATTCTTGGACTCAAAATTCTACACCTAAATGTAGTGACATGGAGAATACCAGCTTCCAGCAACTGACCCACCAACTATATCCCCCTTGAGTCCTCACTCTGGGCTCTCCCTCACTGAGATGGACCTCACGCTTGCATCTGTGGACTTACTAGCCCATGCTTGTGAGTTTCATCCCCACTGTCCCCAAATGGCAAACAGCTGCCTCCTGGCCACCCCTCAATCACATAGGTGCCCATATCAATTGCAGGTGTGTCCCCAGAAAGGCAGGCCTCAGAAAGGAGCTTGTGAAGACTCTGGAAACAGGCTTGTGGCTGTTTAGGCAGGGAATTTCAGCTTCCCAGGTATCTATTGTGTTGTCTAGAAGGAGGCCAGGGGCCCTGTGCAGGCACATCTCTTTGGTTCCACTGTCTCTTCCTCAAAGTGATGCCCTCTAAAGCATAGGGACCAGAGTGGGCCTCTTGTATGGGTCTAAGTGTGGCTGCCAAATCCTCAGGGGGGAGAAAGAGGAGAACTAATGGCCAGTGGCCCCAGGAATTTGCCCACAGGAAGCCTTGCTCCTCCGTGGACTCCTATCCAACACTGAAGACAGAAATGGGCAGCTAGGGCAAGATGACCAAATTAATCCATCTCTATCAAGGCAAAGGGGTGGGGGAAGCAACCCTCAGAGGGAATGATTTGGTCTTAGACCTTACAAACCTGGGCTACTATTTACCACCACTTTCCTGTCCTTTAAGACTTAAAAGCCCTCATCAAAGGAAAAAAAAAAAAAGAGCAGAATTTTTTGGTAATTTTCTATGGTAATGAATGGTCACTAAACTTATTTGTGGTGACCATTTCACAATATATACAGTATTGATCGTTATGTTGTATGCCTGAAACCAATATAATATGTCAAAATTATACCCCCCCAAAAAAAATTCTCAGGGACACCTGGGTGGTTCAGTAGGTTCAGCAGCTGACTTTGGCTCAGGTCAGGATCTCACCATCCGTGAGTTGGAGCCATGTGTCGGGTTCTGTGCTGACAGCTCGGATCCTTGAGCCTGCTTCGGATTCCGTGTCTCCCTCTCTCTCTGCCCTTCCTCCTCTCACACTCTCTCTCTCAAAAATAAATAAACATTAAAAAAAAAATTCTCTGAACATTGCCTATGTCCCCTGGGGCACAACATTGTCCCTGGTTGAAAACCACTATCTTAGATGGAATATTCTACAGCCTTGACAATGATAGGTTTACAAATTATATGTAATAGAAAATGCCTATGTAACAATATAAAAAAGCAGAATGAAAATATATATTCATAACAAGGCCACAATTCCTCTAGTTGTTTGGATGGCCTGAAGTCCCTCTCAGAATAGAGAGCCCCAGCACATTCCCACCTTCACAATGAGCTGCCTGGTTTGAGCAGAGCCAGAAACTCTGTTTATTCATGCATGAGCAAGCTGCTGATAGGAAGGCAGTGCAATGCGGGGCGACATTCAGCTCTGGACTGGCCATGAATTAGTGTGCTTATGTGTTGCAATTCCCTTGGTGCAGGTGGGACATATGATACTCATTCACTCAGCACCAAGGGCTGGCCGGGGACTCAGGACCAACTCAGCAGCAGCAATCTGTCATCTGTCACACACCTTCTTGTATTGCCTTTCTCAGCTTGGCTGGAGCCTCTGAGACACGCGCAAGGAACCATTTCAAAGGCTGCCCTAGACACTATAACTCTGTTGTGGTAGAAGCTTACAGAAGACAGATGCCTCCAAGAGAGGGATGGCAACCAAATCTTGGGGCATGCAGATACCCGGCAAACTGGAAATATTTTTGAAAAGGAAGAGGAATTGGAGTTGGCCCATGCACAATGATAACAGATGAGTGCTTTCAGGAACAAAGAAACATACAGCTGCCAGAGCTTCGATGAGCTCCCTATTAGATGCATCTATATTATAGAGACAGAGACAGAGGATTGTACCTGACAGTGTGAAACTTAAGAGGGAAAGAATGTGGTGAGCCACAGCATCCCAGAGATGACTGCCCAGGTCCCATTCAGAGCACTGATTTCTATTCTTTATGGATTTGGGGAAATACTGGTACTATCTCTCCATAAAACAATTATGATCAAGTTATGGACATCCTAATTTTTTCTCTCTTCAGGGTTCTGTTCACCACCCATCTTCCTTTCCATTGCCCATGTCCAAAAATTGTGATGGCGTATGGTGTAGAAAATTCACTTTAGTAAATTTTGGGTCTTTAAATTATTTATGCATTTAACGAACACTTCCTGAGGTTTACGATGTGCTAAGCCCCATGCTGGATGTTGGGACTATCATGATGAATGGAACAAACATGGGCCCTGATCTCATGGCATCTGCATTCTATCAAGGGAGAAGGGTAGACAGAAATAAACACAGAAGCATAATAGAAATGTCATCAAGTAATGACAGATGACTATGAGGACAACATAGCAGATTGGCAAGCAACTGGAAGGAGGGTGGTCAGAAAAAGCATCTCTCGAGATAACCTTTGAGCTGAGAACTGAATGGGGAGAAGGAGGAAGCCCTGCGAAGACCTGGGGGGAAAGCATCATAGGTGAAGAGAACAACTGATAAAAATGCCGTGAAGCAGGAAGGAGCTTAGGTTGTCGGAGGAACAGCAAGGAGGAGAAAGAGGAAAAGAAGGAATAGTAGAAGATGATATTTGAAAGGCAGGTGGAAACGGGTCATCCAAGGCCTGGCAGTCCATGGTAGTATGTTAGGATTCTATTGCAAGTAAAATTATAATTCTTGGGAGGGGTTTACGCATCCATCCCTCCATCTTTTGGTACTAGCATCCCAATTTCCTCGTTGGAAATGTCTTCTTTCCCCATCGGGAACAGTCCAGTGGGACCATCAGTCTGGATGTACCAGACCCTTGGCACAAGACCAAGCTAAATTAATAGAGTGCACTCTTGCTGGAGATTTTTTCCTGTTGATTTTATAACATCTTTATTGAGATGTAATTGACACACCATACAATTCACCTCGTTAAAGTGGACAATTCAATGGTTTTTAATATATCCAGATCTGGGCAACCATCACTCCAGTTGATTTCAGAATATTTTCATCACCTCAAAAAGAAACCCTGTACCATTTAGCTCTCGTTCCCTCTACCTTCTTTCATCCCTCCCCCACTCCAGTCCTAAGCAACACTAATCTATTCTCTGCCTCTGTAGGATTCCCTTTTCTGGCTATATACCTTGAATGACATCATATAATCAGTGGTCTTTCATGTCTGGCTTCTTTCACTTAACTTTCTAACACTTTTGAGGGTTATCCATGTTGTCACATGTATGAGTACATCATTGCTTTTAATGGCTGAATAACATTCCACTGTATGGATAGATCACATTTTGTTTATTTGTTCTTCAATTGATGGACATTTGGGTTGTTACTTTTTGACTATTATGACTAATGCTGCTATGAATGCTTGTATACAAGTCTTTGTGTGGTCATATGTTTCCCATTCTCTTGGTTAGACACCTAGGACTGGATTTGCTGGGCCATATAGCTACTCTATGTGTAATATTGTGAGGAACTGTCAAACTGGTTTGCACCTTGGCTGCACCAATTTACATTACAAAGAGCAATGTATGAGGGTTCCAATTTCTCTATAGCCTCACCAGCAGTTGTTATTTTCCATTAAAAAAAAATTACAGCCATCTTAGTCAGTACCTAATTATGTTTAGAAGCATCTAGAAGCGGTACCTAACTGTGCTTTTGATTTCATTTCCCTAATGCCCAGTGATATTGAACATCTTTTCATGAGTTCACTGTCCTTTTTCTATCTTTTTTGGAGAAATACCTATTCAAATCCTTTGCCCACTTCTTTAATTGACTTCTCTGTCTTTTTTTTGTTGAGTTTAAAGAGTTATTTATATATTCTGGATGCTAGATCCTTATTAGATATATATGATTTGCAAGTATTTTCTCCGAAGATTTAAATTACAGTGCATCAGAGATTTTAATCATGATGACATCTACTTTATTTTTTCCTTGGTTGCTTGTGCTTTTGGTGTCATATATAAGAAACCATTGCCTTGGGGTGCCTGAGTGGCTCATCGGGTTAAGTGTCTGACTTCGGCTCAGGTCATGATCTTACAGTTTGTGGGTTCACCACACATCAGACTCTGTGATGACAGCTGAGAGCCTGGAGCTTGTTTTGGATTCTGTGTCTCCCTCTCTCTCTGCCTATCCCTGCTAGCTCTCGCTCTCTTTCTCTCTGTCTCTCTCAAAAATGAATAAACATTAAAAAAATTTAAACAAAAAAGAAACCATTGCCTAGTCCAAGGTCATGAATATTTACAAAATGTTTTCTCCTAAGAATTAGTTTTAGCTCTTATATTTAGATCTTTGATTTATTTTTTGTATATGGTGTGAAGGAGTTTCAGATTAACTTCTTTGCATGCAGATACCCAGTTATTGGGATATGTTGTTGTTTGGTGGTTTGGTGACTTTTCTGAACTAATTCTGTAAATCTATATTCTTTGTTGTGTGTAGCCACTAAAGTCTCTCTTCTTTTAGCTTAACAATCAGCTGATGATTGGAGAAAGATTTCCTTAACCTGATAGGACACTGCTCCATCCCAAATTTTCTTAGCTAGAAAGTCACCTAATTTATAGTGGGTTTGTGGCATCTAAACACCATCTAAACAGTCCTTGGGAATGCTGTCAATAATTTTTATTAGGATGAATTAAGGTTCTTCTGAGGGCATTTAGTTGCTTCCTGCATAGTATGGGGGAAAGGAAACACTGCTGTGAAGTAGGTGGCCTAAAGGTGGTTTCTTTGTCTATGTTTTATTAGGGGGTGACCCTTTCACCCAACATATATCACACCTCTCCCCATTCAGTTTCTGGCAATCTAAACACTGATGTTGTCACACACACACATACACACACACACACACACACACACACACACACACACAAACACAAAGCCCTTTTCCTCCTTGCTTATTGGTTAAATGTTAAGAATGAAATTTTGCATCAGTGTTCAGTTCTCAGCCAGTCTTTATCCATAATGTCTGGCTAACTTGTGGGCCTGTCACTGTGGGTCCCCAACTCTCCAGAACCTCACCTTCTCCCTTTTCACAACCTGTCTCTTCTCTTCCCTTATTTCCCTTCTTCTTCATGATCATAGCACCCTCTCTCTCTCTCTCTCTCTCTCTCTCTCTCTCACACACACACACACACACACCCCTACCTCCTGGAATAAGAGGCTTCTCAAAGGTTGACGATTTTATTTTAATCATCATCATCTCTGTTCCATATGGTGTTAGACCTTGTAGGATTGTCATTTGGCAGGGTCTTCTGGGCCTGAACTCAGTGATCTGAGTGTACGCTACTACTCAATTTTTGTAAAAGGCTGAAACTTCTTGTTTTTTTTCACTCTCTTCACCTTCCTTGGAATTGTTGTACCAATATGAGAGGATTTTTTTCTTGACTTTCCACAAAGCAGTCTTTTTATTCCCCTCTGTATCTTGTTTACCTGGAAGGGCAACAGGGTGATTCCAGAAGGGCAATGGGTTGGAGGAAGAAGGTGGGGACTGAATGGAAAGGAAGGTTTCATGAGAAGGGGCACAGGTTAATGTGGAGTTTTGTGCCAGGCAAGGAAAGGGTGGGAGTCTTGGGGGAAGGGAATCAAAGGGAAAGAAGAGGAGGGAATTGGGTGAGGTGGTCTCACCTTGCCAGTCCCTGTGGATCTGGGTTGATAGTGGTTCTTTCTCTTCTTCTTTTTTGTGTTTGGGGTTAATTGTCTTGTGCTTAGTGTTGGTTGTTTCATAACTGTGCTCACTCCCTCTGGCTTCCTGGTAACTTTAGCCGTGTTGAAACCTCCCAATGGTCTTCTCCAGAGCTCCTGACCAGACTGTAAAATACCCCTTAGTGGTACAATGAGGAGCCACACCCTTTGGCCTTGTTTGTTCAGTTAGGCACTCGCCCCAGCCAGTAGGGGATATGCTGGGTGGGTGGGTGTGAGCTTAGACATCACAAAGAATCACTCCTGGCTCCTCCCTGGGGGTGGGGGTGCTGGGTAAACCAAGAAGGTCTGGTTGGAGAGAGTGGGAATTTTCTCAACAACCCTTTCAAGAGCTTTCCTGAACTGACCCACCATTCTTTCTCATCATCTGCACACATGGCAGGCAGAGGGTGTTTCCTCCAAGCCCTGCCCTTTAGCCACTCTCATTCTTTGTTTCATTCTGTTCTTGCCTATATTTCACTGTTGCCTAATATTTTGGATGTCTTACCTAAAATTCTTCCAAGATAATGTGACTATGTTTGTCTATGGAGATGCTAATCACCCCACTTCTTTTCAACAGTTGTCTTTTATGCACCTTGAAGACCATTCACATCTTGGCTATTACCAGGAAACTTTTCCCACTGTCTTTGTCAAGCTCCTCAGTTTTCTATTTTATAGTCTGAAATTGCTGCCTTTGTCAGCAGTCAAAACAGTGTGGTACTGGCATAAGGATACACCCACAGATCAATCCAGTAGAAGTGAGAGTCCAAAAATAAGCCCATATATCTAGAGATATTTGTTATTGAGAACAGTGTCAAGAACATTCAATGGGAAACAATAGTTATTTCAACAGATGGTGTTTTGACAACTGGATATCCATACACAAAAGAATGAATTTGGATCCTACCTCACATCATATACTCCAAATGGATCATAGACCTAAACGTAAGAGCTAAAACTGTTAAACTCTTAGAAGAAACACAGGCAAAAATCTTCATGACACTTGAATAGGCTATAGTTTCTTAGGTATGACAATAAAAGCCAAAACAGTAGAAGGAAAATTTGATAAATTGACACCAAAATTAAAACCCTGTGATTCAGGGGTGCCTGGGTGTTTCAGTTGGTTAAGTGTCCAACTTTGGCTCAGGTCATGATCTCATGGTTCATGGGTTCGAGAGCCCTGTGTCAGGCTCTGTGTTGACAGCTCAGAGCCTGAAGCCTGCTTCAGATTCTGTGTCTCCCTCTCTCTCTTCCCCTCCCCCACTTGCACTGCCTCTCTCTTTCTCTCTCAAAAATAAGTAAACATTAAAAAATTAAACAAACAGGAAAAAAAACACCCTGTGATTCAACAGACCTCATGAAGAAAGTGAAGAGACAGAAATGAATGCACAGAACAGGAAAAAAAACTATACGTCATATATCCATAACTAAAATTTATCCAGGTAATATAAAGAACTCTTTCAACTCAATAATAAAAAGACAACCCAATTTAAAAGTGGGAAAAAGAATGAGGAGGTCAAAGTTTCACTCCTCACAGATGACATGATACTCTATATGGAAAACCCAAAAGATTCCACCAAAAAACTGCTAGATTCATGAATTCAGCAAAGTGGCAGAATATAAAATCAATGTACAGAAATCAGTTGCATTCCTATACACCAACAATGAAGCAACAGAAAGAGAAATCAAGGAATCGATCCCATTTACAATAGCACCAAAAACCATAAAATACCTAGGAATAAATCTAACCAAAGAGGTGAAAAATCTATACACTGAAAACTATAGAAAGCTTATGAAAGAAATTAAAGAAGGCACAAAGAAATGGAAAAACATTCCATGCTCATGGATTGGAAGAACAAATATTTTTAAAATGTCAATACTACACAAAGCAATCTACGTATTCAATGCAATCCCTATCAAAATAACACTAGCATTCTTCACAGAGCTAGAACAAACAATCCTAAAATTTGTATGGAACCAGAAAATACCCCAAATAGCAAAAGCAATCTTGAAAAAGAAAACCAAAGCAGGAGGTATCACAATCCCAGACGTCAAGCTATACTACAAAGCTGTGATCATCAAGACAGTATGGTACTGGCACAAGAACAGACACTCAGATCAATGGAACAGAATAGAGAACCCAGAAATGGACCCACACACATATGGCCAACTCATCTTTGACAAAGCAGGAAAGAATATCCAATGGAATAAAGACAGTCTCTTCAGCAAGTGGTGCTGGGAAAACTGGACAGCGACATGCAGAAGAATGAACCTAGACCACTTTCTTACTCCATACACAAAAATAAACTCAAAATGGATGAAAGACCTAAACATAAGACAGGAAGCCATCAAAATCCTCGAGAAAGCAGGCAAAAACCTCTTTGATCTTGGCCGCAGGAACTTCTTACTCAACACGTCTCTGAAGGCAAGGGAAACAAAAGCAAAAATGAACTACTGGGACCTCATCAAAATAAAAACTTCTGCACATCAAAGGAAACAATCAACAAAACTAAAAGGCAACTGACAGAATGAGAGAAGATATTTGCAAATGACATATCAGATAAAGGGTTAGTATCCAAAATCTACAAAGAACTTATCAAACTCAACACCCAAAAAACAAATAATCCAGTGAAGAAATGGGCAAAAGACATGAATAGACATCTCTCCAAAGAAGACATCCAGATGGCCAACCGACACGTGAAAAACTGCTCCACATCACTCATCATCAGGGAAATACAAATCAAAACCACAACGAGATGCCACCTCGCACCTGTCAGAATGGCTAACATTAACAACTCAGGCAACAACAGATGTTGGCGAGGATGTGGAGAAAGAGTATCTCTTTTGCATTGTTGGTGGGAATGCAAGCTGGTGCGGCCACTCTGGAAAACAGTATGGAGGTTGCTCAAAAAACTAAAAATAGAACTACCCTACGACCCAGCAATTGCACTACTAGGCATTTATCCAAGGGATAGAGGTGTGCTGTTTTGAAGGGACACAGGCACCCCCATGTCTATAGAAGCACTATCAGCAATAACCTAAGTATGGAAAGAGCCCAAATGTCCATCAGTGGATGAATGGATAAAGAAGAAGTGGCATATATATACAATGGAGTATTACTCAGCAATCAAAAAGAATGAAATCTTGCCATTTGCAACTACGTGGATAGAACTAGAAGGTATTATGCTAAGAAAAATTAGTCAGCCAGAGAAAGACAAATATCATATGACTTCACTCATAAGAGGACTTTAAAAGACAAAACAGATGAACATAAGGGAAGGGAAGCAAAAATAATATAAAAACAGGGAGGGAGACAACACATAAGAGACTCTTAAATATGGAGAACAAACAGAGGGTAACTGGAGGGATTGTGGGAGGGGGGATGGGCTAAATGGGTAAGGGACATTAAGAAATCTACTCCTGAAGGGGTGCCTGGGTGGCTCAGTCAGTTAAGCGTCCAACTTCGACTCAGGTGATGATCTCACGGTTTGTGGGTTCAAGCCCCGTGTCAGGCTCTGTGCTGACAGCTCAGAGCTCAGAGCCTGGAACCTGCTTCAGATTCTGTGTCTCCCTCTCTCTCTGCCCCTCCCTGGCTCACACTCTGTCTCTCTCTCTCTCTCTTTCTCTCTCTCAAAAATAAATAAACATTAAAAAAAATTTTTAAAGAAAAAAAAGAAATCTCCTGAAATCATTGATGCACTATATGCTAACTAACTTGGATGTAAACTAAAAAAACAAATTAAATAAAGTGATAAAAAAATAAAATAAAATAACAAAAATAATAAATGAATGAATGAATGAATAAATAAATAAATAAATAAATAAAAGTGGGCAAAAGACCTGTAAGATGCTTCTCCAAAGAAGATACACCAGTGGTCAATAAGCATATAAAAAGGTACTCAACATTATTAGTCACCAAAAAAAATGCAAATCAAAACCAAAATGAGGTACCACTTCACACCCACTAGGATATAGATAAGTAAAAAGTAAGCTAATAACATGTATTGATGAGATTGTAAAACATTGGAACCCTCATACCCTGCTTATGGGAATGTAAAATGGTGCAGCAGTTTGAAAAAAA
Organism: Herpailurus yagouaroundi; assembly: GCF_014898765.1. Lineage (NCBI taxonomy): Eukaryota > Metazoa > Chordata > Mammalia > Carnivora > Felidae > Herpailurus > Herpailurus yagouaroundi. Next base: position 3,707,550 of record NW_024420310.1, read on the forward strand.
ATGTGCAGTTCCCCAAAAAGCTAAACATAGAGTTACCACATGACCATGTGCGTATCGTTGCTACAAACATTCATGAACAAGTTTTGGGCAGATGCGGTTTTCATTTCTCATGGGAACTCCGCTCCTAGGTCCATACCCATGAGAAATGAAAACTACGTCCACACAAAAACTCATACACGAATGTTCCTGGCAGCATTATTCCCAATAGCCAAAAGGTGGAAACAACTCAAATGTCCACCAACTGGTGAATGGATACATAAAATGTGGGATATTCTTTGGCCATAAAATAAATGGAATTCAAATACATGCTACACCATGCGGGAGCCTTGAAAACATCATGCTAAGTGAAAGAAACCAGTTGCAAAGGACTACATATTATGATTCCATTTACATGAAATGTCTACAATAGGCAAAGCTATAAACACAAAAGGCACTAGTGGTGGCATAAGGCTAGTCAGGGAATAGGGAGATTGGAAGGTGATGATTATGGTGTGCAGAGCTTCTTTTGGTCATCATGAAAATATTCTAAAATTGATTTAGATGAAGACTGCAGAACTCTGTGCATGTATTAAGACAACGAATGGTACGTTATAAACAGGTGGATTGTATGGTAGGTGAATCATATCTCAATAAAGCTGTTAAAAAAAAAAAACAATGAACAAGAACCGTCCTCATAAAGGTAGTTTACTAGTTAGTGCTTTATAACCAAAAAGTACTTTGCAATCAGACCTGGTTCTGAGTCTTGACTCTACCACCTACAAGCTGTGTGGCCTTAGGTGAATCATTTCCCCCTTTCTGGCTCTCAGTTTCCTCTTCTGTAAAACATGCTTAACAGTACGATCTACCTTATACGGTGATTGTAAGGGTTAAATTAAATGGTGATTTTTCAGACGTGAAAATATGAAGACCCCAAGAATATATTTGTGGACTCTTGAGCATATGCCCCCTGGTCTGAAGTTTAAGAAACGCTGCCATCTCTGTTCATCACAATCACCAAAAGCAGTGCTGAAACAGACAAGGAAGGCATGTATCACAGTTCACTTATGTGGGGTCCCCAAGATCATCCAGAATATACTCACTCATTAGATGTAACAGAACAGGGGCGCCTGGGTGGCTCTGTCGGTTAAGCATCCAACTCTTGGTTTCAGGTCAGGTCGTGAGCTCACCATTCATGGGCTTGAGCTCTGAGCTTGGGATTCTCTCTCGCAAAATAAATAAAGAAACTGAAAACAAACTTACAAAAAATAAATAGATCTAAACAGAACATTTTATACTTACTGCAGAGAACTCACTGACCTTAACCTCCTTGAGAATATCTCCGTGGCAACTGTCACTCTCATATTCCGCTGGAGGAGTATAAAGTGTTACAACTACTTTGAACAACTGGTTGGCAGTCAGTTTACCTACAATGGAATATTAGTCGGCATTACAAAGGAAGGAAATTCTTAAACGTTTATTTATTTATTTTTGAGAGACAGACAGAGAGAGAGAGAGAGAGAGAGTGCAAGCGGGGGAGGGGCAGACAGAGAGGGAGACACAGAATCCGAAGCAGGCTCCAGGCTTCGCGAGCTGTTCAGTACAGAGCCCAGCCTGGAGGTTCGAACTCACAAACCGTGAGATCATGACCTGAGCCGAAGTCGGGTGCTTAACCGACTGAGCCACCCAGGCACCCCTCGAATATGGCTTAGTGCATGATAACAAGGAGGTGCATGAGGAACATTTGTTTCTTTATTCTATTTTCGTGAGATGCAAGAGAAAAGAAAATATGCATTAATAAAAACTTCTTTGAAGTGTAATGCTTGCATGCCCTGCTTAAGTATTAAAACTGCCAGTTGTTCATATTCACAAGACTATTTTCTTGCAAAAGCTAATTTGACTGTGACTTCTAATGAGACGTAAGTGGATACAACGACTCAGGAATGGAAGAGATAGAGAATTATCTGCAACTTGCATCTGACTCATCAGTATGCCGGATTAGACTCCTCAATAGCCACTGGCCATAGTATGACTGTTGAAAATATGTCCAGGGGTGCCTGGGTGGCTCAGTCGGTTGAGCGTCCGACTTTGGCTCAGGTCATGATCTCGCGGTCTGTGAGTTTGAGCCCCACGTTGGGCTCTGTGCTGACAGCTCAGAGCCTGGAGCCTGCTTCAGATTCTGTGTCTCCCTCTCTTTCTGCGACTCCCCCACTCGTGCTCCGTCTCTCTCAAAAATAAACATAAAACAATTTTTTCAAAAAGGAAGAAATTCTGAACCACACTACAACATGAAACCCTGAGGACATTATGCTAAGTGAAATAAGCCAGTCACAAAAAGATAAATACTGTGTGATTCTACTTCTACTGTGTGATTTTCCACTTAGAGTAGTCAAAATCAGAGACAGAAAGTAGAATGGTGGTTGTCAGAGGATGTGGGGAGGGTAGAATGGGGAATTGCAGTTCGATGGGTATAGAGTTTCAATTTTGCAAGATGAAAACATTCTAGAAATCTGTTAAACAACAATATGATATTGTTCATACTACTGAACTATACACTAAAAAATGATTGATGGCACATTTGATGTTTTCTGTTTTTTAACCACAATTTTAAAAAATAAAAATAAAATAAAGCACTTTCTAAGTTACAAAAAGAAAGAAAGAAAGAAGGAAAGACAAAGCTTCTCACCTCAAGTCCAACACAGCGGTCCTCCTCCTTGGCTGCATTTTGGAATCACCTAAGATTTAAAATTTTCTGATGCCTGAGCCCCACCTTAGAGACTCTGACCACCTTTGTCTGGGGCATGGACGAATAATTTAGGTGACTCTAGAATTTAGGTGATTCTAAAATACAGCCATGACCACTGAACTAGAGATTCAGAGTTGGTGTGGAGGTCTCCCTGGGGGCTCTGGATGGAGTTTCCAGGCCCGGTGCACTTGAAGGGGCTGAGATGAAGTAGTCAGTGGGGACGGAGAGGAGATGGAATCGGCTGAGCTTGCTGATGATTGGAGTAGTTGTAGGGCACCATGGGTAACTTCTGGGTTCCTGACTGGAACACAGGAAGGATGGCAGCGTGATTGCATCAGGTGGGGAGACCTGAGGGCAGGGGCTTTGCAGGGAAAGACCATGGGGTCGGTTTAGGAGACCTGTGGACACTGAAATGCCTGTCAGAGGTCTGTGGAGAGACAGTGAGCAGGGAATTGGATCTTGCAGTGTGGAGCGTGGGGACAGGTCCGAGGCAGAGGTCAATTTGGATAACGCTGAAAGGCACAGGGATTGATGAGATCACCCTGGAGAGGAAGTGTAGCGCAGGCACGCAGAAGTTTCGGAACCGGACTCGTGAGTACTCCAATTCCGGCTTGGGAAACGGAAAATAAGAAGGGATTTTTTTAAATGGTAAACATGAGAGGCACCTGGGCGGCTCAGTCGGTTGAGCGTCAGACTTCTGCTCAGGTCACCGTCTCACAGTTCGTCAGTTTGAGCCCCGCATGGGGCTCTGTGCTGACAGCTCAGAGCCTGGAACCTGCTTCAGATTCTGTGTCTCCCTCTCTCTGCCTCTCTCCCGCTCATGCACTCTCTCTTGCTCTCTCTCTCTCTCAAAAATAAATAAACATTAAAAAAATTTCAAATGGTAAACATGATAATGGGTAATATTTATTAGCAATCAATTTGTGCTGAGCCCTACTCTCCAAGCCCTGTTCTCAAAACTTTACTGTTTTAACTTGACACACAATTGTTTGGTTGTGGGAAATGAAGCATCCAACTACATTTTGATTTTTGGCAGCTGAGAGCTTTCAAGCCCCATCCCTCCCTTCCCTTTTGCCCCATATCTGAGTGAGTCAGGTGCTCTGTCCCCCAGCAGAGATTTCAAACCGTGAAAGGCCCTGCATCCACGCACAAAGTCCCACCCCAGCTCCACTCCCCATGACAACAAACACCCGAAGCTGCCATTCCCCCCTAATGGGAACCTGAGCCCTTCTCCTTGGGACTCCTGCTGAGGGTTCCTTTGTGAGTAACCAACTGTTTTAGTTTCCTACGGCTGCTGTAACAAACTGCCAGGAATCCAAGGGCGTAAACAATAGAAATTTATGCTCTCACAGTTTCGGAGTCTGGAATCGGTGTCGCTTGTCTGAAATTAAGGTGTCAGCAGGGCCGCACTGCCTCTGAAGCCTCTGGGGAGGAAGCTGTTCTTAGCCTCTTTCAGTGTCTAGTGGTTGCCGGCATTCTTTGGCTGCTGGCCCCATCGCTCCAATCCTCAAGTCAGAACCGGACTCGTGAGTTTCTGTCTTCACGTTTCTGTCTGCTCCGTCTTTGTATCTCACATCACCTTCTTCCTCTGTGTGCACCATCTTTGTCTCCCTCTTATAAGGATACGTGTGACTGTGTTTAGAGCCCACCCAGATAATCCAGGATAATGTCCTCACCTCAAGATCCTTCACTTCATCACATCTCCAAAGACCTTTTCTTCCAATAAGGCAACACAGTTTCCAGGGATTAGGTCCCAAAGTCTCGAGGAGACACTTTTTTCAGCTTATCACAACACACGTTGGTGCCTATGTGTCACTTGTCCCAACATCCAGAAATTCTTGAGTGAGTGAGGACTCCCCAGTATCCATCAAGGGATGGTAGGCACCCCCCCCCCAAAAAAACAGTAATATTATTCCCAATTCACAGATGACATGACCAAGGGGACACTAGAGGCTGGGAAACTGGGGCAAGATGTGTTTGGTTATGTTTTGTTTCAAAAGGACCCCTGCCTCATTACCTGAAAAATCTCTTGGCTCCTTAACAGAAAACAGGCAATTAGTGAGAAGGCCATCCACAGGGCAATGAGCTAGCCTGGACGTGTTGGAGGAAAAGGGAAAACAAAAGTTGAGACCCAAAGGAGCCTACAGAACCCTAAGTATAGAACGAGCTGATTGTGCTGTTGAGCAGAGCAAATACCCTGCACACACACACTTTGCAGTGGGCAAGTGGCTCCAAAGCCGTAGTGGATCTTCAGCTCTATTTATATGAAATTAAAGCTACAGTTGTTTTACATCATCCCACTTTGAGGAAGCAGCAGATATTCAATGTACATTAGTAGTTACCCGGACAGCACTGCCTCTGACATACTCTTTCATAATTATCAGGCTTAGTTGACATTTTGTTCTTCACAGTTCTTTGTAAAAAAATTTTAATGTTTATTTATGTTTGAGAGAGAGAGCGACAGAGCACAAGTGGGGGAGGAACAGAGAGAGAGAGGAAGACACAGAATCCAAAGCAGGCTCCAGGCTCCGAGCTGTCAGCACAGAGCCCGACACAGGGCTTGAACCCACGAACCATGAGATCGTGACCTGAGCCGAAGTCGGATGCTCAACTGACTGAACCACCCAGGTGCTCCTGTTCTTCACAGTTCTTTACTGGTTCCTCCTCCGGCTCCCGCTAACATCCTTCAACATTCCTCGGTGAGGTCGGATTCCATTCAGTTTTCCCACAGAAGTGAAGAGATCTGGCTTCAAGTCCCGCGTCTACCACTAACTGGCTGTGTGACCAACACAGAGCAAATCCCTTCTATCTGGGCTTCAGACTTCAAATCTGAAAAGCAAGGAAGGTGTATGGCCCTGTTCAAAAGCACACAGTTCTTTATGGTGGCTAAAACACCCTGGACCCTCCCCAGAGAGAACTGATCTAAAAGGAAGCTCTTAAACCACAGCGCCGCTGACCCCCACAGGAAGCTGCTGCCTTTGCAACGTCTCAAGTTGGCCCTGCATCTACTACGTGGCATTAACGCAAAGAAAGACAATCACTCTTCTTTGGAATGACTGTAACAGATTTCATTCTTGGCAATTACTGTAGGTGGGAACGAGAAAATTCTTTCATGATGAACAAAAGCTTTTGTGTCTTTTCCACACAGTGGAAAACTGCCTAGATGGACACAGCAAACTGCTCCGATGGAAGACTTTGGAATGTCTAATTTGAAAAACAGGCACGTGGCACTACAGTAAAGGTCTCTGCCTCCTTTCTCCTCTAGCTCATTTCCTCTCCCTTGCTTGCTCCAGTGTGCCAGGTGTAAACAATCTCTCCTCTGGAAACTTTAAAACTTCACCATAATCATTTTTATTGGTTTTAAGCAAGTACCAAATTAATTAGCAAAATAGTGCAGCCAAATAAGCGGCTTAATGTACTCCCAGGGTAGACAGCCTTTAAAGAGTCTCTTTATTCCATACTGGCTAACCCATCTCCCTCTAGCATAGGACACTGGGGAAAGCATGGGCTTTGAGCCTGATAAAGTAAAGCTGGAATCCCAGCGCTATTATTTCCTAACTGTATGACTTGGGGCAAGTTGTTTGTTAACCTTTCCGGGCCTCTACTTCCTCCTCTATCAAATCTGTCTTATCATAGCTACTCACTATGGTAAGTGGTTTACATGGATTATATCACTTTAGCCACACAGTAGCTTCTGAGGTTGGTGTCACCTGCTTTTATTGTGAGCATTATGTGAGATAACTCAGGTAAGCAACCAGTGGGTTGCTGAAGAAAATGGTAGCCAGTTACTACTGTGTGCAGCTTTGTGCTGGTTACTGTGGCGGACGTCAAGAAGTATTTACTCATCAAACATAAACTGAGCACCTGCCATGTATTTATTTTAAAAAGTGGAGCAGGAATGTTCCAAGAAAGTATGTGACTCAGTTTCTCAACCTTGACTGGTCCTCTTGTGTTCAGGAGGATTTCAGGTAGGTTGAATTAAATACCCTCCCTGGCTACATGAGCCTCTAGGAGTCGTGGGTTTGTCTCCTGTATTTCCTTGTTCTCTCCTCTAGTCTCCTGCTCTCAAGGCCATAAACTTGGACATAATCCTCTGGGGCGGGGGAAGCGTCACCAGCATTGCTAACAAGGCTGGATATAGACCACACCAAAGGCAGAAAAGATTTAGAACATTCAAGTGGTCTGTGCAAGAGAAGGTAGGGGCTTACACTCCCCTTCTGCAAACCCTTCACAGAATGGCCACCCTCCAAGTTGGCCTTGGTCCACTGACTATCCCTCCCATTTCCCCCTTCTGCCCCACATGCTCCTTGCAGAGCTTTGCCAAACTCCCGCTTTTTGATCTTCTTGGCATTCTTCAGGTTATTTCCTAGGTCTGGTGGAAGACATCTGTGCCTGTTGAAATTCACCTCATCCTTACAAGCTCGAATGGCCCCTCTGGGGATGGTATCAGGAGTGAAAGCTGAGGTGCTTTTCCATGGTATACAGTGAAAATAGCAGCTCTTTAATATGATGAGAGCTGATTATAGCACTTTAATCCCTATTAAAGCCATCACAAATGTAAGGTTAATTTTTTAAATAAAAATGAGAGCGGTATTTATGTAGTCTGCATAAAGCAATTGTGAACATAAATCAATTAATAAAAAGTTAGTACTACACACCAGATGTCAGCTTATCGCCAGATGCCAATATTTATAACCGTATCTATCTATATCACAAACATACCCTGCTGCATAGATTAACATATAAACACTTTTGAATCATATGATTACATGTGATTTATAGATTTATATAATATATATATATATATATATATATATATATTAGCCAAGGGAAAAACTATAAAGATGGTTGAGGTGCTCAATAGCCTAAACAATACAGGAATACCAAAAACGAGAATATGGTACCTAAGTGTCAGTGAATTAAAGGCAGAAACATAGTATGTAAAGACCTCACACTCGTTCCAAATTGTAAAAAAATAAAATAAAATAAAGTAAAAGTTTGATCCACTTAATTTGAGCCACGATAGTGGGTTAGCTAGTGCCCCCGCCCATTCATTTCCACCTGGAACCTCAGACTGTGATCTTATTTGGAAGTAGAATCTTCGCAATTGTAATTAGTTAAGGATCTCAAGATGGAATCATTCCGGATTTAGGGCGAGTCCTAAATCCAGTGACTGGCATCCTTATGAGAAGAGGAGAGGACATGGGGAGACACACAGGAGAAGGCCATGTGAAGACAGAGGCAGAGCTTGGAGTGATGCAGTTACAAGTCAAGAACCACTGAGGATTACCGACAAGCACGAGAAGGCAGGAGAGAGGCGGGGAACAGGTGCTCCCTCAGAGCTACCAGAAGGAACCCACCACACCGACAACTTCCTTTCAGACTTCTGGCCTTCAGAACCACCAGAGAATACATAACGTTGCTACAGTAGCCACAGGAAACTAATACAGTGACCTTAACTCGGATATCCAAACCTGATGAAGCACCAAAACCGAGAACTAAAAACCTAATTTGTGAATATAGAAGCATAAATTCTAAATAAAGTATTAGCAAAGCAATTCCTGAAGAATAATACACACTAAAAGACTAGTTTACTGTGACTTGGCAGGTTTTCCTTTAGGTGTACATAGGTGTTTGATAATTAGAAAAACATGTGAATAGTATTCATCACATCACAATCAAAGCTATATGACCATCTTGATAGGTGTCAGGAAGTTATCTTTTAAATTTTTTAATGTTTATTTTTGAGAGAGAGACAGAGAGACAGAGAGACAGAGAGAGAGACAGAGAGAGAAAGAATGAGCAGGGGAGGGGCAGAGAGAGAGGGAGACACAGAACTTGAAGCAGGCTCCAGGCTCTGACCTGTCAGCACGGAGCCCGATGTGGGGCTCAAACTCACAAACCGTGAGATCATGACTTGAGTCGAAGTCAGACACTTAACCAACTGAGCCACCCAGGTGTCCCAGGAAGTCATCTTTTAAAATTCACATACAGGGTCGCCTGGGTGGCTCAGTCGGTTGAGCATGGGACTCTTGATTTTGGCTCAGGTCATGATCTTGCAGTTCATGGGATCAAGCCCTACGTTGGGCTCTGCACTGACAGTGAGGAGCCTGCTTGGGATTCTCTCCCTCTCTTTCCTCCCTTGCTTAGCCCCTCTCTCTCTCTCTCTCTCTCTCTCTCAAAATAAATCAATAAACGTTTTTAAAAAATAAAATCCACATCCATGAGTTCCTAATAAGTATTATTTTTTTTAAGATTTTAGTTTTTAAGTAATCTCTAATACCCTACATGGGGCTCAAACTCATGACCCCAATATCAACAGTTGCACACTCCACCAACTGAGCCAGCCAGGCACCCCCCAATAACTATTCTTAGTACAATGTGATTATAAAGACATTGCCTTAGCGGGCCATACAATATGCATCTGAATGCATATATGTGTGTGTATCTGTGTATACATACATATATTTCCCAGCTCTGTGCACTGAGATGACCTAGAGTCAATGGCCCCAGTAGCAATGAGCATACCTAGTGCCCAGATGTTGACTTCTAAATACCATTCTCCTTGGAGAAATGTGCAGGCACAGCAAATGTACAAGATGAACCTGAAAAAGAGCAAGGTATAAAATAAATATCCACACTGAGGCCACACTGAGAGATAAATACATGACTGAATAAATAAATGAGAGAGAAAGGAGAGCTCTTTCAATTCATAAATATAGCGGGAATGATGGACACAGAAAATTATCATTTAGCAAACACCATGGTAATAATTGTTTCAAGAAAAATCATCAGCAGATGCTAAAATTAGTGGATAAAAGTATAACGAGAAACAGGATATTTACATAGTCTGAAAACATATTACCACAAGATATTTATAATTACTGAGGGAAAAATTGTAACTCCACAGTGAAGAAACCTGGAAAACAACGATCAAAATTAACATCACTGGTATCAGGACATATCAACATGAGGCACCTCTTGACAGGAGACCCTAAGAAGGGCACAGCATCACTTCTGTGGTATCCTCGCCAAAAATGGAAAATCTGCATTTAACTGAGGAAACCTCAGACAACAAAATGGAGCAACATTCTACAAAATAAGTGGCCAGTTCTGTTCAAAAGTTTCAGAATCAGTAACAATAAAGTCTAAGGTACTGTCCCAAATCATAAAAGCCAAAGGTTTTTTTTTTTTGTCCCCTGAAGATCGGAAGAGCGTCGTCCCTAATAAAAGGTATTAGTGGAACAATTGATAAATTCTGCATAAGGTCTACAGATTGGTTTATAATATTGCATCATGTTATTTCTCTGGCTTTCATACTTGTACTGTGATTATGTAAGATGTTAACATTTAAGGAAGCTGGACAAAAGGTACATGAGAATTCTTTGTGCTATTTTGCAAATTTTTGCAAATCTGGAATCATTTCAAAATCAAGAGTTAAATTAAGAAATAAACTTAAAGAACCAAAAAATGTTTTAACTCTAGTGTATCTCATACAGCAGAATTTTATGCAAACATTAACCTTAGGGTTTTCTTAAAGTAATAGGGTGCCAATGAGGAAATGCTCACACTATATTAAATGGAGATATATCACATTCTACTTCTACTTAGGAATGCAAGTGAATGAACTCGAAGAACTACGAGGATAATTCAGTTAGGTGGTTACAAAATAAATGTACAGGACTTATAGTGATTCTGTACGCCAGCAATAACAAGTTAGAACATACAATGTTAAAAGAATATCCCATTCACAATAAAACCTCTAGAATGCTAGGAAGAAACTTCCACTTTAGTAAGAGGGATATGAAGTCCAAGTGAGTGAGGAGCTTGGACAGAGTTGGTAGAATTGGTTAAAAATGAGGAAAAAAATGAATCAGTATCTTGTACGATACGTTCTTAAGCGAGCAGAATATGCCACCCCCAAATACGCCACTTTGGCATAAGGATTATTTTGAGCTAATTATTTTGAGAAACTGCAGACACAGGAGGAGCTCTGAAAACAGTAGAAGGGACCCTTTTGTAAAGGAAATTTATATTAGAAAGGCGGCCTGTACCAAGAAGAGAGCTGTTACCAGAGATCCCTTTTTCGTCTTAGAGACTTATCTGCATGGCAGGGCAAATTTTCTTCAGGAAACATTTTCACTTCTCACCTTCCTTTGAGTTGTCTCTGCCCCACACTTTGGAAACCCTAGGCCCCTATCCCTTTCCGTAACTCAGGATGGTATATTTACCTCAATAGTCTGGCCACCTTTTGAGTCGCATATCTTTGTGGGACTCCCATATGTGCATGCATGTAATTAAAATTGTTTATTTTCTCCTGTGAATCTGTCTTTTATTACAGGGGGCTCTCAGCCGAGAACCTAGAAGGGCAGAGGGAAAATTATTTTTCTTCCTCCACACCATTATAAATACCCCATAACTGTGAATTAAATAGTTAAATGTGAAATGCTTAACCACTGGGGTAAAATAAGCTGGGCACTATTTAGGTGAATGCTTAATCTCAGGGGAAGGAATAGTTCTTTAAGCATAAGTAGGTAAAAGCTGTAAAGAAAAAGACTCCTAGTTTTACCTACACAAAAGTTTTAAATTTATTTATTTCAACATGAGCATAAGGAAAAACAAAAGAGAAATGCCAGATTTAGGAGATTTAATATATGTGACAGGCTCAATACCCTTCATAGGTTAAGAGCTCTTACAAATATACAGGAAAAAGGACCCCAACAGAAGAAACAAATTGGCAAGAGACACAGACAGAAATGACAAAAGAAAGACAGGGAGAGACAGAGAGCAAGAGAGAGGGAGAGGGAGGGAGGAAAGAACAGAGGGAAGGAAAGGAGAGAAAGAGATGTATGCCTTTGCTAGTAAAATATTGTTTGGTTTGCATTTCTTTGTCTACAATATTTTTATCTACAAAATGGACAAAAGTAAAGAGAATTATGTGAGGTTTGTGAGCATGCAGAGTTAAGTGCACTCCCATAATGTATTGTGGATGACGATGTAAATTCGTGCAATTTCTCTGAAGTGCACTGTGGTGACATAACAAGAACCTTAAAAGAAATTCATTCGCCTTGACCTAGAACTTCCAATCATTCAGTGGACATATCGGAACTGTCTCCAAGAAAGTATGCGTAACATACAGTGGTACTTACAGGAGCAAGATGCTGAAAACAGTATAAATAGGCAACACCAAAGACACAGTAAGGAAACCTTGGCCTGTTTATCTATAAGGAAAACTACCATGCAGCCATCAAAAATCATCTGACAAAACTGTGGGGATTGTAAGAAAAATACTTATGAAATATAACATATTGTTAAGTAACATACGATATAGGGTAAAGTAATAAAAAACAGACTAAAAAAAAGAAATAAAATATAATCTTAATTTATTTTTTTCCATTTTTTTAAGCTTGATTTATTTTTGAGAGAGAGAGACAGACAGACAGAATGTGAGTGGGGGGAGAAACAGAGAGAGAGAGAGACACAGAGTCCGAAGCAGGCTCCAGGCTCTGAGCTGTCAGCACAGAGCCCGACATGGGGTGGGACCCACAAACCGTGAGATCATGGCCTGAGCTGAAATCGGACACTTAACCAACTGAGCCACCCAGGCGCCCCAAATATAATCTCAATTTAAACATATATGTTCACAATATATAAACATCTCCACCATTTCGCTTATTTCAAATGTAATAAGAAAGTCTGTCTTGAATACACTGGGAAACTTCTGAAAGCAAGAACTTTGAAAACACAGTGGAAATTGAAATGCTGTGATGTTTTAATCGAAGAAAATTCAATTATATGATTTGAAATCATATATGTGTATCTATATAATCCATTTATTCAATAAATATTTATCAGGCACCGATTATGTGGCAGGAAGTCTAGCAGGCTCTGGGGACACAATGGTGAGCGAGGGCACAGACCTGTCCTCCCGGCATTTACATTCTCGTGCGGCAGTTTTAGCCAACATATAAATGTGCAAATAAATATATATCTACAGATTTCAGTAAGTGCCTTGAAGAAATATTACAAGTGACTACTACAGTGCATCAAGAGGGCTGATTTTTTAGGCGTGTGAGCATGGTTTGCACAGCATAGCAAAAGAGCTAAAAGTTGTTTTCTAAAATGCTAAAGTGATTCTTCTTTTCATAGGACCCTTAGCAATGATTAGTGATCTTTCCTTGTTACCACTTTTGCCATATTTTCCCAAATGTCAGCAATGAACTTGTATTCCTTTTATAATCAAAAAAGAATAAAACACTTCGCAATACACTTCACCAAGGAGGTAAAAGACTTGTACGCTAAAAACTATAAGACACTGATAACAAAAGCTAAAACAGACACCCATAAATGGAAAGACATCTCGTGTTCATTGACTGGAAGAATTAATATTGTTTCAATGGCCATACTACCCAAAGCAATCTACAGATTCAGTGTAATCCCTATCAAGATCCCAATGGCATTTTTTACAGAAATAGAAAAAACAATCTTAAAATTTGTATGGAACTACAAAAGACTCCACATAGCCAAAACAATTTTGAGCAAGAACAAAGCTGGAGGTATCACACTTTTGGATTTCATAATATATTACAAGCTACAGTAATCAAAACAATATGATACTGGCATAAAAACAGACACAGAAACCAGTGGAACAGAATTGAGAGCCCAGAAAAAAAACCCACGCATATACAGTCAACTGACCTTCCACGGGGTGCCAAGAGTACACAATGGGGAAAGGACACCATCTTCAATCAATGGTGTTGGGAAAACTGGATATCCATGTGCAAAACAGTGAAATTAGACCCTTATCTCACACCCTACACAGAGGTAAGTCAAAATGGTTTAAACACTTAAACGTAAGGCCTGAGTCTATAAATCTCCTAGAAGAAAACATAGGGAAAAAGCTTCCAAGACCTTGGGTTCAGCACTGACTTCTTGGATAGGACACCAAAAGCACTGGCAACAAAAACAAAAATAAACAAGTGAGACTGCATCAAACTAAAAAGCTTCTGCACACAAAGGAAACAATCAACAAAATTAAAAGACATTTTCAACCTACAGAATGGGAGAAAATATTTGTAATCTCTATATTTGATAAGGAGCTAATACCCAAAATATATAAGGAACCCTTGAAACTTAATAGCAAAAAAAGCAAATAATTAAAAACTGGGCAAAGGACTTAAATAGACATTTCTCCAAAGAATATGTACGCATGATCAACAGGTATATGAAAATGTGCTCAATGTCAGTAATCATCAGAGAAACACAAATCAAAATCACAATAACAGGCACCTGGGTGGCTCAGTTGGTTAAGCTTCTGACTTCAGCTCCAGTCGTGATCTTGCGGTTTTTGAGTTCAAGCCCCGTATCAGGCAGTCTGCTCTCAGCACGGAGCTCACGTTGGATCCTTTGTTCCCCTTTCTCTCTGCCCCTCCCCGCCCTCTCTCTAAAAAATAAATAAACATTTTTATTTATATTTTTTTAACATTTATTCATTTTTTGAGAGAGAGACAGAGAGACAGAGCAGGAGTGGGGGAGGGGCAGAGAGACAGAGAGACACAGAATCCGAAGCAAGCTCCAGGCTCTGAACTGACAGCACAGAGCTTGACGCGGGGCTCGAACTCACAAACTGTGAGATCGTGACCTGAACCGAAGTCGGATGCCTAGCCAACTGAGCCACCCAGGAGCCCCAATAAATAACATTTTTAAAAAACCACAATGAGATATATCACTTCAGACCCGTTAGGATGGCTATTATTAAAAAAACAAAAGACAGAAAGTGGTTTCAAGGATGTGGAGAAAAGGGAATCATTGTATACTGTTGGTGGGAACATAAGTTGGTACAGCCACTATGTTCACTATGGAGAACAGTATGGAAGCTCCTCAATAAATTAAATAGAACTATCATATGATCCATCCATCCCACCTCTAGGTATATACCCAAAGGGATTGAAATCAGGATCTCAAAGAGATCTCTGTGCCCCCATGTTCACTGCAGCATTATTCTCAATAGGCAAGGTATGGAAACAACCTAAATGTCCATCATCAGATGAATGGATAAAGAAAATGTGATTGTCGTCATCAGCTGGGGATACTCTGACAAAGTACCATAAACTGGGGGGGGGGCTTAAACAATAATTTCTTTCTCACATTTCTGGAGGCCAGAAGTCTGAGATCAGGATGCCAACATGGTTGGATTCTGGTGAGGGCCCTCTTCCAGGTCTCAGATAACCAACAACTTCTATCCTCACATGTCAGACAGAGAGCAAAATAACTCTCTTGGGGTCCCGTTTATAAGGGCACAGACCCAACTCAGAGCCCTCATGACCTGATTAGCTCCCAAAGGCTTCACCCCCTAATAGCACCACATTAGGGGTTAAGGTTTCAAAGTATGAATTTTGGGGGGGTGGGGGACACAGACCTTCAGTTCACAACAGTGATATATACATACAGTGAAATATAATTCAGCCCTTAAAAAGAAGAAAATCCTGCCATTTGTAGCCACATGAATGAACCTGGCAGATAGGATGCTAAGTGAAATAAACCAGACACAAAAGGACAAATACTATATGATACCACTTATAATAAGGAATCTAAAATAGTGAAACTCATAGAAGCAAAGGTTAGATGGTGGTTGCCAGGGGATGGGGTGAGGGGAAACGGGGAGTTATTAGTCAAAGAGTATAAAGTTTCAGATCTGCAAGATGAGTAAGTCCCGAAGATCTGTTGTACAGCCTAGGGCCTATAGTTAACAACACTGTGTTGCATACTTAAAAATTTGCTAAGACGGTAAATCTCATGTTAAGCGTTCATATCATAAAAAATACTAAATAAAGAGGGTAGTGGGAAAACTTTTGGAGGTAATGGATATGTTTATAGCATAGATTATGGTGATGGTTTTACCAGTGTATACTTGTCTCCAAACTCATCAGGCTTTTTACATTAAATGTATACAGCCTTTTGTATGTCAATCAGACCTAAATAAAGTGTTTTTTTTAAAGAAGCAAACAGTAAATGTAAAAGAAAAACATAACAATAATAGAATAAAATAGTTTAAATATTACTCCTTAGTTTGCCAATCTTCCAAAAGTCATACTGTCTAACAAAGGCATCCTGTATATGCCTCACTGCAGTGTCCTGATGAACACATAGCCTTGTCCAAACTGCTTTTCAACTCATCTTTTAAGCTTTGTCATGACATAAATACCCCTGTAATTGGCTGACTGCAAATACAAAAAGAAAGTCTGCTTTGACTATACTGGAAACCCACTAAGAGCAAAAACTTTAAGAGTCAAAATTGAAATGCTGTGATATTAACAAAAAAAGAATTCAATTACAGTTGACCCTTGAACAACACGGGTTTGAACTTGAACTATGCAGTTCGCTTATATGTGGATTTTTTTAAGTGCAGTACTTTAAATGTATTTTCTCTTCCCTATGATTTTCTTTTTTTTAATTTTTTTAATGTTCACTTATTTTTGAGAGAGAGAGAGACAGAGTGCAAGCAGGGGAGGGGCAGGCAGAGACGGAGTCACAGAATCCGAAGCAGGCCCCAGGTTTGAGCTGTCAGCACAGAGCCTGATGTGGGGCTCGAACCCATGAGCGGTGAGATCATGACCTGAGCTGAGGTCAGACACTCAACCAACTGAGCCACCCAGGTGCCCCTTCCCTATGATTTTCTTAATAACATTTTCTTTTTTCTAGCTTACTTTATTATAAGAATATAGTATATAATATACACAACATACAAAATATGTCTCAATTGACTGTTCATGTTACTGGCAAGGCTTCCAGTCAACAGGAGGCTATTAGTAGCTAACTTTTGCAGGAGTCAGAAGTTATACGTGGATTTTTTGCCAGTGTGAGGGGTCGATATCCCTAACCCTTGCCTTGTTCAAGGGTCAACTGTATATGATTCGAAATCATCTTTGGAGTAAACTCCAGTTATATGAAAAAGATACTGGGATGATTTGTGGATAGCAGTATCCTCTGACATTTGTAGGATGTAGATTCAGAAGAGAAATCTGATAGACAGTGAATAGAAAAGAGGCTGGTTCAGACAAGGTGTGATCCCTAAAGAACAATTAATGACATCAGAAAAACAACAACAACAACAAAACAATGGAAATATATTGTAGCCCAGTCAATGCAGAGGTTTAGGACCATTTATGGTAATCTCAAATTGAAAAATGGTCAGTGAGCAAAGGGCCAGAAATCAGGAGGCTTTCAATCAACTACTGTTAAGTTGCTTCAGTGGTTAACTAGAGCTAGTTCCAAATATCGTGGTTTTCCTCTTTTCTGGGTACACACGTGGTAGGATTGAAATTCCTCAACCCATTTGGAGAATTCAACTTGTATCTTCCCACTTGGGTTGACCAAGTTCTTGCCTGAGCCAATGAAATGTCCAAAGAAGTTAAGGAGGGACTGGTGCCATCGTGGTCATAGAACCCTGTATCAGGATGGAGGTTCTAGCAGTGTGAACGAAGACAATGAGCAGAAATATGGTTTTCTGCTAAGCCACTGAGATTTGAGGGTTATTTGTGACTATATCAAGACCTAACCCATGCTGACCCATACTGTTATTAATCCAGACCATCAGCTGTCCTGGATCAAATTTATCTAAACCTTTATTTCTAGTAATGGAAAGTTTGGTTGCTGGTATCCAGCCAGTAAAAAAATAAATAAATAAAAGGACACTGGTCTAACTTTCACGGAACAGTGAGAAAGAATAGCTCATAAATAGCTATTGTACAGGCTTTGGGGTGTGGAAAAAAATAAGAAAAGTGTGTTCAAGTTCTGGCTACTACGAGCTCTGTGCCATGGGCCAGTCACTGACCTCTCTGTACACCAATTCTTTTTAATCTGCAAATCACATAGTAACAGCAACTATTTCTCAGGGTTATTGTAAATGGATTTAAAGCACTTGGCACAGTGGCCAGAAGACAGCAAGTGTTTAATGACTATCAACATCATCATCATTATTGTTACAGTCAAACCTGGGATTGCGAGTGTTCCGCAAGATGAGCAAACATTTCTAACAAATTTTAACTTGATAAACTAGCGATGTCTTGCAATATGAGGAGTTCATGATGCCACATGATCACAACTGAGCCAATGGTTCCTGAGTCCACCGTGATCTACAAGTGCTTTGGATGACAAGCCTTTTTCCAGAACTAATTACGCTCGCAAGCCAAGGTTTTACTGTACTTCTCGGTATGTATTTACAATCTTCCTTTTGAAATGCCATAAGATCACTAACTTGTTAACCTTGTGGCTGCCCACAGAGATAAGCATTTTTTGCATGTAAATATGCCATATTTATTGAAATCTCTGTCTCTGCTCAATGGAAGAAAGTACTGTGGGTAGAAATAAAATATCAGCCTCAATTTGTACATATACCCAAGCTCTTGTAAGTCATTACAATGTGTTTTTGAGAGTTGCCACTTCACTGCTCTATAAAAAGCTTCCTGGAAAAAGTATTAACAGATGGCCTCTTACTCTCTGAGACTGTTACTAGCACACCAGATGGCAGCCCAAATGAGAGGATTCAACTTCAATTCTCCAAACTGAAGGAAATGTGACACTAGCTTTTTAATAGGTGTGCAGCATTAAAGGTAGCAAAGAAATGATCAGTTAAGATAAAAACTCATTTTCTCTCCTTATTTCAATGTGGAATACAGTCTCCATTGTCTCACTAGCTTGCCAGATAGTTCATATAAAATGCTGGAAATGGTTTGCCCAACACAAACAGAAATTTTATTTGAAATGACTGACAGATTTATGAGGTGTAAGGCTAGTCTAAAGAATGAAAATACAAGGCAGTGCCCCAGGGACGAATGCTCTGTGCCACGGACACTCCTTTCTCTCCAGGACCATTCATTAGTTTGCAACATTTTGCTCTTATTGTTAGAAATATTAGGCCTCAGCTCAACTGTCAAACTTTTGACAGGGAGGTAATAACTGTTCTAAGATACTTATCATCTTTCCAGATGTCCAGCTCACCTACCAGTGAATAAAAGTCTGGTCTGGTGGCTCTATTCCCAGGCATCACTACCCAAGTTCTCCCAGGTGCCTTTGCAAAACAACCCTATCCCATTAGGGTTCAAGAAAAGCCAACAGAATCTTCATATTGGCTTAGGAAGTTGTCCTTCTACCATCTTAGATTACACGAGTCAATGAGGATGTTTGTAGATATCAGAGAATCCCCAAATATCAATGTTTCAAGACGCCATGGGCCCCAACCCCAAAGGTGGTACTCAACTATGCCATTCTGCAGGCCACTGTGGATCTTCAAATATGGATGCCAGTGGGGCATGTTGTATGGGTGGATTTTTGGCAAGGTAGCATGAAATATGGTGTGTAGCATGAACACACAACATTGAAATATGTATGTATATATAGCCTCTGACTCAGTCATTTGGGGGAAATGGTAAATCACAGCCTCCCTGACTACACAAGGCCCTCAAGGGGCTTAAACCTGGGAATTTTTTAGCCTTGACCACTGTTGTCCTCTCCTGTCTCAAGTGAAGCTATAGCACAGGGCTGGGGTAGATACAAAAGAAACATGACTTCCACAAGCCAAATCAAATTTCCACGAGTTCCTTCCAGTTTTCTTGTGAACTCTTAGGACAGCTGGAGGCAGTAAAAACGAGGGATTAGATCCAGCCCCTGCTCTCATGGACCCTCCATACCTGTGAGCTATAAGCTAAGACTATGGGAACTCTACAATTGGAAGAGACTGACAAGGTTCCAGGGCTCCAGGGAACAGGTACAATCTAAAGAAAGAATGTGTCAATCAAGGGGACTGACCAGCATAGGAAACCAAGTTCAAATAAGTACAAGTTGTCACATATAGTCAGCATTATCTAAGGTAGAGTAATCCTTGATCTATGGTCATTAAAGAGATGATCTTTGCTCTGGGACAGAGATTACTGAGCTCCCTTGGGGCTGGAGTAAAAAATCCTACCCTCAGGCCACCCACTTCTCCAAGCAATATTTGGCTACATGATTCTGCTTCCCAGGTCCGTAGATATAGAGAAGGAGGCCAAAAGCATTCTAGCTACTGAGAAGAAGGAAGCCCAGTTATAAGTTCTTTCACTTTTTGCTCTATACATCACTGTCTGGTGTTTCAGTTAGCATGAGTATATGCTCATTTCTGATATCCTGACACAGTTCAAGTCTGAGAGGCAGAATCTGGAACTGCAGTTCTTAACCTGGGGTCCATGATCTTTTTGAATAGGTGTTTAGGAGTTCAATGAACTCCGTGGAGCCATATGTATCACCATGTGTGTATATGTGCATATAAGCATGTGAGGATATGAAGTAACCCATAGATTCTTTCAGATTCCCAAAGTGGTCCATGACTCAAAGGTTAAAAACCACTTTTCTAGCTGCCTCATTGGTGAACATGTGAAGGTGCCAGGAGGGTGGCATGCCTGGAGAGGGCATGGAAGCTCCGTGCTGCCCCCACCCCTATAAAACCTCGCTCTGTGCAGCTTTTCCATCTGTCTGCTCCTGAGTTGTATACTTTGTAATAAACCAGTAACAAGTTTTTTAAAAACACTTCTCTAGAATGTGGTGACCCAGTTAAGGAGTTGCTCTTGAGAAACCCTGCCTGCCACTCACCATCCCCCCTACATGACACCTGGGTACCTAGAGGACATCATTGCATCTCCCTAATTACAACAACGCAAAGCCTGAACCACAGCAGGAGTGCTATTTCTTCTATCCCTAAATATTGTCAGAGAAGGTTTTACCACTGCTCTCAGTTAGGATCCAAAAAAACTGTCCTCAAAGCAAAATAATTCCTCTATTATTTGCCACCAATTCCTTACCCTACAGATAAGGTTGTCTTTTCTGTGCTGCTAAGTCTTCATATAATTGGCTCATCTTCCAAGAATTAGAAGAGAGGTCTGGTGGAAGACTAGTTCTTCTCAATCCAAAAAACGTCTGGATTTTTCTTTACCACGTGATGCGTTAGGGCTCAAAAAGAGGTTACGTTAATCTCATAGTAATTAAATGAAAACATGATTGCCAATGAACAGCAGAGGACAATGTACAAACTTGCAAACCACAGAGATACCTCTCAGACAAAGAAAGCATTTATATAAAGTCAAATATACTGATAATAACATCGCATATTTATCATGGTGGTGGATATAGGCAAATCCCACAGAGAAAGCCTTCCTTTTGGCTTCAACATTGGCTGCCATCCAAAATTCACAGACTATAAACAATGAAAGCCTTTCCATGAAGAAAGTTAGGAGTGGAACTCACTTGGGGTCCCCAACTTTCTGAGGAAGTGCTCAAGCCATAAGTCAAAGTAACATTTTCATCAGCCCAAGGTGGCAGGCAGGATAAATGACCTGGCCATGAATGCACACGTTGAGAAGGAACTGAGGGGCCCTCAGGAAATACCTGCAGAGCGCTGACGCCCATCTCAGCGGGCCTGTGCCAGAGAGGAAGGCCCCAGTGAAGGTGTTACACCACAGTGGGAAGCTGAGCTCCTCTAAGCCTGTCTCCCTCCCGTGAAACACAACGGCTTCATTGTTGACTTGCTGGGGAAACAAGTTTGTGGTTTTACAAGCGGCCTAATTCAGGGAACGTGCTGGCTGGGCTTTTATGTGATACAAAGCTAATGAAGGTTGAAGATGGGCCTAAGTCAGGTCATGGGTGCAAAAGCCTAATGTGGCCTTGTCCAGGAGACTGGAATTTTCTCTGTGACTACTGCTGCCCCAGGTGAGCAGATGTCCACATTATTTTACCCCATATTTTCCTGAGGTGTTGACGTTTTCCAGCTTTGGAAGATGTAAATTTGTGATGTGTGAAATGAAAAGTACAGTACCAGTTCCTTTGAAAACCTAAAAGAAAAAAAGTCATTTAGAAAAAAATTCTTTCCCTTTGAGGTCACTGGGTTGATTTCACCTCAGTCTGGCTGTTAGCAAACCTCATTACAAAGACTTACTTTCTAAATATTGAAGTTTCTGCACATTGAGAGAAGAGGGGAAAAGAGGCTGGAAGAGAGATGGGATGATCAGAGCTCTTAGCAGCTGGGCTGACTGGGGTCCAGACCCCAAAGAAGGAGTCCATTGTTGCTGGAAGACCTAGACCAGTGGTCTCAAATCCACAAGGAGCTTGAGGGAATGATCCCTCCTCATTCTTTTTCCAAGCACTGAAATATCTACAGGGTATTCTGGGGATACAGAGTGGGGAAGAAGTCACTTCCTCCCACCCAGTGAATCACAGTCACACTCCACATATCTTCTGGGCTGGGGTCTCTTTCTTGGGGAGAATGGAAAGTTGGAGATACGATGATGGACATCTATGCCTCCCAGAATACTTGCAACCAGAGACCTAAGGTTCAGAGAGGACTCTAACACATAGTTCCCCCACAAAAAGAAGTATCACTGGGAAATTTCTTGGGCACTTGTAGATCCTTAATTAGAGCTTTCCTGTGGGCAGTGATGGGTAGAGAAGCCCCAAATCATGTAGAGCTGCAGATGCTGCGTGCAGGGTTGGACTCTTTCCCACACACCAAGCTCCCAGTGCCTCCATCAGAGTTACAAATGGCTCCATGCTGTGGAATAATCCACATATAGTAATCACACATGCAAAGGCCAAATACACACTTTACATATACTGAATATGTAAAGTGTCTGGCACAGCTGAGAAGGGTGAACACATCATAGATAGTGACCGTTATCCCATGATTGAGCCTGTGACCAAGTTCTACCACTGGATTGACTTCCCCGAGGGCAGACGTCTCTTGGGATCTCTTGCACTGTTCTTGGAAGACAGCATCAATGCATTCAGTGCTCAGTAAATGTTTTTCAATGAATGGATGAATAAAAGAAAGAATGAGTGAATGAATAAAAGGAAAAGCACTGCATAGGCATTGCTTGAAACAAAGAACTTTCTCTCATCCTCCACATCAAATCAATAGTGCTGATCTTACCTCCCAACATCCTTAGAGCCATCCCTCACTTCTCTCACCACTGCCCTACCCTGTCATTAATTCCAGCTTGGCCTCTTGGAAAGTCTCCTAGCTGGTCTCTCCTCCATGTATCTCAACTCGCCTTCCAATTTATGCTTCATTCTACTGCAGTCAATGGGATCTATTTAAAATTCATAGCTGGCCATCCAGGCACCTGGGTGGCTCAGTTGGTTGAGCGTCCAACTTCGGCTCAAAACATGATCTTGCAGTTCAAGAGTTCGAGCATCATATCGAGCTCTCTGCTGTGAGCACAGAGCCTGCTTTGGATCCTCTGTCCGCCTGTATCTGCCCCTGCCCCAGTTGCACTCTCTCAAAAATAAACACTTTTTAAATAAATAAATAAAATTCACAGCTGATCATCGTGTCACCCTCCTTCTTAAAACATCACAATGGATCCTTTGCACTTGAAATAAAGACCAAACTCGCTACCATCATCCAGCAGATTAAAGATGTAGGCTGAGTTTGAGCTGTAGGAAAGTAGAAGACCTGCACGGCCACAGTCATGGGACTCTCAAAAGCAAGGCACAAGACAGATGAATTCCACTTCCGGGTAACAGTACCCATTCCTGGGAGGGGCAGCCCAGGCAGCAGCTGCTGAAGAAAGTCCTTCTCCTCCCCCCGCCCCCCCCCCCCCAGATATGGAGGACTCCTGTGGCTGAGACTGAGCAGAATAAGAAATTT
>NW_024420310.1:3735942-3792667 GCF_014898765.1 Herpailurus yagouaroundi
AGAGAATCTTAACCAGGCTTCATGCTCAGCATAGAGCCCAATGCAGGGCTCTATCCCAGGACACCAGGATCATGACCTGAGCCAAAATCAAGAGTCGGTCGCTCAACTGATTGAGCCACCCAGGGTACCCGTTTTTTTCAATTTTAAAGTAAACATTTCCCTTAGTACTTTTTATTTATTTGTTTGTTTGTTTTTCCAATTTTTATAGGGCTAAAATACATAAAACTATTTTGCCCATTTTAAATTTTCTCTGTTTTTATTTTAATTCCACTATAGTTAACATACAGTATTATATTAGTTTCACGTGTACAATATAGTGATTCAACACTTCCATACATCACCAGGTGCTCATCATGACAAGTGCACTCCTTGATCCCCATCACCTGTTTCACCCATCCCCCTACCCACCTCCCCTCTGGTAACCATCAGTTTATTCTCTAGAGTGAAGAGTCTGCTTCTTGCTTTGTCTCGCTCTTTTTTCTTTGCTCATTCGTTTTATTTCTTAAATTCCACATACGAGTGAAATCATATGGTATTTGTCTTTCTCTGACTGACTTATCTCACCTAGCATTACACTCTAGCTCCATCCATGTTGTTAAATGGCAATATTTTGTTCTTTTTATGGCTGAATAATATTTCATTGTGTATATAAACCACAACTTCTTTATCCATTCATCAATTGATGGACACTTGGGCTGCTTCCACAATTTTGCTATTGTAAACAAAGCTGCTATAAACATAGGGGTGCGTGTATCCCTTTGAATTAGTATTTTTGTATTTTGGCTGGTAAATACCCAGTCGTGCAATTATTAGATTGCTAGTTGGTTCTATTTTTAACTTTTTGAGGAACCTCCATATGTTTTCCACAGTGGCTGCACCAGTTTGTGTCCCACCAACAGTGCAAAAGGGTTCACCTTTCTCCACATCCTTGCCAACACTTGTTTTTTGTGTGTTTGATTTTAGCCATTCTCACAGGTGTGAGGTGATATCTCATGGTGGTTTTGATTTGCATTTCCCTGATTATGAGTGATGTTGAACATCTTTTCATGTGTCTGTTGGCCATCTGGATGTCTTCTTTGGAAAAGTGTCTATCCATGTTTTCTGCCTATTTTTTAATTGAATTATTTGTAGGTTTTTTTGGTGTTGAGTTGTTATCTTGACCATTTTTAAGTACACAGTTTGGTGATATTAAGCACATTCATATTGTGCAATCTTCACCACCACGTATCTCCAGAACTCTTTCATCTTGTAAAACTGAAGTGCTGTACTCATTAAACACTAACTCCCCATCTCCCACTCCCCTCAGCTCCTGGAAAAGACCATTCTACTTTCTTTTTCTTTCTTTCTTTCTTTTTTTTTTTTTTTTTTTTTTTTTTTTTTTTTTTTAGAGAGAGAGAGAGCATAAGCAGGGGAGAGGGGCAGAGGAGAGAGACAGAATCCTAAGCAGGCTCCATGCTCAGCACGGAGCCTAACATGGGGCTCCATCCCATAACCCTAGGGTCATGACCTGAGCCAAAATCAAGAGTTGGACGCTCAACTGACTGAGTCAGCCAGGCACCCCTCTTTTTTCTTTTTTAATCTCCCCTTTACCCTCTGGTACTATAAGTTTGGCTCTTTAAAAATTCTACATTTCAGCAATATAATGCAATATTTGTCTTTCTGCCTTTCTGGCTTATTTCACTCAGTGTAATGTCCTACAGGTTCATCCATGCTGGTATGAGTGGCAGGATTTCCTTCTTTTGTAGGGCTGAGTAATATTCCATGTATGCGTATGGGTGTGTGTGTGTGTATCACATTGTCTTTATCCATTCATTCATTGACAAACATTTATGTCGTTTCCATATCTTGGCTACTATGAATAATGCTGCAATGAACATGGGAATGCAGATATTGCTCTGAAATGGTGATTTCACTTCCTTCATATATACACTCAGAAGCAGGAATGCTGAATCCTATGGTGGTTCTATCTTTAATTTTTTGAGGAATCTCCATACTGCTTTCATAACGGCTCTACCAATTTACATGCCCACCAACAGTATAAAAGTGTCCCCTTTTGTTCCACATCCTTGCTAGCACTTGTTATCTTTTTTTTTTTTTGATAATGGCCATTCTAACAGGTGTGAGGTGATAGCTTATTGCGGTTTTGATTTGTATTCCTTCATAATTAGCAGGGTTGAGCTCCTTTTCATATATCTGTTGGCCATCTGTAGGTCTTTGGTAAAATGTCTTTCAAGTCCTTTGCCCATTTTTAATTGGGTTATTTGTTTCTTTGCTATGTAGTTGTATGAATTGCTTATGTCTTTTAGCTATTAAGCCCTTATCAGATATATGCCCATGTCACTTTTTGGTGGAAGCTTGAAGAGCCAGTGCATAATGCTCAATGTTCCTTCCCCCTCCCCCCATGGTGATGAGGAAAGCAGATGTGGACAAGGGAGCCTCCACCAGCCTGCATTCCGAGGCACTATGAATGAGAAATCAAACTGAGTTGTGTTACTCAATAAAATGTTCAGAGTTGTTTGTTAGTGCAGCATAACCCAGCCCATATTGACTGATACAGACTGTCTTTGATGAAAGGGTTTTCTAAGGAAATTAGTAGTATAAACATAATCTCAGGGGTCAATCTATGTAAGGATTTCTTCAAGTGTGTCAAGAGCGCCCATTTACTTAATAAGAATTGCCATGTTGATAAAAATCATTATTGTCTCTTCATTAAAGCAGGTTCCCAAAGATACTTTCTGGTCCTGGTTTGACTGATATGAACTTATTTTATGGCATTCGTCAATTGTTAATGTATTCTGGGGGAGATTTTCTGCCACATCCTCAAAATCTTTTCGGTCAAATGTTTATTGAGCCCCTACTTCAGGTACTTGTTTCTAGGTATGGGGGTATAAATAGTAAACAAGAAAGACATGGTTCCTTCATGCAGAGAGCTGTGAAATGTTCCAAAGGAAAAAGATAGGGTGCTTTGGGAGTGCATATCATGAGACCTGAGGGGTCAGAGAGCCAGAGGGGACAGAGAAGGCCTCCTGGAAAATATAACATTCTCACTGAGACTGGAAGAATGAACAAGAATTAGCCTGATATGGCACCTGTCAGTACAATCTTGATCAAATAGAATATCCAAGAAATAGGGTATTTAGGTTAATTTAAAGTTCTAACTTTTAATGAAATGATTAATTACACCTCATTTATAAAGACAAAAGTTCCAGTACTTTCTATTTTCTCATCTTACTGTTACAAACTCTCAATGAGGGGGGGATTGGTTTTGTAGACATTTTCTGGCCCCACGCATATCCCTTAGCTCTTACCATTTCCACGCATACTGGCCCAACTTCCAACTGCCAGTACCTGAGTCTCTTTGCCTGAGTGTTGTGTCTGGCCACTAGTGTCTGCCCCACCTGCCCTCATGGTAGCCCTGAAGGCTGAGGAATTAGCTACAACTCTGAGAAAATGGCAGATGGGAGTTAGTGTGTGATGTGTGAATGACCCAGCTCCTTCGCCCCTCGGGCAGGATAACTCAGAGGCACATGTCCTACTCTGGTACCTAGAGGTCTCCAGGATTCAGCTCCTGCTGCCCTCACTGGTGGCTGACTTGGTAACATACCCTTTATTGGCTACTTTCCTTCCCTGTATCATGTCTTCGTTCCTCCACAGGTGTTTTCTGAGATCACCTCCGTGATAGTGAATTTTGTGCATCAACCTGGCTAGGCCGTGGTGCCCGGTGACTTGGTCAAACACTCATCTGCACGTTCTATGAAGGCATTTAAAAAATTTTTTTAATATTAATTTATTTTTGGGAGACAGGATAACAGAGTGCAAGCAGGGGAGGGGCAGAGAGAGAGGGAGACACAGAATTCGAAACAGGCTCCAGGCTCCAAGCTGTCAGTACAGAACCCGACGCGGGGCTCGAATCTCCAAAGTGCGGGATCATGACCTGGGCCGAAGTCGGATGCTTAACCGACTGAGCCACCCAGGCGCCCCTAAATGTGATTAATAATCAGTAGACTTTGAGTAAAGCAGGTTATAAAGCAGACGACTCTCCACATATGGGAAGGCCTCATCCAATCAGCTGAAGGCCCTAAGAGAAAAAGACTGAGGTCTCCCAAAGAAGAAGGAATTCTTTTCTTGACAGCCTTCAGACTTGAGCCACAATATCAGCGCTTCTCGGGTCTCTAGCCTGCTGGCCCACCCTGCAGATTTCGGACTTGATGGCCCCTGATTCCTTAAAACACATCACCAATCTGTCTTACCTCCCTTTCTTTGTCTGCCTTTCCCTCCTTCTCTCTTTCTGTCTCTATATATGAATATATATTCATACAAATATATGGACAAATATATATACAAAAATATATACACACACACAAATGTGTAGCCAAGCGACTTGCTGAAGTCACAAAACTACTTTGATGTAGAGCTCACATCAGAAGCCCTGTCTCCTCAGTGGCACCAATTCCACCCGTGAAGACTGGGTAAAAACTTGCCTCGAACTCCCTGTGTCCACGGCAGACATCACGAATTGATCTTTTTTTTTCTTTAGAACTTTCCCTGGACACACCCCAGGCAGCCTTCCGCAGTCAATACGGCTTGGCACGGAAAGAGACCAGGCGACCGTATCACCATGCTTTCTGACTTCGGTAGCAGCTGATGGTGTCTGCCTCTTTTTCCCACCTGTGGTGTGTCACCGGCCCCTTGAAGCTGGAGCCAACTGTACCCTCCAGCACTCTCCCAACCCTGCCACCCCGCCCCCCCAAGTAGGTGCCAATTCAAGCCTGCTCCATTCCCCGCTGGGGCTGCGGAGACTGCCCCTCCCCACAAAACCCCACACCCAGGACACTGGAACTGGAAAGGAAGGGTAAGCCCTGGAGCCCAAACCTGCCGGCCCACCACAGCTGAGTCTGACACAGGCCAGGGCTGGGCGGGACACCGTGCTGATGGGCCGAGAAGGGGGACACATGAGTGAGTGGACACCTCCAGGCACAGTGAGTTATTTCAGTCTCTCGTGCCAGGGCCCTTTAGAGGAGTTGGCCAAGAAAAGAACAGAGCTCGCTCGCAGATGTGCCAAAGTGCTCACAGATGCTGCAACATCCCGTCAGGATCCGAAGGCCACGGATTTGCAAGATAGACACGGTGGGGCTGGCAAACCCTCATGGGGCAGGAGCCACTGGCGTGGAGCCCTGGCCCTGCCGAGACCCTTCCGACCAGCTCCGGAGACCACGCGGTCTGGGTGGCCCCTGGAAGACGACGGAGCCCCCCACGAGCTCCGCTTGCGGCCCTGGAAAGGCGGGCCCTCCCGGTGGCGGGGCAGCAGCTCGCGGCCACAGCCCGCAAGAGAGGGGAAAGGAACAGAAAGGCTCGAGGCTGCAAGCGAGTGGGACACGGTGATGGTGGCAGCGACGGCAACAGTCGGAGCCTTCCACAGAGGCAATGTAGCAACCCAGGCCCGGCCTCTGCGCCCTCACCCCTGCCTGGGAGCAGCCGTCCTGTCAGGTCAGCACTGTGGGCCACAGACAGCGAAGCAAAAGCCATCTGATCTGCACAAGGGGTTAGGAGACCAGGGTGTCAGTGTTAGCATCACCACCGACCTCCAAGGTGACGCACTCAAGGACAAGGGCTAGCCACGTGCAGGGTGATATCGCAGTGGTTCAACTGGTC
The DNA here is from genome assembly GCF_014898765.1 of Herpailurus yagouaroundi. Lineage (NCBI taxonomy): Eukaryota > Metazoa > Chordata > Mammalia > Carnivora > Felidae > Herpailurus > Herpailurus yagouaroundi. The sequence goes on from NW_024420310.1 coordinate 3,741,595, forward strand.
CGATCAAATCCTAAAAACGACCCAGTGATATAGGCAGGATGGAGCAACCCCTTTTCGACATGAGGAGACCTAGTAAGGCTCAGAGAGGTTAATGCACTTACTTACCTAAGGCCACACAGCCAGTCAGGGGTGGAGTCAGAATTCACACCCTTCTCACCTGTGAGGGTTTCTCTCGCAAGCTCTCAGTGATCACAAAGCAAGACAACAAATACCTTTCAAAAAAATACCATTTTCAAAAAAAATGGTAAAGCATTTACCACTGCTTTAGTGGCAAATAAGATAGCACAGGTTCTCTGGATAGCTCTCTGGATCCCAAATGCTAGGGGGAAACGCACAATGATGCATTAACGAGAACATAACTCGACTTCAGGAAAAGGGGGGTGCTGTGAAAAAGTGAAGGCAGGTAACATGAGAATGATGCGGCAAGTCTAAAACTTGGTGGTCAGGGAAATGGGGCAAATGAGGCAGATGATGTTTTCAGTGGCCCAGGGCCTTGTGAGGAAATCCTGCTCCCCTAGGCTGTGCACGAATGACGGCCAGGCCAGGGCCTGCCGTCCAGATTGCATCTGGCTTCTGGAGGTGATGACCTCCAGAGTAACCCTGTGTCTCCATGCCCTCTGCCACAAGTGTCCCCCAGGCCTGCTCCCCTACTCTGGAAGTGGCCCTCAAGCTACACACTGGCCCGGTACCATGCCGGTCTTGGCACACTCGCATGTGTGAGAGTTTGCTTTGAGATGAAACTCATCCAAGTCTAGTTTGTTTTTTTATGTTTACTTATTTTGAGAGAGGGAGAACATGAGTGGGGGGGTGACCAAGAGAGGGAGAGAGGGAATCTCAAGCAGGTTCTGTGCTGTCAGCACAGAGCCAGAGGTGGGGTTCGATCGCACGAACTGTGAGATCATGACCTGAGCCGAGATCAAGTCAGACGCATGACCAACTGAGCCACCCAGGCGTCCCTCATCCAAGTCTAGTTCATAAAAAAAGAAGGGAAAAAAATTCTGTGAGATGCGTATTGCGACTCACAAGGAATACTGCTCCTGTGCGGAGAAGAGCTGACCTTTCCCAAGGGGAGACCCAGATCCAGGAAGGAGATTTGCCCCAGGTCAGGGTCAGGGTCAGGGCTTGAATTTCAGTACTGGGAGGGCAGAGATGGAAACACAATCCCCAACCACCAGGTCCTCACAGCTTAGGCAAACAATGAAAAAATGTTCCAAATAATTGTCTCGACCCTGACACTTGCAAAGTAATAATTCTGTTAACCAGCTGTTTTGGTTGTTTTTCAGCAGTGTCCCCTGACTAGAGACCCACATCCCTCTTAAATGTTTCCACTCTGGCAATAGTGGCCTGGGATGTGCAGATTAATCACTTTCAAGAGGGTGCCACCTTCTCCACCTTGTGGAGTTTGGGAGAAGAGAAGACACACTTAGGGAGCAGATGCCAGATGCAGCCTGGGTGTGATATGGCCCCAGCAGCAGCTTACTGAGAGCCCCCAGCCCCCAGGCAAGAGGAGCTCTGCCTGTCCATGTTCTCCTGAGGAAATCGGCCCAGAGAGGGTAAGGGGCTTGCACAAGGTCGTCCAGCCATCACATGGCAGAATGGGATCAACCCAGGCTCAGGTTTCCCCTGAGCCACTTGAAGTTCCAGGCAGACTCAAAAGAGGGGACCAGAGGACAGAGATGGGGGGGGGGGGCTTCTCAGGAAATCTGGTTTATTGACCAAACCAGAAAATACCAATTGGGGGACTGCATGTCTCCACTGAGTTTGGAGACCTCTAACCAGGTGCGACAGCCTCGTGAGGAGTCAGAGGAGGTCAGCAATAATGCATTGGGACCTCAGGAGCCCCACATGCAAAAGGCCTGATGTGCCACCTATGCCTTTGCTGGTTTCCCCTTCTCTGGCTACCCAGAGTTAACTTTACTGCTGGTCTTACCTGCAGCCCCAGGCCCGCTGTGGGGCCTGGGGAGACCACACCAGGGGCGGGGCCTGTGTCAGTGCAGCCTGTGTGCACAGGGCCTCCCAGAGCCAGGACATGGTGACCACTGGGTGCACTCAGCAGGGCCTGGAATAAGGTCGCCCAAAGCTGGTGTGCCCGTGTATGTGTTACGACATGGGCGGTAACCAAAAAGAGAAAAGTAGAACATTACCTCCAGTTGCTGCTTCTAAGTGAGCAAATTCCTTCCTCTGAGGCCTCTAACCACTAAGCAGGTCAAAGAGACTATTTGTTCTCTGTCTGAACATGTGGCATTTATTACCGCCCACCTTGGATTAGGACTCTGTGCCCAGCTTCAGCCCTGACCACCCTGAGTCTCCCCGTTCCCTCAGGGCAGCTCATTGCTACCCACCCGGAGTCACCCTTCCTGTGAAGGGTGGCCAGGGTTTGCAAATCAAAACCCAGGACGCCCAGTTAAATTGGGATTTCCGATAAACACCAAATCTTTGTTTAAGTATGACCCACACGATATCTAGGATATACTTATAGTGAGCAGTTATTCATTGTTCATCTGAAATTCATATTTAACTGAGCGTCCTGGATTTGATCAGGCAGCCTTATTCCTGCAGCCCCTTGGTGGTTGGCACCTGCCGCCAGGATCGGCGGATGCAGAAAAAGAGTGTAATATCCTGCTTTGCAAAAGTATTTGGGGATAAATACTACAGGCTGCCGCCGCGACATTTCTTCCTCTTGTGTCATTTTTGGAGGACGTTTTCACCATATAGAAAGCCTACCTCTTGTGGGATGCAAATGAGACCCAATCCCAGAGGGGGGAAAATGAGTTAGAAAGCAGTTAGAAAACAACCCCAGGGGATCCGAGACCCGCGCTTCATCTGCCGAGTCTTTTATTCTCGTTAATTCATAACAGTGTCTTTTAAATCCTGGACTAGAATTCGAGAACAGTCGGCGGCGCGTGAGTGTGACAGTCATTACTCCTAGGAGACGCCCCCTCCGCCAGCTGGGCGCCCTCCGCGCGTTCTTGGTGCCACAGCGGCCTCTAGTGGTCTCCCGGGAAACTGCACGCTGACTCCACCATCCGGCGAGGGACGAGCCGGGGTCCCTTGGGCTGCGGAAGACTGAGGCGTCCCTTGACCGCCCAGGGGGGCCTGGGCTGCGTGGAAGGATCGCAGCCCAAAGACACAAATCCAAGTGCGCCACGTCGAAACAAAGCTCTTCCCTGCTGCTGTGAAGTTCTGACCAGCCAGGGTTATATTTCATCTTTCATGCCAGTGTAACATTGCTGACCCAATTTTACAGATGTTCACTTCAAACCGGACTCGGCTTTGTGAATATTCTTAACTATCAAGCTGCGGTGATAGAAACGTCCAAAAAAATCCTTTAAATAGATGAGAAGCGGTTGGGCTCAGCATTCTCATTCTACCAGTTGGTTATGCTTAAATGGATAGCTGGGGGGTGTGGGGAAAGTAAAAGCACCAGAATTAAGACCTCCACTCGCACCCGTTGCTTCTTGCCTCCAACTAGCAACAGTCTTACTTCATTTCTGAGAAAGGGAAGCACTACCGATCCGTTATGGAAAACACACACAACTCCCATAACCTTGTTCATTTTCATATATGTAGCTCGGAGCAAGCAGTTCTCCGCCACAGCCTCCCTTTGATTTGAAAGCAATACAAAGAATAAAGGGAAATGAAAACTATGGCCACAGAGAGGCCGGTGCTTGATCCTTGCACACACACAGACACACACACACCTTCTTGCTTCCCAGTTACATACAAAGGCAATTTTCCAAACGGGTGGGCACCAGCCTTTCCCCCTATCACAAGTTGGTCTTCTGGCTGCTTCACAGCTTTTGGGTTGGCTCATTTGCACATCGTTTCAGCTGAAATCTCCCTCCTCGGTGGGGACCCCCAGGGAGAGGAATGTTGCCCAGGCAGCAGCCCTGGCAGCAAGGCCTTGGGGAACTGGACGGGGAGGCAGCCGCAGAATAGACGCGATAGACTTGGGTCTGAGGTCTGCTCCACTTGGCTGGCTGCAAATTCTTGGCTGAGCGGCTTCCCTCCTTCTGAGTTTCAGCACCCCTCCTTGTGGTCGTCCTCCCAACTGTGAGTCTCTGATTCTAGCGATGACGCCTTTGGTCAAACTCTTCAAAAGAATTCTTTTCATTCATTCATTCATTCATTCATTCATTCTCTCACTCATTCATTCAGCAAACAGGAGTACCTAAAACGTGCCACACACTGGCTTAAGAGCCTTAGCATAGAGAAATGAATAAGGAATGCCCCCTTCTTGCAAAGTGACAGAATTAGAGGAGAGGTATAAACCCAGGTGCCGGGTGCCTGCCGATGACAGTGTAAATTTGTACAACCTCTTTGGAGGCCAGGTTGGCGCCAGCTCCCAGACTGTCCAATGCACACACTACATTAGTCGAGAGCCCTACCTGCCTGACTCTAGCTACCTTGAGCAGAAAATGTTTGGGTTTCCTTTTTTAAGGCTATTGAGTTCCAGGGAACCTGAGGGGAGGCTGAAGGCTGAAGTCTCAGACCCAGATAGGGACAAAGGTGACCGGACACTGGCAGTCACAACCCGCCCATAACTGTGGGGCCTGGGCCCTGCACCATGCCACCGTTGCTTCCTGCCACAAAGATGGAGTCACCATGGTTCCTGCATTGGAGGTGTCTGCTTAGCTGGGTCACACGCCCACCTTTAGCCACAAGCGAGCCACAGGAAAGTGGGCATCCAGCACTTTGTGCCTCTACAGTGCCTAGTGGACTCTGCCCCCCACCCCAGAGCAACAGCGTGAGCAATGTCCCAGGCAAAGGAAGACATTTATGATGCTGGTGGCCAAAATCATGACAAGCATCCTCTACACATGCCTTTGGCCTGGAAATTCCAATCCCACAATTTCCTTTTTTTAAAGTTTTTTTTAAATGTTTACTTATTTTTTGAGAGAGAGAGAGACAGAGTGTGAGCAGGGGAGGGGCAGAGAGAGAGAGGGAGACACGGAATCTGAAGCAGGCTGAGGGCTCCGAGCTGTCAGCACAGAGCCCGATGTGGGGCTCGAACTCACCAGCTGTCAGATCATGACCTGAGCCGAAGTCAGACGCCCAACTGACTGAGCCGGCCAGGCACCCCTCACAATTTCCATTTCTGTAGAGGTACGTTAATACTTAACGCAAGTGCACAAAGATGACTGCACAGCAGTGTGCTCTGCAGGGAAACGAAACTTGAAACACCTAACGAGTCAGCAGTGGAGGCTTAGGTAAGTTATAGACAACACTGCTGCCGTTGTAAAAATTGTACCCATTCATTTCACAAGCGTTTGTCACGGCTGTTACTATGTTCTAGGCAAGGGGAAACCATGGCACAAAAACAGACACCCCACGCCCCCCGCGGAGCTTACCGGGGGGGAAACAGATAACAGAGGAAATAATCAGAGAAATGAATGTGAAAGTACAGCCCAGCTGAGGCTAAGAACGGGTCCGGGTGCCATGTAACCGGGCGCGGTCAAAGGCGTCAGAGAAGGATGCCTCTGGGAAGACAGGGTAGGCATTAGGACAAGGAGTCGCGGCGGGTCGGCAGGGCCCAAAACACGGGGGGACCGTATACACAAAGGCCAGGTTCAAGTGTTTTCTGCTTGCCCTCATTCCAATGGGAAGCCAATGAAATATTTGAGGGTGGGGGTAGTAATGACTTTTTTACTGTCAAATGACAGATTTGCGGTCTTCAAAGATCATCTTCAGAACCACGTGAACCGGAGTGTAGCGCCGTGCGAGCGGAGACCACTTAGGAAGCGGTCGCGTGTCCAAGTGATAGCACATGGTACTTGGACGGGTTGAGGACACACTCACAGAGGTAAAATCCGCACGGTCTGTGGGTGGATGTGTCTGCCCCACGGAGTTGTGAAGCACAAGGCTGGGCAAAGCAGCAGTCTCGGTATTAACCTTTGTAGAAACAGTAGCATTTATTAGCTGTCCTGGAAGAGGAAGGAAAGGCAGTTGCTCTCTGGGTTTGTCCCCCAGGAGACAGTTTCATGTGCTCGCCAGGAAATGCTTCAGATTTGGGTGTCACAGCACGTTGGAGTTGGGAAAGCCCTTAGAAATTATGCGGCATGAAAAACAGGTTGTAAAATAGAAAAACACATGGGATGTAGGATAGGGCCCAATTGTTTTAATATGTTATGCACAGGCAGGCTATGCCAAGTAATGGTGGTGGTAGATTTTTGCCTTTGCTTTTGCACATTTTTCTAACTTTTCTGTGATGAACACGTAAAACACTTTCCCAATCAGGGAGGAATCCAATATAATTTTTTAAAGGAAATTACCTAGTATATATAACTCCTCTTCTGGAGAGGGAGCAAACTGACACAGGAGAGGTCTCTCGATGGGGTGCAGGGAGAAATCCAACCGTTACTAGATAACGGTTTTGTTGTTGTTTTAAATTCTTCATCTTTACTTGAGAGCTGCTTGCCCTCTTGAAAGATTTTCAAGTCTACATGCAAAGGGCCACTTACCTTGTATAGCCAGCAAGTTATTTTAATAGCTGAGTATGTTGTCTCCAAATCAAAAACGTCTCAGAGACAGAAGGGGTTTTAGTAGTTAGTTGTGCTCTGGCAAACGATTCCCTGTGTCAGGATCAGAGTTTCTTTTTTTCTCTCTCTTTTTTTTTAGTACAAAATGAGTTTAATCTGGTAAAAGTTGCATGTGAAATTTAGAAGCACACTGAACTTGTTTTTAGTTTAAATGTATGTTTTTTCTAAATTCAAGTTAGCTAACATACAGTGTAGCCTTGGTTTCAGGAGTAGAACCCAGTGACTCATCGCTCACATAGGACACCCAGCGCTCATGCCAACAAGGCTGTCGTGGGGGCTGACCTGGGCGTGCCTGCTATCTTTTCTGGCCTCTCTCCTCGACTCCGGTAGCGGCCCCCCTCTCAGTTACGACCACCCAAAATGACTTATGACATTGCCAAATGTGCCCCAACGGCAGCATTGCTCCCCACCCCCAGTGAGAACCACTGGCCTAGGTGACGCTTGGGGTGACACCTCGGAGCCATGAGAGAGCACGTCCGATCGCCCTTGCCTAGGATGGTTCCGCACAGATTTCAAGATCATGCCATCCTCTGCCCCTCATTCCTCGTCGCCCCCCACCCACTCCTAAGTCTTTTCTCCTCCAGCTTGAACATTCCTCCTTCCAGTGTTCCTCACACGACAGGTGGGGTCTCCCATTCGTGCACACGCCCATGACAGCTCCGCGTCTGCACCTAAACACAATTCTCTAGGTGCCGGCAGAGCGCGGGCAGAGCAGAGTGCAGGCAGATGCCCGCCTACGCAGCCAGACATCCCTTTCACTCTGGGCAGCGAAGCCCCACTAAGTCCCATGCTGAGCTGTGGACCAAAATGTTGAAGGTTTGCACAGGGGACACTGCTCCCTTGGGTCACCCCTCCTTGACACCTGGGTCCCGGGGCTCAATTGTTAGGCCCATATTTATCCTTCTCAAACTTCACCAAGTCACCAGAAATCGGTACCCATGCTTGCCCCTGAGGACACAGAGATGGGTGGGGAATGGGACAGGATAGAAAATGACTCATCGCTGCACACATGTGTGTGCTTTTTAAAACTCTGTGCCAGTAAGCTTTGTATATTGCCCAGTCGCAATAAATAAGCCAGCCAATAAACACACTGGACATACTTCACCTGCTTAGATTCACCCAATGCTCCCAGCCTGTCCTGATCCATTTGGAAACTTACGATGTCTTCCAGTGTCCTTATTTTCTTCCCCAAATATGAGAAGCGTGCCATCCAAATCTTCACTCAAAGCCATCAACAAGGAAAGGCGGAAGAGACAAGCCAGGATTTGTTAAGGTACTTAAGGCACTAAGTGGGGGCTTCTCCAGCTGGCACCCCACAAACCCACCCATTTCCTTCAAGATGACAAGCCAGCCCTCCTTTCAGTGGCTGCTATTGCACATCTGGTTTCCCGAAAGAGGCCCACTAGATCGGCCACCCCACTTCCTCCTTCTTTCTTGGGGAGTCTCTAACTGCAGGGTAAGCTGAGAGAAATAGCACTGCCCAGCAAGGCGCTTCTATGCCCAAGTGCAACTTACCGCCTACCTCCCATAATTCAGCCGCTTCTCAAATCCCACAGCACACTTGCCCTGGCCTCACACGGGTGGGGGCAGGCTGGGTACTGTGAGGGGGCAAAACCGTACGATGGGATGGAGGGCCATTAAATGGCTTCACTTATTTTAAGGCCGCATCAAGCAGTCCCAAAACAGCGGCAAGAATTGCACACACAATGATAATGGCAAATTTAATATGATTTATTCATACAATAACTCATGCTGCACTTAACACAAATACAAGGATACCTTTTTCAATAGTGTGGAGGAGATGAATTCATAAAACCTGTTAAGTAAATAATGAATTTTGAATATAAATCACCTGCAAAGGTTCTTTCCAAAGCACACCCGAAACGACAATAAATTAGGGCAAGGGTTTTGTAAATGTCAGCCCCAGTCCTGCTCTAAACCATCTCACCCGCATAAATCACACTTCCTGACTTTTACAGACAGGAAAAAGCAAAAGCGTTAACCCCTGGCCTTTGCTCCTCTCTTTGTCCACGTCCTAACTCTGGCTTCCTAGCAGGTGCCAAAGACACTAGGCATGGAGCCTTTGTTCCCTGCTGCCAGCAGGGCTCCCTTCTGCCCGAGGTGTGCCACATTGCCCTCTGCATGCACCTGCAGGTGGCCTCCCAGACACCGCACCCAGAGCCAACCGAAGCCATGTCTGTTTTCTCCAGCGTGGAATCGCCCCCATCAGAGGCCTAGGACCACGGTCCAGAATCCGGAGTCAAACATCCTTTCATGATTATCAGCAGTGCCTGCCAGCGATCTTGGTGGGATATGGAGTAACAGCCAGTAAACTCGGATCCCCAAGGAAAGCCCTCAAGGATGGGTTTTCCACCACATCGGATTGTATTTCAGCAGACACTTGAGAGGAAAGCAACATCTGCCCCACTAGGTAGGCAAATGGGCGGGACACCAGCAGGAACTTCAGATGCACGTGGGAGGCAAGTCCTGAGAGCGGTGAGGGCTCTTACCCATCATCGTAACATTGTAGGCGATCCCAGGGCACTGGCTAGTGACAACCCTCTCAGCTACAAGTTCTCATGTATAGAGGAGAGACTGCCTGGGAGAGGTGAGGGGACACCAAGTGCACTGGGGCAGAAGGAGGCTAGGCTGACAGCAGGCTCAACCACAATGGGCTCTACCTAAGGCCAAAACAGATAATGGGCAGAGCCAAAGGGGGCACCTGGGTTCTAGTTCAATTCCCAATCCCAGGCCAAATTCAAGAGACTCTGCAAAGGAGCTGTAATCTGCAGGCTGGACTTGCGCAAGGAGAAGGGGCTGAGCTCCATTTTGGAACTGATACCCAAAGCCCCCCTCACACAGTGAGGAATGATGGCTTGGTAACCCCGGCAGGCATCAGTGAGGCATCAGTGAACCCCTGCTGCCATCATTCAGAGAAACCTTACCCACTGTAGCCAGGGTGCGGCTCCGCCAACCAGCTTGATCATCTCTCAGCATACACCCCAACAGTTTTAAGTGATTAAAGATGAATGCAGACTAGATATATACTCAAAAGTACTTAAAAGGAGAGATTTGAACAGATAACCGTATACCCATGTTCACAGCAGCATTATTCACAATAGTCCAAAGGTAGAAACAACTGAAGTGTCTATCAGGGGACAAATGGAGACACAAAGTGTCATCTATCCATACAATGGAGTATTATTCAGCCTTAGAAAGGAAGGAAACTCTGATATATGCCACAACATGGATGGACCTTGAAGATATTCTAAGTAAAAGAAGCCAGACACAAAATGACAAATATTCTATGATTCGGCTTCCATGGGGTTCCTAGAGTAGTCAAATTCGTAGGAACAGAAAGGAGAATGGTGGTTCCTGGGACTGGGGAGAGGGGGAGATGGGGAGTTGGGTGTTTCACGGGGACACAGTTTCAGTTGTGCAAGAGGAAAAAAGTTCTGTGGATGAGGTTCCAATGGCACAACATCGTGAAGGGACTTAATGCTACCTACCGAACTGCACACATAATGGTAAATCTTACGTTATACGCACTTTACCACAATTTTTTTACTGCATACAAAAATTTGAAAATTTCAGTAAAAAAGGATTAATGTAGGAAGGATGGCACACTCATCATGACTTCTTGCCAAAAGCCATTAATGATGTAAAAAAAATGCCGACGTTATTTCAGATCACAGAGGTGGGATACAGGATTGGATGTGGATTTCATCTGTGTACAGATAAAAACGTCTTCATCTGTGCATATGTATGTGGGTAGGAAAAAGAGCCAAGAGAAATGCACACATGTCTACAGTGGCTATGTTCTGGACATGGTGGTCATCCTCACCATCTGGCATGTATGTCTTCCAAATTTTATACAATGAGCATACATTATTCTGATAACAGGGTGAAGAGACAGGGTAACTTAAGTATAAAAGCAACCACAAAATCAGGAAAGGAAAATGAATATTTATTCAATCTCCAGATTTGGAAGGATCCCTGTGTTTACAGGGGAAAAAAAATCACGCAGGGAAAGAGTAATTTGTTTGATTATTTTAAAAAGTGAAACCCATAACCAAGATTTAAAGGCAAATTCACTGGAAATACAAATGCCCACCAATTTTACAGAGAGAGCAATGTTTAAGGATGGTAATAAGCAAAGAGTTAGAAGGTAAAACAGGATGCCACTTTCACCTGTTATCATTAGGGGTGGGGTCTGCTGGGGGTCTTTGGTTTTATGTTTTTTATTATTGTATGCTTGTTTGCTTTATTTTTAGTTTTACTACCCTAAGGTAGCAGGAGAGTGGGGAGAGGGGCCAAATCGAGAAGCTTTTGACAATTTGGCACTGAGAGACCAGCCTAAGGGAGTCATTTGATGTACATAAAAACATTTTATTCACAAAGTTATTCATCACAGCATTATTTACAATACTGAAAATCGGGAAATAAGCTAAATTTTCAATAATTTGAAAGAAGGTTAAGTAAATTATGGTAAAAGTACACAACAAAATATATTACCACCATCATAAAGTATCTGCAGAAATTTGCAGTAACCACACATAATACTTAGTGAAAAAAATAATATAAAACTGCACGATAAAACACAGAGCATGATCACAGCAATGTAAAACATTCATACCCCAGAGAAGACACGATATTCAGTGACCATCTTGGGGCAAAATACTGATGCATATTCTTACCTTTTACTGTATTTGTTTTCCAATTTTTCTGTAATTAACACATTAATTTTGCGTTCAGAAAAAGATACCTTTTTCCAAAGCAGTCATAAGATTCTTTAGTGATGTTCCTGTTCATTTCATGCCATGACACACTCTAGAGTCACAAAGCCTCAGCTTCTTGGAGATGGGAGCAGGTGAGTGGCTGTGAAGAATGGTCATGAATGGACAGGGGGGTAGGACAACCTAGGGGTGGGCAAGGAGGTAGGGATTGGCCAGGGAGAGTCAGGGACCAGTATGAAAACTGGTCAGCCGAGGAAAGGGGCTTTGTGGAGTCAGGGAAGACTCTGACTGCTCAACGAAGGTCTGAGGAGACCCAGTAGTAGGCACTGACGGTGTTCTCAAAGGGCAGGATCAAAGAGGGAGTTCAGGAAGACACGTGGATTCTTCAGGGGCAAGGGAGGAAAGAGGAGGGGGAGGTAAGCTACTCGGAAGGAGGTGAGAAGGGCTGGGGAGATGGTGATGGCACTAGCGGTGGGGGAGGAAAGAGCCGATCGCCAGAGGGCGCTCCCGGCGCCACGCTTCAACCTGACGTCCCTGGCTCGCCTCCAGACAAGTCTTTGCACGCAAACCTAGGGTGCAGAATCGGCTCACAGGAGGGACTTGCCAACAGCTAGGTGGACCCAGCTCACGCAGTTAGTCTTGGGCAGCTCTGTTCCACTTTCTGCCATGATGGAAAGGTTCTAGATCTGTGCTATCCAATATGGTGCCCACTAATCATACAGGGCTGATGAGCACTTGAAATAGGCAAGTGCAACTTCGATTCTGCTTCTGAAATGTTTATTTCATTTTAATTAATGTAAACAGTCGCATGTGCCTAGTTGCCACTGGACAGCACACAACTAGGGGCAGTGATTCTCAAAGTGTGGCCTTCGGGGGAGCAGCGTAATTTGTAAGAAATGCACATTCTCAGGCCCCACCCCAGATGCAATGAATCAGAACCTCGGCAGGCAGGGTCTGGCACGCTGGATTTTAGCAAGGCTTCGGGTGGTTCTGGCGTACCCTCATGTTTGTGAGCCATGGAGACAGGTCCACTCAACCTTTCTTGGGTCACTAGTCTGGTTTCAACTGAACTGTATCAAAGAACCCCTGCTCAGGTGATATGGGGCTTTCTACAAATAAAGTGACTGTGGAGCCATTAATAAAACACGTCGAGCTCAGTGAGATCAGAGAAAGGTCACGTGGAGCCACAAAGATATGCTTACTCTAGGCCGAGTCAAGATAAGGAACGTGGTCAGCTTGGACATCGGAAACCCAGAAAGCGGCTAGTCATCCCAACGTGTGCCAGAGACGTGCAAAAGGAAACAAACAGTGGCTCTAAATTGGGTTCGGTGTCAAAAATAGAAAGCCCCCCCACAACCTGTGAGAGTATGTGCATCCCATCGAATGTGAAACTCAGCCTTAACTTCTAAAGGGAGAGATCTGTAAAGGGAAGGCCAAGAAAAACTAAAAGCTAAGGAGCACTCTGACGCCGCGTGCTCAAGTAGGAGAGACAAGACAGAAGCACTTCTGGTAGAGGCGGCTCCACACACAAAAGCGCCCCACGTGGACCCGGCTCCGGATATGGCTTTGGTCACCCTGGCGAATTACGGGCCAAAATAGCAGCTGCACACCCAACGTATCTGCCACTTCACTCTTTTCTGGCGCAGTTCAGCTAACAACTTTGGCGAAAGCAGAACGTGGCGATTTTTGACACTAAAGCTGTGCCTCAAGAAATAGAGCGAGAAAAAATGAGGAAGTGTACATACTGCAGCCAACAGGCACAGCACACGGATGTGAGATAAAGGCCTGTGTTCAAACTTATCATTGTAACTGTGGAGGAGGAGATAAAGCTAAACACATTGAACATATGTCACGAGGAATTTGCAGACTGGATTTTAAAAATCTTCATGGAAGTGATGAGAGCGGTAAAAAGGACAAAGAAGGAGAAATAAAAGGCCCAGGGAACCCACCGACAAGTAAAGCGTAGGCATCCAGAAGAAAGATGAGCCTCAGGATCAGGAGAGATGAATAGGGCCCTTCACTCTTCAACTAGAAACCGTTGTTGCCGGGACACTAAGTCACAATCAATTAGAAGAGCATTGTGTTACCATATGCACCTCTACTGTAGGCTAATTAGTAAAAAAAACAACAAAAACAAAAAACCTTCTGAAACTACTGATTTGAAGTAATCTCTTAACATGATATCTTGCCTTTTTTGTTACAATTTAATACACAGAAGTAACTTAACCTAATTTGCTGAAGTTTGTTTCACAAGCATTTACCATTAAGCACTAATGCACTTAAAAGACACAATTACTAGAAATGACTCACTTTGATACAGGACTACACATGATATTGATTTAGAATGCGGTTGACTCCTCTGATGACTACTGATAACTGATCAGCTTCCACTGTTATTAACAGGAGTTGTGATGATCCCACCCTCTTTAATAGGCTAAGCTTATTACTACCACCTGCCTTCTGGTTACTTTCATGTTTGGGGAACACGGAACTACATTCCAGGGGATTAGAAATCACCTAATATTATACTAATGAAGTTTTAACAATTCTCAAAATAATTTAGAATTTAATAAAATTAGTGTTGTCTTTAATCAGCAATTAAAAGTCAAATATTTCTGGCCTCCTGGATAAGTGGATATCTGCAACCAACTATTCCTGAAGAAGGAAAACACTTAACAGTTTTGACTTAATTCATGGATACAGGTATAATGTAACACATAACAGTGCCTTTCAAGAGGTGATCTCTGAGGTCAAGGGTCATATTACTTGCTAACAAATTATTACTTGGGCCAGACATCTCTGAACATTTTTTTTGAACATTTTTAACTGAATTTCCCATACATTTCATGCCTCTGGTTTACTGAGCATTACGTACCATTTGATATAGAGATTCCACACTAATCACTTCATGCCTAGATTCCACATTAATCACTTCATGCCTATTTTATCTTTGGATTTTGAAAATTTGCAATCTTTTTTTTTTTTCAACGTTTATTTATTTTTGGGACAGAGAGAGACAGAGCATGAACGGGGGAGGGGGCAGAGAGAGAGAGGGAGACACAGAATCGGAAACAGGCTCCAGGCTCTGAGCCATCAGCCCAGAGCCCGACGCGGGGCTCGAACTCACGGACCGCGAGATCGTGAGCTGGCTGAAGTCGGACGCTTAACCGACTGCGCCACCCAGGCGCCCCGGAAAATTTGCAATCTTAAGAACAAAAATTGAAGATAAGACTTAAATGCATCTGGCATTATTATTTAACATTTTAAAAAGAAACCTGAAATACTGACATAATATTTTGAATATATTGGGCTAAATAAGTTATTAAATTATAAACAAAACAACCAGGAACTTAGTGTTAAACAGCATGTGACATACGGTTACTTTTTGAAATGCACTAAATTCGGCAAATAATTCCAGTATTTCTTGACTATAGCGTTACGTTAGGTTATTATGGTCTTGATGGCTAAAAGAATGACAATTTTCATTTGCTCGCTTTACACTTATCCATTCGATAAATAAGCTATGATTGTTCAAAATGGGAAAGAATGGTTCAGTCCGATCACCAAGTAGAAATGAAGACTCAATAAAGAATCAAAGGGCTGGGCTATTACATATTCTTAGGCCAAACTGTTGATGCACGCTTTGATTGCCTACCCCTGGGTTGCTTCCAATATTGTGGGTAATCGCCAAATAACCAGCTCTAACTCCTCCTCTCCCCAGCTGGAAGGGAGCACATTACGGACGCCCTCCTCAGTGCTTGGCAAGACTCAAGGCATCAATGACTGAAGAAGGTCTCTGCCCTGGGAGTCATTATACATGTTGTGGTCCTGCAGAGGGTCAGAATCAACAAAATACAGTTCCCCTGCATGGACGTCAGAAAAATTAGCCAGAAACTCACGGGGATCAAAGCCAACCCACACAGTGTACCTATAGTCTATCGTGCGTATGGAATAGCCCATGACCTTTATATCTTTTAAGCTCGGCTTGTCAGAATTCCACTGAGGATAGTCTGCGGGCCGGGGGTACTGGCTATAGGCAATAGACTCACGGGGATTACCACGAAGGTGCGGGTCCTCTCCCAGGTCCTGGAGTTGAAAATGCTTCCCAAGGTTCTGGCCTTCTCGGCACAGCTGCACATGAAACGAGGGAACAGGACAGCGAGGTGGGACGTGCAGGCCAGCAAGTCCCGCGAGCGTAGGAGAGAGAGAAAGAAGTTCCACCAGGTCCATGACTCGCCGGCCTGAAACAGGAAGCAATCCTGCTGAATGGACTACTTTACGGAAGCCTGCACGGCCAACAGGATGAGG
This sequence comes from Herpailurus yagouaroundi, assembly GCF_014898765.1. Taxonomy (NCBI): domain Eukaryota; kingdom Metazoa; phylum Chordata; class Mammalia; order Carnivora; family Felidae; genus Herpailurus; species Herpailurus yagouaroundi. Next base: position 3,757,178 of record NW_024420310.1, read on the forward strand.
ACAGGAGCCCATCTGGGCACCACGCGTTGTCTTTTGTTTTTTTACATGTATTTTTGGCCCAAGAGTTTAGGAACAACGCCAACTCGGCACCTCACCCAGTTAGAGGACACAAAATGAAGGTGCCCGCAACCAGCTGGCACTTTTAAAAATGATGTGAATTTTGGAGCCATCAGTGTAATAACTGATTCAGGCAAGGATCACCCACGGAAGCCCAAGCCACCAGGTAAAAATCTGTTGTGGGACAGGATATTCAGAATCTCAACAGTGTCACCCTGCAGATGACTCCTTCCTGGATGTCAGCACATCTCCTTTAGATTGTGGGAGAACACGAACAACATCAAACTTACCACCTGACCCATGTTGTAGTGTCCACTTCAGCAGCATCACAAACATTCACCCTGTTCCGCAGCCATCACCACCATCCATGCCCAGAACTGTTTCCATCTTCCTGAACCAGAGTCTCTCCTCATTAAACACTACCTTCCGCATCTCCCCTGCTCCCCAGCCCCTGGCACCCACTGTCCTACTTTCTGTCTCTATGACATTGGCTCCTCTAAAGACCTCGTGTAAGTGGCATCACATAGTATTTGTCCTTTTAGGACTGCTTACTTCACTGAGCATCATGTCCTCAAGGCTCATCCATGTTGTAGCAGGTGTCAGAATGTCCTGCCTTCTTGAAGGCTGAGTAACATTCCGCTATGTGGGGAGACGACATTTTGCCTATCTATTCATCCGGCAGTGGGTACTTGGGGTGCTTGAGCCTTCTGGCGATTATGAATAATACTATGAACATTCAGATACAAGTTTTTGTTTGAATACCTGTTTTTAATTCTGTGGGCTATATACCTAGGAGTGGAATTGCCCAGTCACGCGCTAACTCTACCTTTAACTTTTTGAAGAATGGCTAAACCATTTTCCACAGTGGCTGCACCATTGTACATCCCCACCAGCAGTGTGAGGGTTCCAGTTTCTCCACACCATCCCAGTGCTGGAGTTTTCTGTTGATTTTGATAATGGATAGGAAATGGCATCTCATTGTAGTGGATCCACCTTTAAAGTCTCAATCCTGTACTTTCTGTTGATTCCTATTAAAACCGGTCTGGGCTTTGGACCATCATTCCGGCCTTTCTGGATCTTTAAGAATTCGTTTTATACTGCCCAATTTTATTTCAACATATTTAATTTGTAAGTTAAATAAAAAGAAAAGAAGCTTAAAGAAAGATACTTTTACAAAATGGCAAGACCTGGCCGACATGGCCACCTTAATCAGGACCAAATCTGGCATCACTAACAATGGCACATGCCACCACCGAGTGCCCCCACTGTGACACCAAGGAAGCACACAACCTCATGTCCAGTGTGTGTGTCAAAAATGTTTACCCTGAATCTAGTCATGAGGAAGCAATGACACAAATCCAGACTGTGGGCTACTGCCCAAGACAGGTACCCCAGATGCCTGTAAAAAGGTGAGGTCAGGGAGAAATGGGGGCCCAGATCCCATCAGGATTTGTCAGCTGCTATAAGGACTTCCACTCAGTGAGGTATGTGGGAGGCTCCAGAGCAGGGCTGTGACACCACCTGACTCGGGTTTTAACAGGATCACTTCAGCCACTGCGAGGAGGAGGAACTCTAGGGGACCATGAGCACAACCAGGGAGACTTCAGCAAGCCACTGCAGGAATCCAGCAGGAGATGGTGGCGGTGTGGCCCAGGGTGGCAGCATGACTCAGTGAGAAGCAGTACAGACAGACTGAATGGACAGCAACAGGCTTGCTGACGAGGACTACGTATTACATATGGAGGACAGAAGAGAGGCAGGGGTCAGGAGGACTCCACGATTTTTTGGCCTGAGTCAGCACAGCCATTCCCTGAGAGGGAAAAGAGGGCCAAGAGGGTCTTACAGTGAAAGGCCAGAAGCCCAGCTTGGGCACGTCAGGCTGGCCAAGTGGGACAAGCTGTTGGAAACCCAAGTCCCAAAGTTCAGGGAAGAGACAGAGGCTGGAGAGAAAATTGGGGCATAAACTGGGAACAGTGCAGTTATGTGAATTTACAACTTGCTGAACACCTCCCCAAAAAAGTTTCAAAAAAAAACACACAAAACATTCTCAACTGGTCAGATTTCTCCAAGGAAACAAAGGGCTATAATCATGCCTTGAAAAGGTTTAACCTTATCAATGACTTGAAAGAAGACAAAGCATGCAGCACACGAAAATCACGTGTAGAGAAAATAAAATTGGGCTGTTTAAAGCAAACTGAGAAAGATCCAGAAAGGCCAGGATGATAGGCCAGAACCAAGGAAAAAAAATTTTAATAGAAATCAATATAAAGGGCAAGGTTTAGATGTTAAATGGATTTAGATGGATTAAATAAAGAAAGAAGTCCAGAAAGGGAACAACCTGGCTTCTGAGAGTTCATGGAAAACGTACCCCTAAAAAAGCAAATGTCATCTGAAGTACATGACTCGTCTCTGCACTGAGCAGATCAACTTAGGAAGTAATTCACAAAGAACCTGCACAGATTGCCCCATGCTATAGCAAGGGGTATCTTGTTCAAGGGACATTTCTGGAAATCTTTTTCTTAAACTGGAGTTTCTGGAAGACAGAAGCCACAATAACTGTGGGCCTGAAAGAACGGCTGCAGGCCTGGGGATCTCAGCCTAGGGAAGAGAGGTATTGGTGTCATTTTCAAGGCTGGGATGGACTGGCACGTGGAAGTCAAAGTAAACTTGCTCATTGTTGCGGAGTGCAGAAGCAGGTCACCTGGCCTATTTGATAGATCCAGCGGCTCATTAGACCGGTAACCTGCCAAAACGGCAAATGTCTTCCTCACAAAGGGCCGAGTCCCCGTAGAAGTGTGCAGGCAAGAGTTATGCTCATCTGTAGGGGGACAGCCCCAGCCCTGGTAGAGTCTGTCACCCCTGCCTCCCAGCTTTGGAGCGCACTATTGTCACCACCACGATAGTCCTCCTCATCCTGGGGGTGCCACCTACTCCTTCCTCACTCCTCATCTTCCATGCTCCTCGTGGACGAGGGCCGTACTTGGTGGCTCTGGCCCTGCCACCCCTCCCTGACCCGGAGGTACTCAGGAATGCCAACACCAGGCAGGAAGACGGACCAGGTAAGCCCTGGGCTCTGAACTGGTAAGGTGATTTACATGTAAACTAAAGAAAGCTTACTATCAAGCAACATCACTCCGGTGTATTTTATACCTGGCTCCATCAATTCCAACACAGAATCGAAAGGGTCGATGTAAGGGAAAAGCTCCTCTCCTGCCTCTGGAAGCGGAGCCGTCCTCCCGGGAACATAGAACATCAGGGGCACGCGGGTAGCGATGTCAAAATTGCTGTATTTGGCCCATTCTCCATGTTCACCTAGAGCCCACCCTGGGTCATAAAAAGCACAGAACGACAGAAAACGAATAATGATATTATTCATTGCCCACTTTAGATACCGTTTCATTTCCTGTTGTAAAAACCAGAGGAAACAAACACTCATCAGAAGAAATTCCTCTATAATGACCACAAAAAGGGGACTTCCCCTAAATCTAAGTATTGCTTTATTTGAAGTTAGACCTTTGTCCTGAATGAGGAAACTCTAAAAGGAAAAAAAAATACTAAATTCTCAAATGAAACTATCTTCTTTTAGCAAACAACTAGCAATTGCACCCAGGCTGGGAGCTGAGGGACCCATGGCCCCGCACAGACGTGCCGCCCCTGCTGAGAGGGGCTCCCCTTGCCTGGACGGGGGCTCCAACAGCCAGCGCTGCCGCTGCCCAGCCCTGGGCTGGCCTCCCTTGACACAAGTCCCGCAGGCTCAGGTCTGCACCTGATGGCATGCCACCGAACAATGAGCTGTGACACTGTGGCACTATCACTCACATTTTAAAAAGACAAGGATAGCTTATTCAATTCTTAAAATATACCACAGACCAAACAAATATAACTTGATTTGAGATCCTTAACCTTGATAAAAAAAAAAAAAAAAAAAAAAAAAAACCTCTTAACCCTGACTTAAAACATCCATCCCTTGCAAAAGACAGCTTGAATACCCCAGGCTGATAATTTCTAATGTCTGCATCGGAGCACCCGTTTTGACATAAAAAAGATGAAAGAGATTGCACATTGAGTAGTTCGTGTTACAAAATAACCAAAGCCACATCAAGCTGCCATGTATGGATTGGAGAAGGCTTTTGTGGTTGGGAGGTGGGAAGTCTCAGGAGGGCCATCTGTCATCAGTGCAGCTGCCTCAGAGCAAAGAGAGCTTCCATGTGGGCCTGGCCTTCATGGGTGCACCGGACTGTGTGAGCACTGGAAGAGGAACTGGGCACGGGAAAGAGGGGCCAGAGGGGATGGCAAACCATCAGGAAACAGCGAAAACTTAGGATGCCTCCACAGAAGACAAAATGATGTGGGACTTTACAAGGCTTAAGGCAGGCCTGTGAGAAATCACATGGAGAACTGTCTGTGACATTAGGTGGAAAAAGCAAACTAGGGAACAAAACAGTTTATAAGCACAATCGATTCTGCCTTGTTCCATGACTATATATGACACACACACACACACACACACACACACACACACACACACAAACACACGCTCCACCGCTACATGTATATATACAACCAAAGGCTGCCAAACGGATCCCAGATCTGTCAGCACCAGTTAGCCTCGGGCATGTGGGAGCAGGGTGATGTTTAGCCTCTATTCTTGTTGTTTAGCCTCTATTCTTGAGCTTGATAAAAATTTCATATTAAGAAAAAAAGTTTTAAATAAACTGTTTCCATTTTTGGAAAAGTAGGAAACTGCCTTAATTAAAAGAGAGAAAGCACTGCGAGCCCCAGGCTCTTGGCAGAGAGAACATCGGGGCTGGGAGTAGAGGGGTGCAGTCAGGTCTGAGGGCCTTGTGGGGCCCTGCCAGGATTCTTCTGGATCCTCCTAAGAAAAACTGAAATCCTCCAACAGTCTAGATGAGCAGCATGGGTTAAAAGGGCTCCTGACACAAATGGAGGGTTCCTGCTGAGTTCATCAATAAAAAAAAAAAAAGGTTGCTATCAGGTCCCCTCCCAAGCATCCAAGACGCTCCTTGTACCCAAAAGAGGCCCCGCCCCCACGGAGAGAGGTCCCAAGACTAATAGGACAATCATAAAAGCACCCTGAGACCCCAGACTTGGGGCACTGCTGATTCTCAAAAGAGAACACGCCTATGTTTAAGGCAATCTAGAAAAGCACATTTCACAGAAAAGTTCCTATGTTTTGCGTGACTCACCAAGGTATTTGAAAATGCTTACCATGATCTGAGGCAAATGCGATGATTGTGCTATTGGTCAGCTGGAGATCATCCAAAGCACTCAAAAGGTGGCCAACCTGTGTATCCAAATACGAAACAGAGGCAAAGTAGCTCTGGCGGATTTTCCGCTGCACGTTAAAAAAAAGAGAGTGAGTGCAATTGGAATCGCAGTGGCGCACAGAAGAGTGTCACCTGAGCATTCCGCCACTGACGCCCTTAACTCTCTCAGCCAAAACATAACGTGTGTTTCCCCACCATCCATAGCCCCTTGCCCACATGGTCCCGGCGAAATCTGGGTCCGCAGCAGATCCAAAAGGAAGATTATTTTCTAAGTGAATCAGATTTCACTTTAGGGCACAGATCACAGCAGATGGATGTGCCACTTACTATCCCCTTCTGTCTCCTTCACATAATCTTACGGGTCCCAGAAAATGGCCCCGTACACTGAAACTCATCCCCCAGGCACTCCAAACTCGCACTGAGGGTGGCACCAAAGACCCCACCAAAGCTCTATTCACTCCCAAAGGACCAGAAACTGGGGGGCTTAGAACAATAGAAATGTTCTGTCTCCCAGTTCCGGTGGCCAGAGTCCGAGATCCAGGTGTCGGCAGAGCCAGGTTCTCTCTGCCAGCTCTGAGGGAGGGGGCTGCCTCTTCCAGCTTATGCTGGTGCCCGGCATCCTTGGTGCCCATGGGCTTGTGGCCACATCACCCCAATCTCTGCCTCCCTCCTCACATGGCCTTCTTCCTGTGTACAAGAACACAGGTCATACGACTCCAGTATGACCTCATCTTTTTTTTTTTAAAAAATGTTTATTTTTGAGAGAGAGAGAAGAGAGAGAAAATGCACACAAGCGGGGGAAGTGCAGAGAGACAGAGAGAGGGAGAGGGAGAGAGAGAATCCCAAGCAGGCTCTGTGCTGTATCGTAGAGCCTGACATGGGGCTTGAACTCGCGAAACCGCAAAATCATCACCTGGGCCAAAATCAGATGCTTAACCAACTAAGCCACCCAGGTGCCCCTCCAGTATGACCTCATTTTAACTAATGACATCTGCAATGACCCTGATTCCAAACAAGGTTCCATTCTGAGGAAGGAGGAGCTCATGGCGATGGGACGAGGGGGTGGGGTGGGGGTGGTCCCTGCTGTTCTTCTTCCGAGATGAGGGAGATGGCCACAGCCCAGCACACGAGCATGCACGATTCTGGCGACCAGTAAGGGGCATTACCAACAGCACTGTTTACCAAATATTTTCCGGGTGCCACCCGATCCTCGGAGCCACCCTTTACGGTGAGCATTAACATTCCCATATGACACGGGAAGATTCCAGGGCTCGGAGAGGTGGAGAGCTGTGCCTGGAGACACACAGCTGGCCAGGGGGACATGGCCCAGGTCAGTACCCACACACATCCTGGGTGTCCCCTCCCCGGGGCTGTCCACCAGCCTCCATTTCTGAAATCCCAAGTGGCATCATCTGCTGAGAGATGGGGCAGAGGGGTAGAAGGGGCAGGAGGAGAGTGGCACGGGTTCTGAGCGGCCGCACAGGTCAAGGGAGTGCTGAGCAGAGAGCCCCCATGGATGGGCTGCTGGGGCTGGAGGCTGGGCCCATGAGCGTGTCTCCACCTCATGGCTGCCCGGGTTCACTCCAGCAGCCTCAGGACTTGGGTTTCAGAGCAGAGTGGGTGGTGGGACCATTGTGTGATCGGAGCACTGCAGGTGAGGCAAGGATCGGAGCACAAGTGTACTGAGGAGCTGGCAAGAACAGTACGCGACCTGCCCAGGAGGAGACTCCAGAGGGGACAGGACCCAGGGGGAGAGGAGAGGGCCACACTCACAATCCCCATGAGGCATGTGGAGAACGGAGACATGGAGCGAGGGAGCTGTGAGAAGAAGAGACTGCGGTCAGTCGGGGTGATGACCGAGCAGGAGTGGACCCGGGAGGTGGCAAACCCCGAGTGTGGCCCCTGAGGTCACTGGCTCACGTGGAGCTGAGGAAGAGGGCCAGAGGCTGGAGAGGGCAGAATTGAGACACTCAAGAGTGGAGTGAGATGCGGCCTGGGCACAGACACCCAAAGCTGCAAGAGGACAGTGAGCAGGGCCCAAGTTCAAGGTGAGTGTGCAGAGGCAGGAGCACACAAGCACACCAGGGAGGTCCTCTGGGTGGCTGCACCACCCGTGGAGGGGTGTGGGGAGGGGAGGAGAGCACCTGAAGGAGCCCTCACACGCAGCTCGCACTTAGACGCTTTCGTATGTGCTCTGTGCTCCCTGCTGAAAACCTTTCTCCACCTCGTTTCCATTTTACAGAGAAGGAAGCTGAGGCTCAGAGACGTAAAATGACTTGCCATGGGTTGTGCAGCTGGTATGGGGCAGAACGGGAATTCGAACCCAGACCATTGAGAAGCCTGGACAACAGCAACGGCAGGTACCTCACTAGCTTCCCATGCAGACCAAGTGAGATAGCAACATAAAACACTGGGCACCCTTCCTGGTACACAGTCCCATTTCAAGAACATTTTAAGTGGCCGTCACTAACATCCAGGTGTGGCCTCAGAGCTGCAATTCACGCAGCCTTGCTCTCAGAACCCTGGCATCGGGAAGTTAGGAATGGGACCAAGTGGTGAATCTACTCCTCTCCAAACTCTCACCACTGCCCTCCGAACCTCAGGAGTCCAACAGATACGAGGGGCGCACATCCCTCACCCTTTTGTGGTGTTTGGAACTGTGTCCTGTAGCAGTATTTCCAAACCTCTGAGTGCATCAGAATCGCCAGGTGTGCTTTTGCAAATGCAAGTTCTCAGGACCCACTTCAAGCTCCCAACTCCCTAAGTCTGAGTGACGCCAGGACTCTGTGCTTATAAGAAGCCCCTGTGGGGATTCTGATGCAGGCGGTCCAGGAAGCAGCCTTTAAAAATACTGCCGTCTACCTTCCATGGTAGATTGCCTATTGGTGTATTCACATAGTAACAGAAGGGCAGGGCTGCGTGTGGAATAGTCCAGAAAGAGCATTGGTCAGCACGGTTTCTGTACTCCAGGGGGAGGGTGACTGATGAGTCAGCATGAGGATTCTAACTCTGGCTGCTCCACCCCCACGCGATGGCAAAGGGACATCAGATGTCGCAGCGGGACAGCCACATTGGTGCCCCAGCTCCCTCTGTGTCAAGGCCCTGCCCACCACACCACCGCCTGAGAGTGATGGGTACCTGTGCAGGCTTCCCCACAGAGAGGACCTGCCAGTGCCAGCAAAACAAACATTCTGGGCTACACAGGAGCTGCCCGCCATCCCATAGCTGATGAGCTGTCACCTGGATTGAACAGCACCCCCATGAGTTAGTGATGGTCGTCCAGGCCTCCTCCCTACCCCAGTGCCTATGTCCGGTGAATCACCAAATCTCCAGATGCCTCCTTCTTTGGAAGTGGAGACACTGATTGGGAGACTACATCCACTCAGCACCCCGTACATCCGAAATTCCTCCAGACCATCCGAAATTCCTCCAGACCACCCCACCCTCAGCACCTCACAAGACACCTAGCACAGAGAAGATTCTTAGGAAGATACGATGGGTAGAGTGGTGTCTATGGAGAAAAGTGGTGTCACCAATGACATCACACCAGAAGTGCCCAATAATTCCCTCAAATATGTCCTTGGTACCTGAAAATCCACAGGAATTGGGCCATAGGGCACACTGAGGTTCAAGGCTTGGACGTCCTCCCGCTGCCTGATGTCCATCCAAGGGTTGTAGGCCACAGGAGGGAGGCCAGCAGGCACCTGGGGATCGGGAGCCAGGGTGATGTTCTCCAAGGGATACAGCTTCTGAAATTCCTTGGGGGAAAAGCACACAAAGACACCAGGTTGTCATTCTTTTCTGGCAGAGGCACAAGGCTGGGACTCTACAGATATTTATACTGCCTTTTTAAGCCTGTGATGCACTTACACGGCAGCTCACTGACACTACAAAGTCAGACTTGAGGTCACACTCACAAGATGCCAATGGTAATGATATCGCCACTCGTTTTCTATGAACCAAGCAGCAACGGCTTGCTTTTCTCCTATATATGAATACCCTCCTATTCCCATCCCCACTTCCCACCTCCCCTCCAAGTGGAAAAGGCGTGGAAGGGTGTTTCCAGTTCCCAAAACCTCCCTCCGGTTTGGCAACACCCTGGGAGTTGCTCACAGAACGTGCTCAGGCACGCCCGTGGTTGTGCCTGATGACAGTGCAAGGGCAGCAGACACAATCGGCAAAGCCACGTGGGCAATGCCCAAGGGAGACCAGGCACAAGTTTCCAGAATCCTCTCCCAGTGAGGTCACACAGGATGTGCTTAATCCTCCCAGCAGGGAGCGGTGTGCCAACACGTGTGAAATGCTGCCGGCACGGAAGCTCGTTAAAGGCCTCAGCACCCGGGCTGCTTCCTGGGGTCACTCCCCCGGGCACCCTCTGCCCTCACATACCCAAACTGCAGACTCCAGGCAGGAGAGCGGGAGTTTGCGTCAACAGTTTGGGCACAGAAAGCCACTCATCGCTCTGGGAGCGGTGCCAACTCCAGCTTCCCAGAGGCCAGCCAAAGCCCAGCCTCGCAAGCAGACCTTTCTAAGGAGAGCAGCCAGGACTGCCAGGTTAACCCCGGCTGGGAGGGCCAGATCCCCTGCGCCAGTCAGAGCATCAAAGAACATGTCTTTTGCTCTCTACATCCATCACTAGTGAGGGGCATTCTTTACAAAGTCAAAAGAATGGGTTGCTTAGGCCTGGGGAAGACACGACAGGGAAAAACTGAAAAGGATTTTTAAACAGCAGAGACTACATGCTCTGAATGATGGACATGCAAGCAGTGCCCTGTGTTGAAGGGATCTGACCCACCAGGCTCAGGGGGAGTGCCAACTACTGAACACGGCTTCACGTTCCTTGGAACCGTGCCCCCAAGGACCATCCCTTACCGAGGGCCTTGGCAGCCGGCTCTGACTCCCTTATCTCTGGTGATCTTACCATCCAACCCAGCACATGCTCACGGAGTCCAAGAGAAAAAAACTAAAACCCTCCAGTGGGGGAGGCAGAAAACCAAGCATTTCCAACAAGATTCTTACATACCCCAAGTCTACTTCTTAGCCTTGACCTCTGCATCCCATCTCCACACCACTGAGTACAGTAGTGCCATCAGGCACCCCAGCGACAGGGCCGGCAAGATGTGGCCGCCCTCACTACACTAATCTCTCCTTCGAGAAAGGACAGAGCTGTCACAGCTGTGCTGGATCAACCCTCAGCCAGATCTTCACCTTGGGGTATCTGAAGGGGATGTGCGGCTTATGATACCCAACAGCCAGGAAGAAAGGACTGGCTGATGTTTTCATCTTTTCCAACAACCGTATAGCTTGCTCGGTGCTCTGTTTGTCAGGCAAGGTGCCCTCCGGCACATCCGCCACATCCACAGGGCAAAGCAGGTTGGCATGGAGCTGTCCGTCCGGCCCCCTGCATGTCTTTGAAAACAAAACATGTAACGCTGTCAGCTCTTGAAATGCAAGAAACAGGAGTCATGAAGGCTGCACACACAGAGGATTTAACATTCATATCACTAGCCTGTAAATCTTCATCATTCAAAGTGGTCGGGCACACACGAACTAGAACTAAAACAGAGAAACGTTTCGTCTTTTCTGGCCTGGGCCAGAAATCCACCAGCACTTAGCTTCTTGCTGTTCATCTTCTGTCTCCAGGCCTTAATTAATTAAAGGAAGCCCATGTAAACGAATGACCAAAACAAATTTGTCTCCAGCTCAATAAAAAAAAAAATAAGCGAATTAAAAAATGGACAAGGTACTTGAACAGAGATTTCTCCAGACAAGACAGATAAGTGGCCAAAAAGCACATGTAAAGATGCTTCATGTCATTAGTCGTCATGGAAACACAAGTGAAACCCAAAATGAGATACCACTTCCCACCCACTACAATGGCTAGAATTTTTAAAACTGGACAGACAATAATACTAGGATGGCTAGAATTTTTTAAACTGGACATTAACAAGTGCTGGCAAGGATGGGCAGAAACCAGACCCCTCATACATGCTGCTGGGGATGTGAAATGCTACAGTCATTGTGGAAAACACTCAGGGGGTTCCTCAAACAGTGAAACATAGAGTTAGTGTGTAACCCAGCAATTCTACACCTAGGTGGATACCGGGAAAAAATTAAAACCTACGTCCACACAGATACTTGACCTGGCAGTTCCACCTAAGAGAAATGAAAAGTTAAGCCACACGAACACCTGTACGTGAATAGCAGTATTACTGACAGTAGCCAAAGAGTGGAAACCCAAATGTCCATCAGCTGATGAACAGATAAATAAAACGTGTTATCTCCTCCGTACAATGGAATACCATTTGGCTATAAAAAGTAATGAAGCTTTGGGGAGCTTAGCTGGCTCGGTCAGTAGGCATGCAACTCTCGATCTCGAGTTTGTGGGTTCAAGCTCCATACTGGGTGGAGAGGACTTAAAAATAAAATCTTTAAAAAAAAAAAAAGGTAATGAAGTTCTGATACATGCTACAATGTGGATGAGCCTCAGGAACACTATGAATGAAGCCAAACACAAAACGCCATATACTGTATGATTCCATTTACACAAAATGTCCAGAATAGGCAAATCCATAGAGAAAGAAAGTAGATCAGTTGTTGCCATAGGCCGAGGGTTCAGAGAAAATGGGGAATGAATGGTAACGGGTACCCACATACTTTCTGGAGTAATGGAAATGCTCTTAAATGGATTTGTTGATGGTTGCACAACCCTGAGCATACTAAAAATCACTGAATTGCACACATTAAAAGGGTGACTTTTATGGTGTATCGATTATATCTCAAAACATTTTTTAACAAAAAAAAAAAACAAACCCTGTCTTCAATTTCAAAGACAGACTAAGACTTATGAGTGACAAAGTCCCAGTCAACTGGATAAGGTCACAATCCATGGAATTTCCACATCTTCAACGATGCCAGGCACAGAATGGAACCTATTGCTTCATTGCCCAAAGTGGTCATAGTGCCCACAAGGCCAAGGTCAGTTCTGACCATGATTTTGGCCTCACAAACACTCAGCTGCTGCTGCCCCATCCCAAAAAGCAGCATTCTTTCACAGGCCAATCTTGGCCACACCGCCCCCAGGCAAGACAGCCCAGCACCTGCTCACCCTATAGCTACACATGAGCTGCAGCACTCACGGGGGTCTGGGACAGTCAGACCCACTGCTTTGAGGATGAATGTGGGGAGTGAGGACAGAAGCCAGCATTTATAAGTGAGGTCACTAAAAACTCTCAAAACGGCTTCAGGGGATGAAAGCATTGAGACATGTCTTCCCAGTGTCACTCTGAGCCCTGAGCTCTTGCTGTGTATTCTGAAATGGAAGGTTGTCAAAAATTTAGAATACTCCTCTCCCCTGACGAACCGCCTCCCCCAAATCCACATCCCCCTCCATATGAGGTCTTTAAAAACCTCAGAGGAGTTATGTCCTATCTCAGTTCTCCAGCTGCTTTTCTGAATGTTTTAAATGTGGTGTTTAGTTTCATTTCTACATTGCAGGTTCCTCTACACTAAGATTAAAGTTCTCTGCAGACTCCTTTTTTTTTCTGTAATGCTCTAAAGTTTCAAAACCCCCATCAAAGGTCTCAGCACCTGATCCTATCCATTAGGCCTGAGACAGAGAGACAGACCTATATATGTACATATGCCTTTCTCCCAACTTGGGCCAAGGCCCCTGGAGGACAAGCCACTCTTCTCCCTACCCAGAGTAAGCACCCGGCAGCCATTAAATGAGCCTTACACACTAGAGCATAAGGTTCTAGAACAAGCCATATCCATGTGCTTCTAAAACGAAGCCACCTCTCCCAGCGGATCTAATGCTAAAGATCCCGACATCTGTCTCTGCCACGTCACGATCACAGACTTCACTGTATAACCAACCTGAAAGAACATGTGACATATACAGCAGTTAACCTTAATTTGCTAAACAGGAAAAAAAAAAGCAGTTCCTCTACAGAATACCACCTCTTTCACATCCTTACCTTGGTGTTTTCATACTTTTCAGAGGAGGGATGATAAGGTGGAAATGACCAGCTATATGGAGAATCATCACTATAATTGGAAGATATTCCTTGAGAGGGGAAAAAAGAAAGTCATTAAATAAAATCTGAAGGGTCCTCCAATGCCCTCCCCACTCCAAATTAAAAATCTGTGAACGAGGGAAGTATCATCTTCCTTCTTTGGGCTTCAGTTTCCTCATCTATAAAATCAAGAGCTTAGGCAGATGATGAGAAGTCCCCATTAAAGCCAACTCACTAGGTTTCTGGGGCACCTGGGTGGCTGAGTCAGTCAAGCGTCCGACTTTGGCTCAAGTCATGATCTCGCAGTTCATGAGTTCGAGCCCTGCATCGGGCTCTCTGCTGTCAGTGCAGAGCCCACTTCAGACCCTCTGTCCCCCTCTCTCTGCCCCTCCCCCACTTGTGGTCTCTCAAAGATAAATAAACATTTAAAAAATGTACCTTAAAGCTAACTCACTAGGTTTCTATTTGAGTAGTAAGCATCCGACCCTGTAGTCCCTTAAGCCCTGGCTATTCATGCTAGGCCCTGAGGAAGGCCCCCTCAGGTCAGCCAGCCAGCTGCAGCAACAGAGCCCCACAGAGCCCTCGCTGGAGCCTTTACCCTGTCCTACAATGGAGGAGCAGAGGCAGCAGCACGGGCCAGGTGGGGAAGGGGAGGCTCAGGGAAGGTCGGTGCCTTAGCTGATGCCAACCAGATATAGAGGAGTGAGCTGGGACTCAAACCCATGCCCTAGGACACCTGGTTCAGTGCTCATTCTCGAAGCAGAAACCCACCCCTAAGCTCAGCAGCCTTCGTCTATTTGGGAAGACAAAATAACAGCAAAACCATGGAAGGACAGCCCCCTGTCTAGACAGTAGAAGTGCTGTGTAAGTAGGGAAGCCACAGACGCGATGGGTCGAGTGACAGTGGGCAGTGGGGCGTGTGTGGGACCCGACAGAAAGTGCTGCCCAGTGGGATGAGATAGGAGGGGGCAGGGAGGGTAATGTAGGCAGAACCACAGGAGAAAGAGCATCCCCAGCACAGTGACCCAGGGCTCCAGCAGGGAGCACTGGGCAAGGCAGGACTGGAGGGAAAGGGGGCAGTGGGTGGAGGGCTCATCGACACAGAATGCACAGTGGAGGGAGCAGAGGAAGCCGCTGGACCCAGAGGAGGCTGGGTTCAAATGTCAGCACTGCTCCTTATCACCCATGCAACCTTGGGCAAGCCACTTGACTTCCATTAGCCTCAATTTCCTTCTCAGAAGATGATGACGATGATAAAAACCCACTGTGCTCACTGTTGAGGAGAGGATTACAGGAGTGGCCAGCACAAGAACTGGCACGGGCCTGGCCATCAATCAACGGTGGCTGCTGTCTTCCCTGAACAGGTCTTTGCCTCATGGAACAAGGTCTTAAGAACAAAGACCCAGTTGAAAAATGGATTTCCACAAGGACCGCAGGCAAAGCTCTCACTCTCTGGCTAAGACGTGGTGCTTACAGCCTGATTCCACAATCTAATTACCAGGAGGAATGAAGCCAAACAACGCCACTCGGGCCTTCTTTAGCCTCCCTTCCTGAAGCACAACCTCCCCTCTGCTCTAGTCCCTCTGTTCCCCAGGCTCGTCTCTCCCCTCCAGCTGTGCTCAGGCAAGGGGTAGTATGAGGTAAGCACCAAGCGCAGGAAGTCCCTGATGGTGGGCCTTTGGCTACACAACGTCATTCCTGACACACTTGCTTTCTAAAACCAGGCCCAACTCAGCCAAGCCACACGTTATCCTCAACCTGCACCGGCCAGCTGGGCTCCAGAAGGCTCTTGAGCCTGCCCGTGTAACCAGTGAGCAAAGGGAAAGCTCCTGAAAACATTAGTCGTAGTCCCTAGCAATAAGCACCACTGTCGTATAAAGGGGGCTTTCAACACCCTTTCATGCTCCTGAACTACCTGGATTGGGTCGCTACCCTGGGAGGTGATCAAGGCAGCTACAATTCATTTGCCAGGGAAGGAATCTGAGGCTCAAGGGGGAAGAACAATTTGCCCAAGGTTAACTGCACAGCTCAGAAGTGGCAGAGCTGAGACTGGAACGCGGGAGCCCGGATTCCTGGTGCTGCTGCCCATCAGTTCACCCTGCCTGCAGAGATGTTCAACCCAGGGTTCCGTGTGACACAGAAAACCTGAAATCAACCTGGATGAAAGCACAGCATATCTGCACGTGAGACTACCACGCTGTCGTTAACAGTGACTTTGCACGAAGGGCAGCTATGTGGGGAAGAGTTTATGTTTAAAACATTCACAACATAAAGCTGTCTGTACAGGAAAAATCTCAAATCAGAAAAATAATATGTCTGCAACAAGGGAACCTCAAAATATAGTCCTCCTCAGTGTGGTGCAATTACAAGTAATTCATATCCTTTACTTCCTGCTTTCCTTCCCCCCCACCCCCCCCCCAACTTTCCGTCAAATAATCATGTGTTAGCTTCAGTACGTTTAAAAACCGTTTTAAAGTTTGTGCTTCAGCATTCCCCTTTTGGCATTCAAGAGGGCCAGTTTATCAGGCAGTCTTGAAAGTTAGCGCTGGTGGCCCCTGGCACTCTTTAGGCTAAGGGCACCAGCTTACATTCTCCCTTCTGACCTTACAGGCAGGGAGCAGCAGCCCCACCAAAGCGCAGCCTCTTCACTGGACAAATCAGCATAGCTGCCCTGGTCGCACTTTACTGACAGGGATCCTGGGGTTCAGAGGGTCAGGCACAGAGCCGGACTCACACCCAGCACTGGCACCTCCCCAGCCAGTGCCCTTCCTTCTGCGTGAGAAGTCGAAGGAACCAAACAGCATCATGACTCGTTTCTGAAAGAAGAAAGTCCCACTACCCTTTTTCATGTGTGGTAAGGACAGGAAGCTAAGGTGAGAAGTAGGAGTTTGTACAAAGACAGTGGTGACTAATGAGGGGTCCACCCAACCCATACAGCCCTCTGCAAAGATAGCCCCAGCCCCAGCAGGGGATTCTGGCCCTCAGGCACAGAACACAAGAGAACCCAGACTTTGGACGGCAGGCAGTACCAGGGTGAAAGACTTTTCCAACCGACATGGTCACGTAGCCATTCTCCTTGAAGTACTGGGGGATGGTAGAGAAGTTTCCAGCATGTATCCTCCAGTAGGAATTGAAGTCATACAGGCGGGTGGTGTCTGGTCTCCTCCCAGTGAGGAAGGATACACGGCTCGGAGCACACACTGCTTGCTGTAAGGGAGCAGAAGCAGAGGAAAATGTCCTCAGAGGAAAACAGTCTGGATGCTAAAAGGTAACCAGGCAACCTCAAGAGTCCTCAGTAAACAGCTTGGCAGCTGAGTCATGCAGATCTCAAAGCCAACCAGTGGGATCTGGGCCTCACCCAGATGCCAGGAATGTCTTCCCAGGAAGAGGCAGGGGAGGACTCAATCCCTCAAACCAGCAGATTATTGTGTCCTTTTGTGTGATGGAGTCTTACAGGTACACAGAGCAGGAAAGGGTCTTGAGGACAGACCCATGAGGGGGCTCAGGGAGGAATGCCACCAAGGCAAGCTGCATGGTGCTTGCCCAAGTTTGGTCAGCAGACCGGAGAGCGGCATTCTGCAATGCCCCTTCCTTCTCAGCACCAGACAATCCTCTTTGGGCAAGCAAGCTGGGCAGGACCATCCTGAGCATGTTAGGGGATGGTCACCCTCTGCCAAGCTTGAAGGCACAAACTTCTTTGCCAGTGCACAACCAGGTTTTCTCTTTTGCCATTTTCCAGACTATGCTTCGCTCTAAAAAACACATGCCTGGCACCATCAGTGTCACCTAAGCGTAGCTGAGAGGACCCCATCCCCCAACCCTCAGTGCACAAGGTACATACACATCCACACCTAGAGGTCCCTAGACATACCTGGGCAAAGGCATTCTGGAAGAGGAGGCTGCGGGATGCCAGTTGGTCAATGTTTGGGGACCTTATGGCCTTGTCCCCATAACAGCCCAGGGAGGGGCGCAGGTCATCCACGATGATTAGAAGGACATTCAGAGGACCTGCGTGGGAGAGAGAAGCTTCAGTGAGATCACCTGCACTGACAGTGAACCCCCACCCATGGGGGGTGCTAGGGTCCTGAATGGTCCTAGGCTGGCCCCTGCACCCTGGACAACCCAGCCAACCAAGACAGGGAGGGGGCGATGAGGGTTGTGTCTCAGGGAGGGTGGGAGTGGGTGCACAGAAGCAGCCCCAGTCCTGGGTGGCAAGATTAGGCTCTGGGCATGGCCTCAAGCCTGGACGAAGTCGGGAGAGAAAGGGAGGAAGGGAGGGAGGGAGGGAAGGATAGACGAAAGGAAAGAAGAATTTAGGGAGGGAGGGAAGGATGGATGGAGGGAGGAAAGGATGGATGGAGGGAGGGACAGAGAGAGGGAGGAAAGTAAGTTTGGATGTTAGAAAGAATAGCAGATGGGACGGAGACAGGAAGTTAAGGACCGGTGTAGGCAGGAAAGGAGATACGGAACCCGAAATCTGAGCGAGAGCCAAGGCTGCACCTGTGGTCGAGTTGCTGGGCGCCGCAGACTCAAGGGAGGCGCAGACGGAGGCCAGGACCAGGCCAAACCAAAGCAGACACTGGCCGGCCGGCGGCATTTCTGTCCCGGCGCGGCCACTCCGGGCCGATGGTGACAGGCTGCGGCGGATGGGCCCGCCGCTGGCCCAGCGTCACCTGAGCGATCTGCGCGAAGTGGCCGCGGCCGGCCCCACAGGCCCTGGAGCCGGCCCGGATGCTAGTGCGCCTGCGCACCTCGTATCCCGCCCCGCCCCTCGGGGGCGGGGCTTAGTGCTGCGCGAGGCCCCTGCGCGTGATCCCGGCCATAGGGGGCGGGGCCGTGGTTCGAGCGCAGCGCCAGCACCGCCCAGCTGCCCCGCCCGCTTGGCAGACCAGCCAAGCCGCGGGTTACTCCCTTGTTGGGGAGCTATGCTGGAATCTTTCCAGGTGTGTCCAAAGTTTTGCGATGCAACCCCTGTCCTTAACCAGCAGTTTTCTGCCTCTTTGCCTTTGCTCCTGTTATGCCTTCCACCTGGAAGCCCTTCCCTTCCGTCATCACTCCATAAAAGTCACACTTCCTTGCAGACCAGCCCAATGACATTCTCCTTCAATGCAGCTCTTTGAGAAGCTGCCTTCCTCCATCTGAAAGGTCCCCCCGTTTATGCATTTGTTCGACAGATACTTACTAAGTATCGCAGATACGTATACCGAGCACTGTTGGCGGCTCGGGAGTTCAAAGTGCCTGCCCTGGTGGGGCTTGCAGACCTTAAATAACCAAATAAACAAAGAACGCCAGTGGGCACACACGGTCTGGACAAATATAAGGCCAGGTGGATTTGCATGTTATTGTTGATAGGGTGGTCAGGCAAAGCCTCATTAGTATTCATTGACAGCTGCGGTGGACACACACTAAGGTGACCCCCACTAGGTCGTGCCCTTATATAATCCCCTCCCTTTGGGCGTGGGTAGAACCTGTGCTTCTAACCAGTAGAATATGGTGAAGGTGAGATAGCATTTCACATGTGTGACTACATTAGGATGTATCTATGAGTCCATCTTGTTAGCACACACTTAGAGGCATTCTCCCACTGGTCGTGGAAAAGCCATATTGTAACTGTCCCTGGAGAGGGCCACGTGGCAGGGAACTCTGGATGGCTTTAGGACCTAAGGGTGGCCTCCAGCCAACAGCTAGTAAGAAGCTGAAAACTTGGCCCTAGAACCACAAAGAAATGGATTCGGCCAACAACCACATGAGCCTGATCAAGGACTCTGAATTCCAGAAGGGACTGCAGCCAGGGTATGTGACGGCTACCCAATTCTCTGCAGAAAGATGGCCTCTCTGTCCTCAATCTAGCTATGGACATAAGCAAAGACCAATGGAGAAGGGGGTCCCTTCAATGTTCCAACAAAGCCCAAGAGGTCACAGACACGGCTGAGATTGAACTTGCAGGGCAAATGGAGCAGTGTGAAGGATGAAATGCAGAAGTAGAGTGAGATGACGATGGACGAGAAGTGAGAGCAAAGCCGAAGACTGAATTTTTGGCCACAAAGTCCAATTTAAGGAACACAAAGCAGATATTTTTCCAAAGTACTTATACACCCCAGCAGACCAGAATATGAAATGCCCTCCTAAATATCAAGGACATTCACACAGTAGCTTCAGCTCACTGAGAAGTATTTAGGGGAGTAGCCTGGTTTCACTAAAGACTAAAATATTCAGCTGAGAGCATCATAAAAACAGGCCTCCAATGTCTCAAGACAGGCGCCACTTTGTAGCTCAGTGCCTGCATGAGATTTAATAGAGGCATCCAAAGAAAACAGCCCCAATCTTTCTACATACAGTATATACATATGCAAGTATTACGTTTCTGGAATATTTTTTTTAATTTTTTTAAGTTTATTTATTTATTTCTGAGAGAGAGAGCACGAGTGAGGGAGGGCCTGAGAGAAAGTGGAAGAGAGAAAATCCCAAGCAGGCTCCATGCCATCAGCACAGAGCCCGATGCAGGGCTCGAACCCATGAACCCATGAAATCATGACCTGAGCTGAAATCAAGAGTCAGACACTTAACCGACTAAGCCACCTGGGTGCCCTAAGTTTCTGGAATGTTAAAGAAAACATGATTGGTTCCACCTGCAGTTTAAGTTAATGAACCAGACACATACGTTTATCGTCTTTTATGGGTTGTGTTCATCCAAAAGCCAACTCTAAAACAGAGTGAAGTGCGCAGTGAGTGCCTTTGGGAGACATACCTGTGGAAAGGATGAGAAGGGAGCAAGAGTGGAAAGAGGCAGCAGCTGAGCTGTGATTCAGGCCCCAGCTAACCCCATGGGGGTTAGGCCAATATGGCCAGATATTTCTACATCACCTTGATAAGTCATTGAATGCAGATATACACTGGGAGGGGTCCGAACTTGGGCAAGGTGGCCCTGTGCAGCTGAGGCAGGCCCTGAAGGGGTGGACAGCCCCAAAGGAGGTGCCCTCTCAGCAACTGGGGCAAGAAGGCCATCACTGAAAGGGGGTTTAGGTGACACATCCCTCTGTTCACCACACCTCTTCCTCCCTTTAAAATAATCATGAAGGAACAAAAACAATATAGCCTGACGGTAATAAAGAATGGAAAAGGATGCTCAAATTCATTAGTTATTACAGAAACGTAAATCGAAACCGCAAAGAAGTAGCACTTCACACCCACTAAGATGACCATTATCAAAAACTTTTAAAATCACAAGCGTTGGTGAAGATGTGGAGAAAAATCGGAAAACCTGGACATCGTTGGTGACAATGTAAAATGAGTCAGCTGCTGTGGAAATAGTTTTGCAGTTCTGTAAGAAGTTGAAAATAGAAGTATCATGTGACTCGGCAGTTCTACTCTTACATATATACCCAGAAGATTTGAACACTGGTGCTCCAACAAGTGTTTGTACATGCGTGTTCATCACAGCACTATTCACAATAGCCAAACTGGCTGAAATGTCCGTCGCCAGATAAAGGGATTGTGGTCTAGCCACACGATGGGCTATTATGCATCCATAAAGAAGAAAGGGAGTCCTGATGCGTGCTGCAGTATGGAGGACTCTTGAAAGCATCATGCCAATGGAAAGAAGCCAGACACAAAAGGTCACATATGGTATAATTCCATTTAGAGAAAGTATTCGAATAGGTACATCTACAGAGAGAACACCAATTGATGGTTGCCAGGTGTTAGAGGAGGGGATGGAGAGCAAGTGCTGAACATGTACAGGGTCTCCTTTGAGAGTGCTGAAAATGTTCTGGAACTAGACAAAGGCGCTGATTGTACAACACTGTGAACACACTAAATGCCACTGAATAAGTCCTGGGGCCACAGAGCTGCGAGTCAACCTCATTCTTAAGCATAACCAGACAACAAAGAAAAGCTAAATATTTGAGGATGGTGTACAAGATGACAGAGAAGTATCATGAAAAAGAAATAGCAAAGCTGGCCCTATAGGAAAGAGATGACTAAGGGACAGGGACGAACAAGTTAAAAAGGAAAAACAAAAAGACCTTTTATTGGGGCACACGGCTTGCTTAGTTGGTGGAGCATGAGACTCTTGATCTCAGGATCATGAGTTTGAGCCCCATGCTGGGTGTATAAATTACCTAAAAAAAAAGCCCAAAAACACAAAAACTTAGGGGCGCCTGGGTGGCTCTGTCGGTTAAGTGTCTGACTTTGGCTCAGGTCATGATCTCACAGTTCATGAGTTCGAGCCCTGCTCTGGGCTCTGTGCTGACAGCTCAGTGCCTGGAGCTTATTTCAGATTCTGTGTCTCCCTCTCTCTCTGCCCCTCCCCTGCTCGCTTGCTCACTCTCAAGAACAAAAAAAACATTTAAAAAACTTAAAAAAATACCTTTTATTAATATCCTCAGAGAGACTTGATATTGAATATATAGAACAAAAACAGATTGGTATAAAAACAGTACTATAAAACGTGAAGGATCACCTGAAATTAAAACTACAATTGCAAAATTAAAAATTCAGTAAAAGAACCAAGTTGAGAGGAACTTAAAATATATAGAACAGGGGCACCTGGGTGGCTCAGTCAGTTAAGCTTCCGACTTCGGCTCAGGTCATGATCTTGCCGTCTGTGAGTTCGAGCCCCACGTCAAGCTCTGTGCTGACAGCTCAGAGCCTGGAGCCTGCTTCGGATTCTGTGTCCCCCTCTTTGTCTACCCCTCCCCTGCTTGTGCTTTCTCTCTCTCTCTCTGTCTCAAAAATCAATAAACATTAAAAAATAGAGAACAGAAGTACAGGAAAGGACGATACCAAGTGCTACCAAGAACATGGAGCACTTCAAACTCTCCTACTTGCTTGTAGCAGTGCTAATTGCTACAACTGCTTTGGAAAACCTGGTGGAAGTATTTCCTAAGGCTAAAGCTGAACGCGTGCCTGCCCTAGGAAGCAGCAATGCCATGCCGGTGCATATACTCAAAACGTGTGAGTGTACTCATGGCCACCAAAAGACACGTACAATTCCCAGTAGCATTATCTGTACCACAAGCTTAGTGGCTGTAAACAGCACCCATCTATTACCTTGTAGTTTCTATAGGTTAGAAGTCCAGGTGCAGCTTAGCTGGGCCTTTTGCTCAGAGTTTCACAGGGCTGCAGTCAACATGCTGGCTGGGGCTGTGTTCTCATCTGAGGCTCTGGCTTCCCTTCCCTTCTGGCTCTGGCTGTTGCCAGAATTAAGTTCCTTGTGGATGTAGGACTGAGGTCCTGTTTGCTAGCTGGCCATCAGCCCTGGGCCACTCTCAGATCCTAGAGACTACTCACAGTTCCTTGCCAGATGACCCTCTCATAGGTGCTCTCACAACATGGTTGTCTACTTCTTTGAGGCTGGCAGGGAATTGCTCTAATTTCAGGGGAGGCCTGGCCCTCTTTTGAGAGGCTCATCTGATTAGGTCAGATCCACCCAGGATAATCTCCCTTCTGATTAACTCACAGCAACTGATTAGGGGTCTTAATTATATCTGCAAAATCCTTTCAGCTTTGCTATATTCTATTGTTTATAAGTAGTGAATTCTGCCCATACAAGGACCAAGGGAGGGGATTATACAAGGACAGGTACACTACAGAAGTAGGAAGCTATATAATAAGGGCTATATAGACCTGTGGCTACCACAGAGGAACCCTGTCTTTCTTGAGCCTTAAGTCCATATCAGAAATATTAATCTAGTCAATTCCACATTTTTCCAGTTACTTTGGGATTTTCTTACTAATTACCAAATATCATTATCAGGCAATTCAGGATTTTCTCCTTCTTATGCCTAGGCTACCACCTAAATCCTGTGAGGCAGAGTTTCATGACATTTGGAGAGACAGTGAGCAAGCACATTTGATCCTTGTCATTGGTCCATGCCAGCCTCCACTGCACTGTGATGTGCAATCCCACCCAGCCCTGAGATAGCACGCCTTCATGCCAGCTTTCAATGAGGCATCAGCCTAACCTGGTATGCAGTCCACACCACTTTCCACTGTGACATTCGTTGGAGGGTGCTTCTCTCTCTCTCTCTCTCTCTCTCTCTCTCTCTCTCTCTCTCACACACACACACACACACACACACACACACACACACAAAATTTCCGTGCCCTTCTTAGGGAACAGGTATATTCAGCTGCTTTTCCATGCCACTTTAGGGCCACAGGAAGGTTGGTGGGGGGGGGGGGCAGGTGCTGCCTCAGGCACTAATGCAGCTAGGCCATGCTGATCCAGTGTGAGGGGGATTCTAAGACTCAGTGCACTTTCCATAGTCCAGCAAGAGAACACCAGTCCCTTGCCCTTGGACTTCTACTGCCTTCCCACCGTTGACCCTAACTCAGGGCTGAGGGCAGCACACATCGGTAAGTTGGTAAATACTACATGATACCTCACCACAGCCCAAGGGTGAGGATTCAGGGGAGAGTTCAAGGCTTAGCTTTCATTCTGGAGCCAGGACCGTCAGGTGGGCCCTCTTTGAGGACAGGCCCCGCCCCTTCTACTTGCTGCTGTGTCCCCGGGACTAGCACTGCTCATTGGGTTTCACAGGATGACTGGGATGAGAGCCGTGATCAGAATTACCTGGATGAGAAAGCAGAACGGCCCAGGCTGTACTCAGCCCACCGTGAAGAGGGGCTGTCTCAACCCCACACAGAGTGGCGGGCAGGGCCCTGGTCTCCGTGGGCAGGTGAAATGGTTCTGAGGAGCCTGATGTGGGCTTTGACTGCCACCAAATATGCTGGGCACCGAGGACCCCGTTCCTGGAAGTTGCTCTCGTGTGAGGCAGTTCTGGGGGTCTGCTCTCCAATGGCCTGGGCTGCCCTGAGGTCTGTGATGCAGTGGCAACATCCTGGCTCCTGGCTGGGGGCTCAAGGCGGTGAAAGTGAATTGGATCACAACCGGCATCTGATTCTGTTGAAGTAGAAGCCCCTTGGAGCATGCGGGGTAGAAGGGCTAGGCATCACGGCAGCCTTGACAGTTGCTGAGCTCCTACCCTGGGTCACGCTCTGTGCCAAGGACCATAAGGTGAGTGGATTCTGTCATATGGAAGGGGTTAGTCACAGTCCCATGTGCCTCTGGACATCTTGCAAGCAAGCTTTCCCTTCCCTCATCTTTGCTCCCCTCCTCTCCCCCTTCCCTCTCCTGTTTCTTTTAAAGCCCAGACTTTTCCATCTCGTTATTCACTGATCCCGCCAGCTCAGCGGGGGTTGGGTGGACAGGCCGGGCTTGGAACAAGCAAACCTCCTGTTGTCAGAGCCAGGAAGCAGAGCATTTCTAAAATCTTCCACCAGGTGTCTCCCGAGCGCCAGTGTTTGCTAGCAACGCTTCCTAGGTGATTCATTTCCTCACAAGTATGCATTTTTCGTAGAGCATGAGCTTAAAACAAAATAAGTAAAACAGAAATGCCGAATCAGACCTTTGTAAGCATTGCTTTGTCACTGAGTTGAGGTATGACCGGTTCTTTTTCCGTTTGCGTTGCATTCATCGGGATGAGTTTACATTTGGTCACCCTCTTCCTCCCTTTTCCCCGTTCCTCTTGGATTTAGGGAGGATTTCTGCTTATTCCCTCAGATCCAGTTTGACAAAGAACCTCAGGGAACAGAAACAATGACAGCTCTCTTGGAATAAAAAAAAAGGACTCTTGGTAGAATGCTTTCTGAGCCAGGAGAGGCACTTCTGGTCGCTGGGTCTGCAGGCAAAGCCCAGATGTCACCGGGCGTTGCCAGCTTGCACACTCAGGCTCTGACAAGCAGATGCTTCTTGCAAAGGGGAGCCCACAGCCAGGTTGCCAAGGCAGCTCCCATCACCCCCTGCACTTCTGAAGCAAAAGCCGGAGGACGAGTCAGAGTGGGAAACACTGTAAGGTTTGGCGCTATTCTTCCAGGGGCCCTTCTGCTGATGCCCTTATGAAACACACCTCAGGCGTGAATAGATGTATCGATAGAAGGAACAGCTAAAGACGGCTTGAAATATGCCACCATCAAGGGATAAAAAACAGGAGCATACAAGGAATCTTCGGAGTTGCACCCAATTACCATATGCCTTGTTAGACAGATGCCCTCATGAAGTTAGTAGCTGACACTGAAAAAGGTAGTAAGAGCTATCTTGCTGGTTTGATGAGGAAAACTGGCCTTCGTTTGCTATGACACAAGGCCAAGTACTAAAAGGGATGTCCTGCTTTGCCAAGAATTTCAATTCTGTCTTTACCAAGACATGATGTCCCTCTATGCTACATGCAGCCATCTGCTTTTTACTTGAAGAAACGTGCCATTTGGGAAGCAGTGGCTGTTATCACTTGTGGAACTGGTGTGATGTGATATGTCTGTAACATCACTGCAAAGCCTGTCAATATGAGAAACTTCTCTAAGGGCCTGTAAGGAACCAATAAAAACACTGAGGGGTGGAAGGCATACCAAAGGGGGTTCTTGTTAAACGGCATGTGCCGTTCACATTTAAAGTTTTCAAAAGTCCTCAAAGTTGGGATGTCTCTCCATTGAGTCTTGGAGTCCAAGGGCAGCCTTTGAATCCTGGGCAGGAAAGTCCCAGTCCTCCCCCTTGAGTGACAGTGTGTTGAGTGGCCATAAGATGGGACAGTTGAAAGAGCACGGGCTCTGCCATCAGACAGAGCTGCTTTCAATCCCAGGTCTGCAGCGTGGACCTCGCCTACTGCTAACCTTCCCTGGGTCTCCTGGAAGTAAGAACCCCACAGAGACCAGCTGGTGCCCCTCCCCGGCCTCCAGTAGGCACTCAGTGAACAGGGGTTGTGTGTAGCCCATGGAGTCCCAGATCCCCGCCTCCTCCGGCTCCAGCCCCACGGGGGCACAGCTGCAGTGATCACCGGCTCACCTGAGCCTCACACTGTGGCTCGTGAACTTCACAGAGATGCCAGCAGGGCCAGCGAAACATTTCCAGTTACAAAGCCACAGCCTGTGGCATGGGGTGGGGGGGCTTCAGTCATCACTCAAGTGATGCCTGTCCGGATGCCAGATAGGCTCCAGGGAGCACATGTGGCGTTTCCCAAGTATGCCTTTCATGGTACTAAGATCAGGGGGATCCTGGTTTTCCATTTCCTGTGTAACTGGTCTTCTACATCAACAAGCTGCTTAAAGAGTAAGTTCCCAGAGGGATGCGACGGTGGGATGGCGGTGGGGTGGCATCAGCACTTCTCATGCCATTGTCAGCTGGCGGGGGGTCAAGTCAAACGAAAGATGACAGCACCACTGTCTTGCTTCTCTTTCCTGTAACATCTTTGTGCACCAAATCCATTCCAACCTTTTCAACTCATTAAGTCCTCACTGCGGCCCCAGGGACTGTGCGCTCTGTATTAACTCCAGTACACAGATGGTCGGACAGAGGTTTGGAGAAGGGGCATCACTGGCTCAAGGTCTCACAGCCAAAAGGGTTGGAACTTAAACCCTGACCTCTTAGCCACGATGCCACACTGCCACAGACTGACCCAGGCCAGGGCCTTGTCTGGGCTGCTGAATGAGCCTTGTACTATGAGGGTGATCACTGTATGTCCTCCCAGGCAACCAGGGTACATGGAGGGTCACTGAGGCACAGACGCTGGATGGGCAGGTAAGAGAGAGCTTCTAGATCTTGGGCTGGTAGAAAACCCTAATTTTGCTCAGGAAAAACATTCACTTGGGAATTCGGGGCCCAAATGAATTATAATGATAATATCATTAGTCGCCGAGTATGCAGTGAGTGAGAACTATATGGCACTACCTGAAGTTTATATCCCAACCAGGGTGTGGGTTCTAGTACCCTCATTTTACATGAGGAGGAAATGGAGGTGAGCTAAGGTCACACAGTTTGTCAGTGACAAAGACTGACAAAGACAGGACTCCAGACCCGCTCTCTCACTTACCGCTTTGGTGAAGAGGAAGACAATGAACAAATGTGTGACCGCAAGGCACTCCCCTGCAGGAAGCACTCACAGCGCGCCAGGCCCCGTGCTGCCTGCCTCAGCCTCCAGGCTGCCTGGCCTCACCTAACCTCCTTGCCTCCTTAATGTTCACCTGTGTCAGCTGCAAGACATGAGATCACTAGTCAAGACACCCCCGGGTGAGGGGAAAATATCCAAAATCCTTCGAGAAAAAAATGGAGACGATGAACGAAAACAAGACCACTGCAGACCAGCCTCAACAAGCTGCTCTCTGGCATCTTTTCATCCTGTCCAGAGAGAACTGACAGGCTCCCCAGGCAGAGGCCTGTGCAAGAGTAACCAGCACAGGCTGTGTGGCGTCCTCTCTGCCCCTCTCCTCCAGCCATGCTTCCCTATTGATGCTGGCAAAGAGCTGTAGAAGCAGCACTTGGGCGTCTGAGGCTGCCAAGCTGCTTTCATCATCACCTTTCTCTCAAAATCAGACCCCAGATCACACTACCCGAGTCATGTGAGTGGGCCCAGGCTCCGGGTGGCTGCACCGTGAGACTCACCTGAAGCAAGACTGCGGGCAGACCGTGTGTAACATAAACGACTAGTGTACGTACATGCTTTTGCCAAGGGGCTTTCCTATGTTGAGCTCTGCGTTCATCCCATTTCCACCACGGAAAACTGTGCTGGGTATCAAATGAGATTTCCCATCATGGTGCGGTATGGCAGGAGGTGAGGTATCCACCCATCCAGGTTGACCCAGGGAGGGCCTCAGTCCTGGGAAGGGCGTCCCTGGCGGCCGAAGGCTGGAGGAAGGACAAACATCCAGCAACTCTAGGCCTCTATAAATCCAGCAAATGTTGCCTCTTACTGGTGTTAGTATCACATGTGCACCATGCCTCATCCAAAACCTTGGGCCAGATGAATGTCAGAATTCAGAAAGGTGACAGAGCCAAGGGCCATGTATCAGTGACACCCTTGCAGGGTCTAGCAAACACATGGACATCACTTCAGGGAAACATGTGACTATTAACACCAAGTGTTAATAATGAGGCAAATAAAGAATTTTAAAAAAGTGACTATTAACCCCAAGTGTTAATAATAAGGCACATAAAGAAAAAAAATAAAGAAAATTCAGGATTCTCTAAATAGCTTCATGCCGTCCATTTTTGGTTTTACCACCAGAAGCGTTTAGGTCAAGCTTACAGAAACACTTCCGGTTACCAAAGCTTTATGGATGACAGAATCGTGGGTGGCAGATCTTGGACCTGTATTACCTGAGGCGGCAGGCTGACGTCGACTCCCACACAGCTGGGAAGAAGCTCCCAGATTTATGCATTCCCAGCACTGACATAGCCCTCAATTCTCAAACCCTGTCAGTTCGCGTAGGTTCACAAAGCCTCTCCATTGGTCCCAGGGGCCGCCATACATCTTTGGTCAAAATGCACGCACGGCACCCAAGACCCCAACCAGGCCACATCCTGTTACGGACTTTTCAGTATCTGCCCATCTCCCATCAGTAGGCTTCAAGATACAGGCCAGCAGTACCCCCCACATCCTTTCTTACTTAGCAAAGCCTACTTGGGAAGAGACGCCTCTTCAACCACTATTAGTAGTAGAATGCTTTATGGTTTACAGATTGCGCTCACATGAATTACCTCGTGTGATCCTCACCCTCAGGAGTTAACCTGGAAAATATTATCACTCCTTCGGGTAGATTTTTATATTAGACCTGTCTTTCAGATGAGGAAATTGAGGTTCAGAGAGGTAAAGTGATTTGCTTGGGCTCACACTGTAGTAGTGGGGGTGCCACAGATCAATCCCAGGTTCATAACCATAGAATAGACATTGGACTTCCTGCTATGATCCCCCTATGGAGGACAGGAGCCTGACCAGCTACATCTAGGTTGCTTTACACATGCACGGGCACGTGCGCGCGCGCGCGCACACACACACACAAACACACACTTCCCTCTACAGGCAATGAATGCCACTTCACAGCATATCAAAATCTCTCAAACTCCTAAGCCAAAAATTGTACAGTAGACCTGAATTGATGGTGCCAGGTTGGAGGTGCTCCACAAATGCATCTGCTCCAGCCAAGAACCTTCCTTCAGTTCCCTGCAGGTATCTGGCCCTTCCCAGCAGCCCTTCCCCCACTTCCAACCTAAGAAGCCCCTATCTGCCTTCAAGCCCCAGCCCCTCATCCTAAGTCGGTAGTTCCTTCCTATTCACATTGACTGCCTCTCATTCTGCCTCGTTTCAGGCTCCACAGCATACAGGTCTGCCTGGAAGTTGCCTCCTCTCAGCTCTGAGGAACACACAGTGCACGCCTTCAAGGAACCTCTCGCAAGATGGGTGTCTACTGGCTTAAATGTGCTTTGCCTCCCGATGTTCTGTCCTCAGATCTGCCTTCTCCCATCAGCCTATGTTTACACCAGTGCTAACAGACACGTGGTTATCAAAGGCCCTTCCTACCTCAGCAGGTATCTGATGTACAAGAGGCCAAAGCACCTCCGACCAAGCCAGCCGCAGGGTAGAGCGTGGCTGCGCCTGAGCAAAGGCAGCTGGTGCCCTACATTGCTTAGCTTACACCCACTCCTCAGGTACTACTAGGTGTAGATTTATCCATTCAGTCAGTGTGTGTTGCATAGCCTCAGGCACTGCGAGAGCCTGACCACACCAGCGGGATGCTGACCCTAGAATGATAATTCTTGCTCTGCAGCTCCCTGGTGGACTGGTAGACTGTCAGGTGGGCATCCGGTTTGAAGGAACACCCTGCCCAACTCTGCTTCCTCCCTCTCCTTCAGTGGGGGTTAGACCCCAATCAGTCTTTGGCATTCCTAACTCCCTCTTGGGGTCAGCTCCCTGAAGGACTTAATCTGACATCGTTGGTTCCAGAGTGGTCCAAAAAGCAGGTGGCAAGATGGGGTCTAGTATGGGATTACTCTTCTCCTACCCTACTGGCGATGACGACCCATCCTGGAGGACGGGTGGTGTGCAGATAACCCCAGGCACAAGGAGACAGTCGAGCCACTAAAACTTTCACATTAGAACTTTTTGCTGAGCTGGCAGGTGGAGAGTAATTTCCTGGCAGGTGAGAAGATCCAGGTATGTGGAATGTATGAGAATGACAACTCTAAGGACGAAGGGAATGGATGGAGGTGACTTCTCTGCACTAGTGGCTTACAAGGGGATGAGAAGCTGCGGGTGATTAACAAGCTGAAAATGAAGGGGGATCCCCAGAGTTTCCTTGGTAGCTTACAAAGTAGCCCCACTTCAGGCAGTGGCCAAAGGTCAAGCTCAGGATTTGATAGGAATGGCTGAACTTCAAAGATGGCTGAACACTCAGCTAAGGCAGGCCTGTCATGCCAACATCAGAAGCCCACTTGGGAACACCTGCATCCCTGACACAAGGAACAGGGAGGGACGTGTAGGGGAAGAGCTGGACTCCCCAGAGGTCTCTGAAACTTGAGTCTGTGGCAGCAGCCCACCCCTTCCCATAGTAAAGTGCTAGTACGTCCACCATAGCTCCAAGGGAGCAACACATTACCCAAGTCTTTCCCCAGAGGTGCCCTCCGTCCCAGGAGGCAGGGTGACCAACCATCTTGATTTGCTACAGAACTCACCCTGCTCCAGCCAGAAGAGTTCCAGGAAAAGCAGGAAGAGATGGGCAGCCTACTGCCAGGTCCTCAACCAGAGTGAAGTCACCATGCCCAGCACAGGCAGGGCATACCAGGCCTGGTCAGGGAGGAAAGGCGGGAGAGGTAATTCTCCCGCCCCTCCCCCACCACGACTGCAGTAGAGGCCCTGGGGTAGCACCGAATGGCCAGAAGCCAGGGGCTCATGATCACAGACATCACCGACCAGGAGGTCTGACCCACAGTGTGGTGGAAGTGGAGGCCTTCCTAGCAATATAATGGACAGGCAACCAGCCAAGGTACAGCCTCAAGTGGATATTCAAAAGAGCAAGAATACACAGTAAGAAGCTGAGTGCGGCCACCCCAATAAACAAGTCATGATCCCTTGCCCCACTTCTGCCCCTGAGCCAGTTCTGAGACCTACAGCTGAGACAGGGAAACTGAAGGACTCCATAAAAATCGGTTTTTTTGCTCCTTTTCCTGCTTTTATTCTTGGTAGGACCTGCACCCCTACTTTACATGTCTCATAATGCAAATAATGATTTCTCTAGAGTAGATGACATCCAAGGAAGTACCAGGTGACAATGACCAGACGAAGCTGCCATATGCCTATTCCAGACCACTGGTGCTAGACATCTTGATGCCAAGGCCCCTGGCTCTAAGGAATGACACCTGGGCCCCCGCCTTTGTTCTAAGGGTTCCTGGATTCCTGAGGAGACACATACACCAGGCCTCAATAAAAACCCCAGACCCCAGACAAAGACGAGACTCCCTCCTTTCTTTCCTTCCAGAGTCTCCTGAATACTCTGTCCTTGCACTTTCCCTATATCTTCAATACACTCTGCATTCACCTCCTGCTAGCTCACGTTTGATTTCTATTCTGCGTGCAGCCAGAGACACTCCTGGCTAGTCCTGCAGGAACCCTCTGGGTCCTCAGAATTAGCCTGCTGGCATCAGAACCATGGACTAGGGAAGTAGCCAGGTCCCCAGGTAGAAGGACACCACAGCACCATGGCAAATAGATACTGGAATGATCCCCCAGCCCTTCCCAAAGGGACGTCTGGGTGAATGAACACTAGGAAACAGGGTAACCACAGTTCAAGGCTGTTGCGCACAGTGTCCAAGTTGACACTGATATGAGAGACTCAATAAACTGTGTCTCCAAATCTGCTTCAGGAGGACCCCCTATGCCAGACCTTCTGAAAAGAGAATGTCATTGGGTCCAAGGTATGCTGGGCTATCCCTGAGCATCTGTCAGTTGGCCTTGAGTGGGGCAAGTCTGGAATCCGATATACTCCAGGATGAGGTGCAGAGCTTAGTGAAATGTCTTCTGAGGAACCTTTCCAAACATGGAAGAATACTTAATGTTAAGTGAAAAAATACAAGACAAGATGGTAATACAGCATGAACTCAAAGGAGTAAAGAAAAAACACAGAGAAAGGTCTAGGGAAGTATGCCCAAATTATGAGCCTTCTTGCCTCCGGGTAATGCCGAAGAGTTCAGGAGTGATGGAAACATGGAAATGAGCATCTCCCCACCCCCCATTAAAGTTGATATAATAAGCTGTAACATAAATACAAGGGTGTAGAATTCCAGAAGTTCACAGCAACTCCCAAGGTTCCAACTGGGCTGTGCCACGTTCTGTGTGCAGGCCCTAGACCTAACCAGCGACGTCAAAGTAGCCCACCCGTGTCCGCGGGTACCCCATGGTGCAGCTTCTTCCCATGGACTTAGAGGGTCATTTAAACAAAACCAGAAGTAAGTGGTTCTCAGGCTGGACCACTTGACCTGGGCCACGTTGAGAGGGACACCGCCAACAAGAGTTGCCCAGGGGCAGAGGGGAAGGGGGGCTAGGGGAGTGTGCATCTTGGAAACAGGACAGATGAAGATCTGGAGATAAAAGGGGAGTGCTGGAGCAGAAGAAACAAGGCTCGCTATCTTTCCACAGCCACACAGCTGCCCTAGCGCTCGTCATGTGTGAGTCCAGGGCACGGAACTAAAGCCAAGCAGTAACCAAGAGAACTACAGAGGCAAGAATAGAAGGAGCCTTTTCTCATGGGCAGAGTGCTGGGCACACCGGCGCCTCCTCTTGGGGGCTGCTTATCTCAGGTGGCAGGGCTGGGGGTGGATGGCAGCCCCTAGCAGGAAGCACCCTGGGCGCTCCCTGAACTTTGGGGTCACTTACAAAGTGTCCATGCGAATACTGAGTCCAAAGCAGGTCCGCAAAGAGAGGAGGAAAAAAGCCCGAGGGGTGGCAGGAAGAATCTGAAACACAAACAACCAAGGCCCAATTTAGTATCCAGACTTCAAAAAGGGCTCCCAATGTGACTCCTGATCTCAGGGTTGGGAATTCAAGCCCCAGGTTGGGTGTGGAGCCTACTTAAAAAGATTTTATTTAAAAAGAAGCTCCCAGGGGCACCTGGGTGGTTCAGTTGGTTAAGCGTCTGACTTCGGCTCAGGTCATGATCTTGCAGTTTGTGAGTTTGAGCCCAGCATTGGGCTCTGTGCTGACGGCTCAGAGCCTGGAGCCTGCTTTGGATTCTGTGTCTCCTCCTCTCTCTGCCCCTCCCATGTTCATGCTCTGTGTCTGTCTCTGAATAATAAATAAATGTTAAATATTTTTAAAAAAAAATAAATAAAAATAAAAAGAAGCTCCCAGGGGGCACCTGGGTGGCTCAGTCAGTTAAGCGTCTGACTCTTTTGATTTTGGCTCAGGTCATCTCACGGTTCGTGACATCAAGCCCCACCTCAGGCTCAGTGCTGACAGCACAGAGCCTGCTTGGGATTCTCTCTCTCTCTGCCCCTCCCGGGCTCATGCTTTCTCACTTTCTCTCACTCTTTCAAATAAACTTAAAAATTTTTCACGAAAAAAGAGCTCCCCCAACTCACTACAAAAACACAAGCAACTCAATATAAAGATGGGCAAAAGGCACTTCAGAGAGGAGGAACCAGACCTGCCAAGAAGTATGTGAGGGGAGCCAGGGGTTTGGCTAAAGCTGGTCCCAGACCAGTGGTGACACAAAACACACAGCAGGAGCAAACTGGAAGCCTCTCTGGGCCTCAAAGGCAAAGAAGCACATGGGGTGGGGAGGAGGCAACATTCTCCACAGTGCAGTTTGCACCTCTTGGCAAGTGAAAGAATGGGTGACAGGGTCAGAGAAGGAGAGGAAGGGAGGAGGTGTATAGGGATCACACTGAGCACAAAGGATCAGCTAGGCAGGGGAACGTTTGGGCCAAAGAGGATGGCAGAGCCAGAGTGATTAGCACCAAGAATAACAGTGGTGGCCGGTTCCTAAGGGACAGCTGAAGCCAGGGGGCTGGGTGGACAGAGGTCACTGGAGAAAAGGATGAGAAACAGCAAAGACAAGTGCTCAGACTGGCCATGGGGGACAGGGAGTTCTGCACTGAGCAGGTGCCGTGCGCTGCAAAGGGGTGATGTCCTGGGGTTGCAGGCCCTGCAAAGGGCAATGGTGAAAACGGCAAGGACTTCCTAAAAGGAAGATGGGAGGAAATAAATAAAAAATAAAAAATAAAATAAAAGGAAGATGGGGTGTATTATGGGGACAGAACCGTGGTCTGAAAAATAGTCTCCACAGCCCTGAGGCCAAAATCCCGGGAAGGTACCGTCTGTCCCTCACCTCATGACCAGCATTCCTGTTTCCTCCCGCTTCTGCCAGGAAAAGACATGGTGCTGCTACCGGAAGAGAAAGCAGTCCTCCTGTTTCTTGTAAATGTTTTTTCATTTATTTTGAGAGAGAGAGAGAGAGAGAGAGAGAGAGAGAGAGAGAGAGCCTGAGCACAAGTGGGGGAGGAGCAGAGAGAGAGGGAGAGAAAAAAAACCCAAGTGGATTCTGTGCTCTCAGCACAGAGCCCTACACAGGGCTCAATCTCACGAACCGTGAGATCAAGACCTGAACAGAGATCAAGAGTCATATGCAACCGACTGAGCCACCCAAGCACCCCAGCAGCCCTCTCTGTTGATTTAATATTTACTAAGCAACTACTGTATCCCAAGTACCTGGGCTACAGAAATGAGTAAGACACAGTCCTGGCCTTCAAGGAACTCAGTGCCCCTGAGAGGACCACAGACTCTGGGAGAGCAGTTACAACACTGGGAAATAAGAGCCCAGTGAAAGAAGGGAGGGAGGGAGGTATAGAGTGCTACCTGAACTAGCAGAGAAGAGTGACTGATGCTCGGGCATGGAGAAGTATACGGGATGATGAAGTTGTGCCTGGAAGGAGGACAGGACCTGGCCAGAAGAGGTGAACATTCCACGCTTCAGGTTGTCTTGGTAGGGTATGTGCGCTCAGGGCACAGGGACTCCACAGCACAGTGACCGACAGGGTTGAGCTGTAAGGAGGGAGAGAGCTGGTGCCACTGGATGGCCCTCCCAGAGCTCCCAGGTGGTGGGGCGTAAAGAGGATAGAGCTCACCGGTGTTTTCAGTATGGGGTTGATGACGACAGATGTGCAGCTAAGAAACCGAAGTGAACTGATGGCTTGTGTAGGACCCACTGGAAGAGGAAAGACAGGAGGCATCCAGGCCGGTGTGGAGGCTCAGGTAAAATAGCCCCAGACCTCAGACCTGAACTCAGGAAGTAGCAGTGGGGACAAG